>NC_052087.1:17266992-17628242 GCF_015852505.1 Tachyglossus aculeatus
TGAGGCACAGAAAAGTTAAGTGACTTGCCCAAAATCACACAGCTGACAATTGGAGGAGCCAGGATTTGAACCCATGACCTCTGACTCCCAAACCTGTGCTTTTTCCACTGAGCCACACTGCTTCTCTTGTATTGCACTCTTTCAAGTGCTTAGTACAGTACTCTGGACTCAGTAAGCACTCAATAAATACCCTTGATTGATTGTAACTATTAGTTAATTTGACATATTTGGATAGAACAGTTCTTTTACTCTTTGTGGATCCTTCAGAGAAAGCATTTAAGAATGAAAGATACTCTGATTAGTGAAGCTAATGATTAGGTTCTCGGAAAAGACACTGGTATTTTTATTGGTATCAGCTGTCAGCATCCTTGAAGCCAACAATATTAATGAACTGCTGCCACCCTCCCCCTGTTCCCCATGAAAAATTTTCAAGACTTCATGCTCAAAGGAGATAGCAGGCATGTAATGAAATTTTGGGTGCCCTGGATGAACTGAGGAAATAGATGAAGCCAGGCTGTGGTCATAAAATGTGTTGAAATAATTGCCCATCTATTTCCCAAATCATCATCTAGAGAAATTTATTTTTGATGCTTAAGGTGAATAACAAGGAAAAGCACCACTTCAGCCTCACAGTAAACTTTAACTAGGCTTTAGCCCAAAGGGAGAATTATAAGTAATGGTTTCTTACTATCCTCCTCCCTTTCCTCCCATTACTCACATCAAACAGCATTTCAATAAAGATAGAGTCTCCATGCCTATGCAGGATCTATCCAACAGGATTCCTTAGAAAGATGCCATGGATTCAGATTGCCTGCCAGAAATGGATCTGGAAGGAACCAATGAATGTTTTGAAACTAAACACACGGTATGTAACCTTGAAGACCTCGAATGGAACAGTCTGTGTATAGCCCCATCAAAGGCTCGTTCTCTTATTTCAACCCCAGTGATAGGCTGAAGAAGTGAGGAAGTAAAGGAAGCCCTTCTTGCATCATGGAGACATCATAACTTTCTCAAACAGGCTGTCTGAAGACCCCCATTGCTTCAGTCTAGCAAACTCAGGATAGGTTGCTTGGATTTTACTTGGAGAGAGACTGAGACAAGCTACTGTTTCGTTTATCTGCTTCATTAAGTTTAGACTATATTTGTCTCTGTTTGCTTTTCTACTTGTGCTTGGAGTGTGTCTATCTGTGCTCTGTTTCACAAAGTCTGGAGTTTATTTGCCTGGAGTTTGCTTTCCACTGGCTTTGGGACTGTGTTTGCTCTGTGCTCTATTTCATTGAGTCTGGACTTTATGGGACTGAGTTAGTTCCACAGCATTTGGGCTATGTTTGTTTTGCTTTCCAGAGCCCTGAGAATGTGCCTGTATATGGCCAGTCTTTGCCTACAAGACTGTCTGTGTCAGTATTGTGGTTAGTTTGAGTGTGTTCCTACATTTAGTTGGCCTTTTGCGGAGATAGCTTTTAGCATCTGATTTGCCCTTAGGCTACTTTCTATCGCCTGTCACTCACTCGGGATTCAGCTGGTAGGTAAGCATTTGAGGTTAATGCGGTTGTGGTATAAACCTCCAAAACCAGAGAACTAGAATTAAATTATTTCAGGATCTTCAAGGAAAATATAGGAAGATACGTCGTGTCTTGGTTTCAGTTTCTCAAATATTAATAAGGAGATGCTGAAAGTTGTCTTTTGCGACAGAATGATGGGGTTTGGAAATGTGTAGTTTCAGAACTGGGGTAAGAGGGAGTTCTATCACAGTAAATCATAAATGCTGTACTAATAAATTGATTAGCTTTCATATGGTCATTCATTCAATCATATTTATTGAGCGCTTGCTATGGGCAGAGCACTGTACTAAGCACTTGGAACGTACAATTCGGCAACAGATAGAGACAATCTCTACTCAACAATGGGCTAATGTGAGGAATGAAACATGCCTGTGATAAGTGCCCATACTATAAACTTAATAAGAGGACAACATATAGGATATGTCTACTATTATGCGACTTGCCTGACTTCAAAAGTGAAGCATTTGCACTGTGCTTTTGAAAGCAGGCAAATCTCTGTTATTTACTATGTGGTTAAGTGGTGAATCTACCACTGTGCTTTAAAACAAATATTTTTAAATGCACATCAGACCTCTCAGGCCATATAGATACAACCTCATGTTTATAAATAGACAGTGGTGGGTTTGGTAATTACTGTCTCCGGAATCTTGACAGTGCACACTTTAAATCATTTGAATAACATTAAATTATTTGCCTACTTGTGGGTCCAGGGACCTAGAACCTGTGTTTCCTTGTGTTCCTCATTATTCCACCCCTGGAAAAAAGAGTGCAGTATTGACAGAGCTATGGATGTGATCCTTGTTTTTGAGGAGAAAATACCCAGAAACCATTCATTCTTAAATAATAATGATAACAATGATGGTATTTGTTAAGCATTTACTATGTGCCAAACACTGTTCTCAGAGCTGGGGTAGATACAAGATAATCAGGTTGTCCCACATGGGGCTCACAGTTTTAATCCCCATTTGACAGATGAGGTAACTAAGGCACACAGAAGTTAAGTGCTTTGCCCAAAGTCTCATAAGTGGTGGAGCTGGATTTGAACCCATGACCTCTGACTCCCAAGCCCATGCTCTTTCCACTAACCCATGATACTTCTCTTTTAATGCTTGATCAGAGAAAGGTCAAACTGATGTGTGAATTGCTTATTTTTTATGGTATTTGTTAAGCACTTACTATATGTGGCAGGCACTATACTAAGCACTAGGGTAGATACAAGCTACTCAGGTTGGACACAGTCTGTGTCCCACATGGGGCTCACGGTCTTAATCCCCATTTTACAGATGAGGTAACTGAAGCAAAGAGAAATTAAGTGACTTGCCCAAGGTCAATCAGCAAGCAAGTGGCAGAGCCAGGACTAGAAACCAGGTCCTTCTGACTTCCGGGCTCACCTTTTATCCAGTAGGTCTTGCTGCTTCTCTTATACTTAGTATTTAGATTACCCTTTCCAAGGTCAAAGAAAGATGTAAAGCTAGAGTAATGAATAAATATTCCAGTGATCTAACAGGTCTGCCGGTAGACAATTTCACCGGTCTCTTCGATTATAAATTCTATGCAAAATATTTAAACATATACCAAGGCAGGTAGGCAAGTGTCTGAACTGGGAGACACTGAGAAAGACAATGTTTTATGGCTGTAGTAGGAGGTATTATTCACAAAAGAGATTCCTTACCAACAAGTTAGAGAGTAATTCAGACAGAGCAGAGCCCTTCAATATCCTCTCAAACAGGGCTGACAAGTGGATTGGAGGCAGAGAAGTTGGATGAGAAGCTCCATGGTGCAAAGGGACTATTTAGCCTACATTTCCCAGAAGCAATTGGGACATTCTGGGAGGAGACTGGCTCCCCTGCCAAGAGTGTGGTAAAGCCCTGGGGTGGGACTGTGTTCCCCTGAAGAGATCAGGAAGGGGAAGCCAAGCATTTGAAACTTCCTGTGGCAATTGAGATCAGTTTCTGGTTGAGAACATCCCTTAAGATCTTCATTTGGTAAAGTATTTCTTCCTCCTGAGCTATCCCTGGGGTTAAAAGGAAGCTAGGGTGAGCTAAACTGGGGTTTGCTGGGTTTCCTGCCCTCCGCAGGGAACACCCAGGTTCAATACCCAGTCAATACAATTCGGTTTTGGGGAAGCAGCATGGTCTAGTGGAAAAAGTATGGGTCTTGAAGTTAGAGGACTTGGGTTCTATTCTGGCACCACCACTTGCCTGCTGCGTGACCTTGGGCAATTTATCTGAGGAAATTTAGAATTTCCTCAACTGTAAAAATGGGATTCAATACTTTTTCCCCCTTCCCACTTAGACTGTGAGCCCTTTTTGGGACAGGTATTTTGTCAGACCTAATTAATTTGTACTTACCGTAGCATTTAGAACAGTGCTTGACACATAGAAAGAATTTAACAAATATTACAACAAACATTACTATTTTATCATTATTACTAATATTAATTAGCCCATTTTCCACCCATTTCCCTAAGCAAAGGCTTCAGGTAGCCACATAGCCAGTAATAACATCATTAAGCTTGGCCCTTGCAGTTGTGAACCTCGATGTTGTACTTTAATTTCTTAATTTTTTTACTATTCTTTCTAATTCTCGTGCTGATTAAATCCTGACGTTGCTCATCGTCTGGTTTGGAATGGTTTGGCCATCATTACTGGGCTTCACAGAGTTTTCAGCTGGGTCCTGGTTGGAGTTTCTAATTCCATAATTTACTTGGATAGTTCTAAATGCAGGATAGCTAATTTTGATCTTAGTTTGATATGATACAACCAAGCATCCCTACTTTCATTCTTATGAAGCAAATGCTTCTGAATCTGACACATTAATGTACTAGTTACTATTGTTATTATCAGCAGTAGCAGTAGTAAACTTATTACGGACAGGGAACATGTTTGCTAATTCTGTTGTACTCTCCCAAGTTCTTAGTACAGCGCTTTACACATAATAATTATGGGTTTTGCTAAGCACTTACTATGTGCTGAGCACTGTTCTAAGTGTTGTAGTGGTTACAAGGTAATCAGGTTGTCCCACACTGGGCTCACATTCTTAATCCCCATTTTGCAGCTGAGGTAACTGAAGCACAGAGAAGAAGTAAAGTGGCTTGCCCAAGTTCACACAGCAGACAAGAGTCAGAGCTGGGATTAGAACCCATGTCCTCTGACTCCATTGAGCAGTAAGTGCTCAACAAATACCATTGATTGATTGATAATACTAGTAGAGAGAAAGCGCAGCCTCGAGAAACAGCATGGCCTAGTGGAGAGAGCACAGAGCTGAGACCCACATTCTAGCTGCTCCACCAGTGATTAGATAGGTATTCTTGGACAAGTCACTTTACCTCTCTGTGCCTCAGTTTCCTCATCTACAAAATGAGGTTAGAACATCCATGATCTCTAGCTCTTAGATTGTGAGCCCCATGTGGAACAACTGTATAATAATAATGGTATTTGTTAAGCGCTTACTATGTGCCCAGCACTGTTCTAAGTGCTGGGGGGAGGGGGTACAAGGTAATCGGGTTGCCTCATGTAGGGCTCACAGTTTTAATCTGCATTTTACAGATGAGGTAACTGAGGTACAGAGAAGTTAAGTGGCTTGCCCAGGGTCACACAGCAGACAAGTGGCGGAGCCAGAATTAGAACCTGCTACTTCTGACTCCCAAGCCCAGGCTCTTTCCACTAAGCCACGCTGTGTCTAATATGATTAACCCAGCCCTAAGTACAGTACTTTGGAACTGTGGTACAGTAGTACTTACAGAAGCACTTCATGATTTGGTAATAATCATTATTATTAGTAGTAACAGTTGTGTATATTGAGTGCTTAAAGAGTGCAGTACATGTGCTCCCTTCCCACAAGGAGCTTACACGCTGAGAAGACTAGACATAGATATACTGAATACCATTCATTCAATCGTATTTATTGAGCGCTTACTGTGTGCAGGGCACTGTACTAAGTGCTTGGGAAGTACAAGTTGGCAACATGTAGAGACTTTCCCTACCCAACAGTGGGCTCACAGTCAAGAAGGGGGAGACAGAGAACAAAACAAAACATATTAACAAAATAAAATAAATAGAATAAATATGTACAAATAAAATGAATAAATAGAGTAATAAATATGTACAAACATATATACATATATACAGGTGCTGTGGGGAGGGGAAGGAGGTAAGGTGGGGGGAGGGGGAAGAGGGGGAGAGGAAGGAGGGGGCTCAGTCTGGGAAGGCCTCCTGGAGGAGATGAGCTCTCAGTAGGGCTTTGAAGGGAGGAAGAGAGCTAGCTTGGCAGATGTGCGGAGGGAGGGCATTCCAGGCCAGGGGGAGGACGTGGGCCGGGGGTTGATGGCGGGACAGGCGAGAACGAGACACAGTGAGGAGGTTAGCAGCAGAGGAGCGGAGGGTGCGGGCTGGGCTGTAGAAGGAAAGAAGGGAGGTGAGGTAGGAGGGGGAACATAAATGAAAATGTGTTTGTGAATATGGTCCTATCTAGAATTAGACCTACGGAACCAAAACAAAGTGAATTGCCCATTATGGGATCCTCTTGACAGCCAATACAAAGAGCTCATACAAATATGATTTTTAGCAATTAAATAACCCAGATTGGTGTACTAGACAATTTATCATATAATTGTACGTTTTTTTACTTAGAAATTCTCTAGCAAATAGCTATCAAGTGCTTAATACCATACAGACCATATCAAAGATATAGTCCTTCACCTCAATATAATTACTTGGTGACTGAATTTTCTCAGCCTGAAAAATGGAAATATTTGTATATGTTAATCTTTTAGATCATTTGCTCTTTCTCAAGCAGGTGACCACAATGCTTTTTTATTCATTCACTCAGTTCTATTTACTGAGCACTTACTATGTATAGAACTGTACTAAGTGCTAATTAGAGTACAATTCAACAATAAATAGACACATGCCCTTCCCACAACAAGCTTACAGTCTAGAGGAGGGGAGACCGACATCAATAAAGATAAATAAATTACAGATATGTATATTTGGGGAGACCAATTAGAAATCTACAAGACTTAAAAAATGGAACTTTTCAGACCAAAATGGGATACCTGACTCCGTCCATTCACTACAAAACCCTTCCTTCGTCTAGGTACATCACTGATCTTTGGGAAAGAGAAAAAGCCACACTTCACCAGATGATGGATACTAGTGATATATGTAAAGAGGGGAAAACTTGGTGGTTTGAAAAGTTTCACTCAGATCCCATGGTGGAATTCTGAGCCTTGAACATGAACTGTGATTGCTCTAATTGATACTTGCTTAACTATATCAGAGTTACTGTAGTTCAAAAAGTTATCCAATTGCTTTTTAAGTCATCCATACTTCTGGGTTGCGACCACCCACAGCAGTACATTCTTCCGTCTGACTACCCATTTGGTGCAAAAAGGATCCCCTTTTATTTACATGTTTTGGGATGTTTACAGTTTGGTATCAGTGTTTTCAAGGAAACAAAACTACAAAACATCGTGTGTGTTCACTTCTGGGGGAGTTGTACTAATACCTCCAAGGGAAGAATTTAGAACTGAAAGCCTGTCATTTGAAATTGGCTGCCTAGCAAGTACCTTTGGGTGCAAGTTGAAACAACTCAAATCAAACAAGTTATAGAGCCGGAGTTTATTAAGACTCAAAAAAAAAAAGTTGAATTGCATAATCAGGTTTGCATTTTGGCATGCATCATTATGCAATAGCATGTAAGGTGGAACTTGCCGACTATATAATGTACGATGAAACACTGAACATCTGCACAATGGTCCCTGAAGGGTCATAGAAATACAAATACGGAAGACATCTCAAAAGGTCTTTTGATCCAATTTACCTGCCTCAAGTAGAACCATCCTAAAGTGCCCAAGATCGATAGGATGGCTGTCTGGATTATTTTTAACCATCTCCATGGTTAAGAATCTATGTGGGCAAATAGATGTCATTAGGTATGAAGCTGGAATTTGTTTCTTAGATTCATCTCTCAACATAGTACAGTGAAGGGTCTTCCTTCTGGCCTGTAACTCCCTCCTCCTTCATATATGACAGACCACCACTCTCCCCTATTTCAAAGCCTTGCTAAAAACGCATATTTTTTATGGTATTTTTAAGTGCTCACTGTGTGCCCAGAACTTTACAAAGCACTGGGATAAATAAAAGCTAACCAATCTGGACACTGTCCATGTCCCACATGGGTTCACAATCTTAATCCCCATTTTACAGCTGCGGAAATTGAGCCACAGAGTAGTTAAATGACTTGCCCAAGGTCACATAGACATCTCCTCCATGAGGCCTTTCCCAACTAGGTCCTCATTTCACCTACTCCCTCTGCACTTGTATCTGTGCCCTTCAAGTCCTCGACATTCATTCATACTTAGCCCTGCAGCACTTTATGTACATATCTGTAATTTATTTTAATGTCTGTCTCCCCCTCTAAACTGTAAGCTCCTTGTGGGCCGTGCATGTGCCTACCAACTTTGTTGTATTGTTCTCTCCCAAACACTTAATATAGTGCTCATAAATTCCACTTGTTGATTGAAGTACAGCAGCCTTTCTCTGGGTACTAATTTTGCCAGAAAACTACCCAGTGGTGAGATACTGGATTTGGGGAAACAGGGAAGAGCACCTTCACCATTGTTACAAAAAGAAGTGGTTATTGAATTCCATCCACTGGCTTAGTACTTGAGACAAGATCCGCTCCCCCGGACAACTCTGGTTTCCAGCAGGTTATTCAGTCTTTTTCCACAACTGGATTGGAAATTATTATTGTGCCTGGAATTAAGCTGGCAAAGGTACCATGATACTCCGTACCACCCTACCACATCTAACACTGGTGAGTTGTTTCATTCTTGTTCCCACAATAGCTCTTTGGCCTGGTTTAGAAGAGGTGGAAAAAGGAAAAATGGGCCTTTTGTGCTGTTCAATAGTGTATTGTTTTTTTTCTAATTGGCAGCCACTTGGGACACCAGGCAGACTTTCAGGTAGTAGCTATACCTCTGTCCCCTGATGACACCAGAAATAGAAGCAACTGTGAGATCTGGAATAAATCTCTCTTCCTTCCTAAGTAGAACTGTACCTGTAACCAAATGTTGCCTGCAGGGAACAATTTCTTTTGCAATGGCGAAGAAAGTTATATCCTTCTCCCCTACTGAATAAGGATAGGTATTGCCAGTATCCAAACCATAAGTAACTAGAAAGGTACATGGGGGGCGGAGGGTGTTTTATCTAACTTTCATTATATACAATGACCTCCATATCTGAAGATGCCATGGCTGATGAGGTATTGTCCATATTTGCCTCCCTGGTATCAAGGATTTAAACTCAGACCACTTAGACTGAAGATGACTTCAAAGATGATGATGACTTCCCACTGCTTCAACTAACACCTCTAGGGGGATGAGTCCCAAATCCTTTGCTCCAGCCCTGACCTCCTTCCTTCTCTGAAGTTTTGAATTTCCTCATGCCTTCAGAACATTTCAACCTGGAAGTCCCAGTGAAACTTAAAATGTAATATGTCCAAAGTAGAATTATTCATCTTCCCACCCAAACCATTCCCTCCTCTTGTCTTTCCCATCTCTACAGACAATAGTACCATCCTTCTCTTACAAGCCCATATCCTTGGCATGATCTTCTTCTCACCTCTGTCATTCAACTGACATATTCAGCATTGCCTAGTGGGTTGCTTAGTGGGTAGAGCACAAGCCTGGGAGTCAGAAGGACCTAGGTTCTAATCTTGGCTCTGCCACTTGTCTGCTGTGTGATCTTGGGCAAGTCACTTAACTTGCCTGTGCCTCAGTTACTTCATCAGTAAAATGGAGATTAGCCTGTGAGTCCCATATGGGACAGGGACTGTGTCCAACCCTATTTGCTTGTATTCACCCCAGCATTTAGTAGAGTCCCGGGTACATAGTAAGCGTTTAACAATTACAGCAATTGTTATCATCATCATCATCATCTATCACCAAATACCGTTGGTTCTACCTTCACAATATTACTTAAATATGCTCTTTCCTCTCCATCCAAACTGCAACTATGCTGATCCAAGCACTTACCCTATCGTGCCTTGACTACTGCATCTGCCTCCTTGTTGACCGCCCCACCTCCTGTCTCTGCCACTCTAGTCCAGACTTCACTCTGCTGCCCAGATGATTTTTCTAAAAAAAATTCCATCTAATCTCTCCTCTCCTCAAGAACCTCCAGTTGTTTCCTATCCACTTCGCTATCAAAAGAAAACTCCTTACCATTGTCTTTAAAGTATTTAATTAGCTTATCTCCCTCTGATCTTAACTGGCTGATTTCCTACTCAACCCAATCCACACACTACTCTCTAAAGCCAACCCATGCTTAGGTCTTGTCTTTCTCAATGCTGACCCCTTGCCCACATCACCCTTCTGGCCTGGGATTCCCTCCTCCCCAATATGATAATGATGATGGTATTTGTTAAGTGCTTACTATGTGCCAAGCACCGTTCTAGGCACTGGGCACTGTTCTAAGCACTGGAACAGAATGCCAATCTCCCCAGCATCAGAATCTTATTCCAATCACATTTCCTCTAAGAGGTCTTCCCCAACTAAGGCCTCATTTCCCCTACTCCCTCTCCCTTCTGCAAACCCATGCACTTAGGTCCCTTCTGAGCACTCGATATTCACCCCACCCTCAGTCCCAAAGCACTTACATACATATCCATAGTTTATTTTAAGGTCTTTCTCCTTCTCTAGACTATAAGCACCTGGCAGGTAGTGAATGTGTCTGCCAATTATGTTGTATTGTAATAATAATTTATAATGAGATCTGTTAAACACTTAATGTGTGTCAAACACGGTTCTAAGCACTGGGGTGTGAGAAGCAGCGTGGCTCAGTGGAAAAGAGCCTGGGCTTTGGAGTCAGAAGTCATGGGTTCGAACCCTGGCTCTGCCACATGTCTGCTCTGTGACCTTGGGCAAGTCACTTCACTTCTCAGAGCCTCAGTTACCTCATCTGAAAAATGGGGATTAAGACTGTGAGCCCCACGTGGGACAACTTGATCACCTTGTATCCCCCCAGCGCTTAGAACAGTGCTTTGCACATAGTAAGCGCTTAACAAATGCCATCATCATCATCATCATAGAAGTTAATCAGGTCAGACACAGTCTATGTCCTTCATGGAGATCACAGTCTAAGTAGGAAGGAGATCAGGTATTGAGTCCCCATTTTACAGATGAAGGAATCTGAGGCCCAGAGAAATTAAGTGATATGCTCAAAAGCACACAATAGGCAAGTTGCAAATGGTGAAGGTGGGATTAGAACCCAGGGCCTCTGATTCCCAGGCCTGGGCTCTTCCCACTATGCCACGCTGCTTCCCTAAAGTGTTATTAGTCCCGACTATCCAAACATGTGGCTATTGCAAGACTCTTATATAGACTGGAAGATTTTATAGGATGTAGGGGAGAATGGGATTGGGGAAGAATAACAGGCTAGTGCCTGGGGACACAGGTGTGCCACTTACATATATTTCACCTGGTTCAAGTCACCTGTCCTTCCTATATCTCGATTCCCTCTCTGAAATTAAACACTTATGCCAACTACTTTCATAGAAGACCTTGACCTAGGAGGAGTTTCCTGGAAAAAGGATTCCATATAAATACTAAGCTTCCTTACTGTTCTTTAGGGGGCTGGATGGTTTGACTCAAAAAAGAAAAGGTTTTCCAAAGGATTAGCTTGGAACTTCAAGCTGGTTGGTCTGTGTCTGAGGAAATAGCCAATAGGGTATGAAATCAGGGGTTGGGTTTGAGTTTTGAATTGTTGAGAGCTTCATCTGAAAAAAAAAGACAAAGGTAAATGGAATGGCTTAGGTGTATAGATGAATCAAGACTTCACCTATTCTGCGTCAGCAGGGCATAGCTATTTCCAATGTGTTTCTGACCATCATATTCTGTTTGTTAAACAATTCTATATCCATGGATCTAGATCTCAGAGCAGATGGAAATTTTTAGCTGATGGGAATTTTTCACATAAGAATCATCATGATTTCTGGTTTCAGAATAGCAAGTTGGGACTGATTCTGTCATGTATTAGGAAATGATTAGTACTTCATGTAGAAATCATTTAAGCAAGGAGTTGGAGAGTCTTAACTCCTGGGTGATGTTGAGGGAGTATGCCACTGTCTTACACTTAACCTGCAGCAAACCACTATGTTTCATAATAAGTAATAATAATGATGGTATTTGTTAAGCACTTACTATGTGCATAGCACTGTTCTAAGCGCTGGGAAGGTTACAAAGTGATCAGGTTGTCCCACATGGGGCTCACGGTCTTAATCCCATTTTACAGATGAGGGAACTGAGGCCCAGAAAAGTTAAGTGACTTGCCCAAAGTCACACAGCTGACAAGCGCCAGAGCCAAGATTTGAACCCGTGACCTCTGACTCCAAAGGTCGGGCTCTTTCCACTGAGCCACGCTGCTTCTCCAGCCACACCGCTTCTCCTCAGTCTGTGTCTCATCTTGTCCCTCAGTCAGAAAAGGACAATGTTGATCTACTCTTTTCCTGGTAAGGTTAGGAAAGGTTCCATTCTACTCTGAAATTCTCTGTGGGAAATCTGAATGATCAGGGAAATGGTGAGATATTATTAGAATCAAAATAGTATTTACCATGATTCATTTTTTGTAAAATGTTTTCTGGGCCTGATTTTGGACTTAGAGGAAAAGATCATTCTCTGGGAGTACTGTGTAAAGAAATGAACAAACGATGATGAATTAGACCCCAAACAGTGCAGTAGAGCAAATACCTATCTTCACTGCAGGAGTAATTTCACTGGGCATGCTCGGGTTTGTTGTGTGTGTTTGTGAAAAATATTTAATGTTGGTGAAATTCACCTATGGGATTGCTGGGGGCGGGGGTGGGGGTGGTAAGGGGAAGAGAGAGAGAGAGAGAGAGAGAGGTGTGTGTGTGTGTGTGTGTGTCTGAAAAGACCTATGCAGGAAATCCCAATCACACTGTGCCCACAAAAAGTCTGTCCCTTGTTGTATTGTTATCCTTAATGTTGGCAGAGCCTGGCACTAATTTCAGCTTTATATTCATGTTACTTGTTCCTTAGAAATTGTTTGGTTCCAAACACCTACTCTTTTCTTGACAGGAGCACCCATTCTGGTCTGTCCTTGGCTATTGTTCCTAGCTTTTGGGTCAGACGTAGCATTATCTGAGATTTTATTTTACCATATATTTAAAACATTGTCTCTGCCATCCTTGCTTTTGGATTCCCGATATCAGTTCTTCGTGTATGTAGCAGATGTTTGAATAATAATTATAATAATGGTATTTGTTAAGTGCTTACTATGTGCCAAGCACTGTTCTAAGTGCTGGGAAGGTTACAAGGTGATCAGGTTGTTCCGTGGGGGGCTCACAGTCTTAATCCCCATTTTCCAGATGAGGTAACTGAGGCACAGAGAAGCTAAGTGTCTTGTCCAAAGTCACACAGCTGATAAGTGGTAGAGCTGGATTAGAACCCAGGACCTCTGACTCTCAAACCTATGCTCTTTCCCTTAAGCCAAGCTGCTTCTTATAAGCGCTTAGTATGGTGCTCTGCACACAATAAGCATTCAATAAATCCAATTGAATGAATTATAATTATGGTATTTGTTAAGTGCTTACTATGTGCCAAGCACTGTTCTAAGCTCTGGGGTAGGTAATCAGGTTGTCCCACGTGGGGCTCACAGTCTTAATCCCCATTTTACAGATGAGGTAACTGAGGTACAGAGAAGTTAAGTGGTTTGCCCAAGTTCACACCGCAGGCAAGTGGCAGAGCTTGGGTTTAGAACCCATGTCCTCTTGACTCCCAAGTCAATGCTCTTTCCACTAAGGCACGCTGCTTATACTGTCATTCATTCTCTTCATGTGCCCCTTTCAACACAGCTGTGTTAAGGTGGTCACAGAAACATACCACCAAGCCGAAAAAAAATTCTAAAATTTCTTACCAACATTATCCTCTCCAAGTCATTTATGTAGTATAAGTATTTGGAGATGTTTCTTTTTGCGACAAACAGCACTACGGTACCTCTTAAATTGTAAGCTATGTAAGGGAAAGGGACTATGTCTGATTTTATTATCTTGTATCTACCCCAGTGCCTAGCACAGGGCTTGGAATGAAGTTAGTCCTCAAAAGCCACCATAGCTCTGGAAGGTGAAGCTTTGTGGCTGAACTCCTAAGGCTGGCCTGCAGAATTCTGCCAGCCCTTGGTCACATTCCCAGGTTTGGCAGTTAGTTACTGCCTTGATGCCAACTGGAATGCGCTCTCACTGTTTAGAAAATAGGTGGGGTTGGGCAGGGCTGGTGAGGGGAGTTGGTGGGGGAAGGGAGAGTCCTAACCAGGTTGAAGCTCAGTCCCCTGAACAGGGACTCTTCCCTGCCGAGATGCCCCCCACCCCTACCCCCTACCTGGAAGTGGAGAAAAAGGATGATTAATCAGCAGAGCAGGGTGGTGGAGACAGAGATGGGTTGGCTCAGGCCCAGACCACCACATGTTTGGGGCAGCATTCACCACTAATTCACTGATGTGCGGTCAATGAACCAGAAGCTGGCAGACATGCGTTAAGATGCCGGATCACTACATTGGTCTTCGAGAACTGAAATCTAACCCTTAAAGGCAGAGCAGACTGTATTCTCCATCGAGGGGGTCCTGACAGAACCTTTTAGCTTTCTGAGCTATCTTGGCTTTGGGGAACCAACCTTTATTAGTTATCAGACTGCAAACTTCATGCCAAATCCCTTGGTATTTGAGGGAGAGAATGTGAGCATTACATGGAGCAAATGTAATTCTGGGCTAATTGAGTTGATACTGTTTATGCAGCATTTTTTATGTCAATCATGCACATATATCCTTAGGTTTATACGCACCCAGTGCTTTCTGAAGTTTAATCTTCCTTTTTCTTGGCAAGAGTATGTGAATTCCTTGGCTTTGTAGATAAAATAGAATATAGGTCTTAATTTTCACAAGGAAAAAGTTTGAAAGTTTCTTTTTGTGTGTGTGTTTTCTATTCATTTACTTCCTGATGTGTAATGAGAGTAAATTGCATTTTGAAATAGGCAAACTGATTCAAGTGAAAAGCACACCTCTGAGCTAACTCTCCCCATTCTCCTGTCTGCCTTCCTTTCATAGGAAACCAGTCCAAATCAAGCTTGAAAGAATCAACAAGTTTAATCGACCTTTCGACCGTCATCTCTCCCTACCCCATTTCTTCCTTTAAAGGGGGAGAATGTAGAGATCTAACCATTCTCACTCCTCAGAAGAAAGATTAAAAACATTTTTGTTCAACCTTGATAATGACATCTATCTCCACTTTCTGAGCAGTTATGGATTTAAGTGAGGATGTTCCATATGGTCAATCAATCAATCATTGTGGGCAGGGATTGTCACTCTTTATTGCTGTACTGTACTTTCCCAAGCACTTAGTACAGTACTCTGCACACAGTAAGCATTTAATAAATTCCATTGAATGAATCATTGATGAATGAATGAATTTATTGAGCACTACTGTGTGCATAACACTGCAGTAAGCACTTGGGAGGGTACAAAATAACAGAGTTGGTAGATATGTTCTCTGCCCACAGTGAGCTTACAGTGCTTCTCTTCCAGGGGTCCTGTGCCTGAAAGGGGAAAAGGAGTCAGGACAGGGCCTGCTGCCAACTTGATGCCCCTTCAGGAAGGGAAATTGAGACACAGGTTTGGGGAAGCCAGTCTCCCAGTGTTGAAGGCAGCTCTCGGAGGTGGTGGGACTTTAGGGTGGGAGAAAGTAGAAACTTGGCCAGGAGTGTGTGGGTGCAGGGAGGTGGAGGGCAGCTCCCTAAGGCCCTGGGACTTTAGGGGCTGAAGCGTGGCTCTCACCCTGATAAAACTCCTGCAGAGAGCTCTGCAGAACACCATGTGGATCCATAACTGGTCACCCCTGAAAGGAGACCGAGAAATGGATTTGTTGGCCCAGACATCAAAGTTTCCACTGAAATTTGGAATGAGCATTAGAGTTCTAGATGCTTTCCCAATCAGAAGCTAAGGCCTAAAACCTTGGTGTTACCAACTCTACAAATAAGACTGGGAAGAGGAGGAACCTACAAGTGAATTCTGTTGTGCAATCCTAGGAGAGGCTGTTGGCATGCTTCCTCCTCAGCTACGTTAGTTCTCATGAATGCGAGGCAGAGGGATTGGGGTGAGTTTCTAGAATTGAGCTAGAGAACATCTTGCCATAGAAATTCCCTGTTGATAGCATTTAAATTATGTAATCATCAAGAATATCCATACTGGTTTACCAAGTTTTCACCACCACAAAGACACCCACCTACCAAAAGAGCCTAATGTGCTATCTCAGGGGACTCCTAAAATCAAAAGATAGCAAAGAGCATGATCAATAATTAGAGTTTCCCATATTTTGAAGAGTCAAGTGCAACTCTTATGAGAAGCACAGGAATAGGTGAACCTATGGGAAACACCACGGTTTCCTAGCTTATTACACCTTTACCTAACATGATTCAAAGGAGGTGTTATATCGCAAAATTTCAAATAGGTTTTCCGAGATCATAACAACCCTCATACAGTTAATACAATCTTTGACAAAGGCGGAAAATGAACATACTGAACAATCATTTAAATGTTGAAGTTGAATTACTTGGTAAAGTAAACGAATGGTATGGAGCTCCCTTAGACTGTGAGCCCATTGAGGGACAGGGACTGTGCCTGACTTGATTATCTTGTATCAGCCTTAGTGCTTAGTTACAGGCTTTGCATACGTAAGTGCCTAACAAATACCACCAAGATGAATGTTTAGGTGGAATGATTTAGCTTTGATTTTTTTTAGCAGCAATTGATAAAAAGAATATTTGGTATTAAGTCATTTATATGCAGAGATTCTTAACCAATCCAAATAATGTGATCATAGTTTAAAAACTGAGATCATTGCCTGGAAAGGAGTCCAAACATGACTAGACATCATGATTTAAAAATTTTTTAAACTTTTTCGGAAGCCTGGGGAAAAATTCTGCATAAAGAATAGAAGGATTTTGAAGGTGGGGTGTGGAGAAAAAAGTGATTGTTTTGGAGTAAGTCAGGTTGTTACATAACAAGGACCCTGGGAAATGTTTAGAGGGAAACAGGTTCATGAACCTTTCTGAAAAATGCAGAATAAGAAGGTGGTCCCAATTTCCTAGGGGTGGCCCGGTTTTGATCCAAAGCTATGGAAGACTAGATCAATCAATCAATCAGTCAGTCAATTGTATTTATTGAGCACTTGTTCCATATTAACTGCTTGGGAGAGTATAATGTAACAATATGCCAGACACATACTCTGGACACAACGAGTTAACATCTAGAGGGGGATTTGGTTTGTGTTATTTAGATTTAGGGTTGTTTGAACCCAGAACTCAGACACACAGGAGGTGGGGAGGCAGGGGAAGGGGCAGCAGGCAGAAAGGGGGCAAGGTGTTACAATGCAAGCTTGAAACTAGAGAAAAGAGGGTGAGAAGCAAACGTAGGCAAGGGAAAGAGACAATGTGAAAGAGAGAGAGATAAAAAGGAAGAGATTTTTAAAAAGAAAGTGCATCAAACCCTACAAACTAAAAGAGTTGACTTCCACATGGGCTAGCCTGTTTGAAACATTGCAGCTTCTTGCCTCAAAGAACCTGCGGTGTCAGAAACAGTTGCTTATCTTGCAGATTCAGGAGCCTGAGACATTTTTTTGTCATTTCCCTTCATGTGAAATGGTAATGCTCTATTGCTTGAGCCCTCCTCAGGGTACCATGAAAAAGATAAGTGTTTGAAGAGCCTTTTTTTCTGCATTAAATGGTAAGAATCCAGCCTCACTTCAAAAAGTGATCCTCACTGCTAGTGCTGTAACAGGGCACTGTTGACTAAATCCCATGTGTTTTGGAGGCAACCCTCATGTTATGCCCCCAGACTGATTGTACATCAGGTGAAACTGAAGGTTTTATGAGGTTCTCCTTGGGGGCAAGAGCAGTATGGAACTCTCTTTAACCCCCATGGTGGCTGAATGCAAGTTGAACTGAATCTCCACTTGCACAATAGATTAGAATAGTTCTGGTCTGAGCTCTATTCTGCTTCTGCTGTAAATCAGGCTGGTCCCCTTTGATACATATTTATAGTTGTTCTTAATTATGTGCATGTGAAGTAATAAAGGGGAAGGGAAGTTAGTCTACTTTCCCCCAGCCCCTCTTCCCCCCATCCCACCTTCCCCTGATTACCCCAGAAACCAACCCTCCCTGCTGAGTGGGGCAGATTTGACCACGGGCTAACAGATGAGAAACTAGAAATAGAAACATTTTACCAGAAAAAAAAAACCCAAAAAACCTTTTTTTTGTGTGCAGACTGCTCCAGGCCCCTGCATTTTGGTATTTTTTTTCCTTTCCTGCTTCTCATCCCTTCTCATGTTTCTCCATCATTTTAGGCCTCTAATAGGGATAGGATGAGCCCATTGATGTCGGCACATGGAGGCCGGCGAGTAGCATGCCTTTGGATTCAATCTCCTAGCAGCAGCCATTCACGTTATGTGGGCTTTCTTGTTTGGGACATTGCCCACCCCTGAAACTGACTTCAGGCATTTTTCACTGCCTGTTCTGCCTGAATAGCCACAGGCCTCTTGCCAATTGTCCCCCTTCTTAAAAGCCAGCCTCAGCGAAAGGCCTTTTCAAGTGTGATCTCAGAGAGCCACCCAGGCTTTCAGAGTATTGTTGTTGAGATGAGAGCCCTGCACTGGAAAGTGGGGTCAGAAGAGAAAGCACAATAAGGGGTGATTGAGGCTTCATGCAGTCCCCAGATGCTGGCCTGTTTATTAATTTACAAAACTAATGTCACTGTCTTTAGAGAGGAGATTGAGTGAAAAAGATGTCCTTTGAAGAGTTGCTTTTGATGCATTAACACTGGTCTTATTAAATTGATTTTAAGGAACCCGGTTCGACGAATATAAATTCAGATGTGCTGATAAAATATTGAAGCACGGGTTGCAAGTCAGTATACGGTGGTGGAAAGGGAGTTGTCGTTTTGAGGCTGGGGCCTCTGTGTAGATGCCAATCCTAAATAGTTTGTGAGGAAGCTCATGCTTCACTATAGGTTTCAAGATTACTAGTGTGTAGGTCCTCAAAAGTTCTTCCTTCTCTGGTTGCAAAAAGACTAACCCACTGGGCCATGTTGGCTGTCTCCAGGGCACTGATTATTACTGTTCCTTGGCCAGGTGAATACGGAAAAGCAATGGCTGGGGCAAGGAAGCTGCCGTTTTTTAAAAAAGTCACCTCTGACAAATTATAGAAAAATCCTGAGGGGGTGGACCTGTATTAATTTTCAAAGTAAATAAGACTAAACTTTATTATATTGTGCCCTTCCCCCAATGATTCCCCACCCCCATCAACCACTTATGTTCTCTAGTCTAAGGAGTTTGCAAAGACAAAAGCCTGAAGTCCCAAAACACTATTTTTCTTATAAATAGTGTCTCCCACAAAGAAACTCTGTCCATGTTAAGAATTTCAGACTGACCATTCCATTGACCCTCTCTTTTGTCAACTGAATCATTTGTTCACATTGCCCAGGTTGGTGCTTTCTGCTTCTCTGCCTCCAAAAATCTCCTCTTGCAACATGATTCAGAAAGCTGCTCATTTTGGACATCCCATTCAGTAGGAGACTCTAGAGTAAGACAGACATGAGCTTGAGGACCAACCTAGGACCAAAATTATATTTTACAGTGCTTTTTTATAGCTTTCACTCAAAGATTTTGTGGCCCTTTGTTCACATAATAAGGTATCCAGAATTCTATATTTATGGTGTACACTGAGTATTCAGGCAGGTAAGCTAAGACATGCACTCTGTCTCCATAGGTAAACTGAGCCATGTGAACTATAAAGCTCATTACTGCTGTCACCATTTTCCTGTTTTCATAAGCCTTGGGGGAATTCAGGCAGCAGTACCAATGTTATTTGGCTCTCCTATCTTAGGAGTCATAGTAGTAACAGAATTTATTAAACACTGTGTGCAAAGTACATAATACATGTGTGTTATCAATCCCATAATCAATCAATGGAATTTATTGAGAACTTTACTTTTTTTAAATGGTATTTTTTAAGGGCTAGGCACTGTACTCAGCACTGGGGTGGATACCAGTATCCACATGGATACTGTCTTAATCCCCATTTTACAGATGAGGTAACTGAGGCACAGAAGTGAAGTGACTTGCCCAAGGTCACACAGCAGACAAGTGATGGAACCACTTGGCAGTTGTCACATTGACCCAGTAACTTATTCAACTGTCTGTCCCCTCTGCAAGACCTTGGAGGGAGTCCTTCACCACTAGCGCTGTGATCTGCAAGAGCCCAGATACACCAGCTTAGCTAAGGGCTGGATTTATTCAATCGTATTCATTGAGCATTTAATGTTTGCAGAGCACTGTACTAAGTGCTTAATTGATAAGTGCAGTCAGAAAGGGAAACAGTAATAGGCTCTGCAGTCTAATAATAATAATAATGGCATTTGTTAAGACTTACTATGTGCAAAGCACTGTTCTAAGCGCTGGGGGGATACAAGGTGATCATGTTGTCCCACGTGAGGCTCACAGTCTTAATTCCCATTTTACAGATGAGGCAACTGAGGCTCAGAGAGGTTAAGTGACTTACCTATGGTCATATATCTATTTATTTTATTTGTACATATTTACTCTATTTATTTTATTTTGTTAATATGTTTTGTTCTCTGTCTCCCCCTTCTAGACTGTGAGCCCACTGTTGCGTAGGGACTGTCTCTATATGTTGCCAACTGTACTTCCCAAGCGCTTAGTACAGTGCTCTGCACACAGTAAGCGCTTAATAAATATGATTGAATGAATGAATGAATATAGCAGACATGTGGGGAAGCCGGGATTAGAACCCATGACCTCTGACTTCCAAGTCCATGCTCTTTCCACTGAGCCGTCTTGACCTTCTGTCTCTGGGAAGACAGAGAGGAATCCAGGATGAGAACAGTTTCAAATTATGGTTTAGCAAGATTTTTTCCAAACCTCAAAAAAGCCAACACTCAGGTTTGAACTTGAGGTTCCTGTGAGGGTTTATTTTATCTGAACTTGTCTACCTTACCCCATTCAGATGCTTGAGTAGGACCAGAGAAATGCTCGGGCATTACTGTGGGGAGCCAGATGTGTTTGCTTTGCCCTTTGAATTACACTGGGCTTTATTCCTATAACCAAACCCAAACATTTTCCTTAAAAAAAAAGAAAAGAAAGATGTGATTGGATGAATTGATACACAGCTTGGGTTCCTTAATTAGAAAGAAAGAAGTTTTTCTCCTCCACAAAATAAGCATATTGCATGAGAAGATCACATCAAAGGGCCACTCTGGTTGCTGGAAATAACAGATATTGTGGATAGTGTGGCATCCCAGTGGATACAGGAAGATGACACCAGGATGACAAACTTAAGGTTGAGAGGTTGACTGACTAATTCCCTCAGGGGTGGCTCTGTAAGCTTTCTGCACCCTTGGTAGGTGGTGAAATGCCTATTAGGATGAAGGTAGAAAACTCTAAAGGTGAATGCAGTTTTTAGTTAGTTTTATGTGGTATTAGCAACAATAGTAAGATTTAATAATAATAATAGAAAATCCTCATGGTGACATCACAACTCCTTCCCAAAGCACTTTGTAATCATTTCTTCTTCCTTAATAACCCTGAAAGCAAGCATAATTGCCTAGTAAGTATAATTATTATGATAATAAAAAGTGATATTGACAGCCAGAATATACTCAGGTACAAAAATGCATAACATGAGACAGAGTATCATCAAATATGAGTCTACATGTCCACTCAGGAATTATTGTATAAGTTATGTGAATAAAAAGAATGTTGATTAAATTAACTTCCTCTCTCCCTCTTAGAAGAATGATAGGCTAGTAAAACAAATTGTGCACTAGGAAATTGCTGGTTATTTGCAAGGTGGATCATTTAATGGTACTGAAGATAGATGAACAGATATTTCCCAAAAATGTCATGTTTCAAGTGGCTTATCCCCATTTTTTACCACTGAGAAAACAGAATCATCATGAATGACTGTAAGCTGGCTGTAGGCAGAAAACATGTCTACTAACTCTGTTGTGTTTTACTCTCCCAAGTGCTAGGCATACAGCGCTTTGCACACAGTAATGGCACTTAATGAATGCAATTCACTGATTATGCTAACATTCATTCATTCAATCGTATTTATTGAGCACTTACTATGTGCGGAGCACTGTACTAAGCTCTTGGGAAGTACATGTCAGCAACATATAGAGACAGTCCCTACCCAACAACAGGCTCACAGTCTACATGGCAGATACCTCAAACTTGTAAATAGATATGAGAATTCAGGTTGGTGAAACCCAATTTTAATGGAGGTGATTTTGTGTCACTGTCATTAACCTGTTGAATAATCAATCATTCAGTCAATCAATAGTATTTATTGATTTCTTATTGTGTGCAAAGCCCATAAGGAGCTTAGAGTCTACAGGGGGAGACAGACATTAAAATAGGTTACAGATTGGGGATAAAGTAGAGTACCAGAATATTTACATAAGCACTGTGGGGCTGGGGTGAGTATCAAAGTGCTTAAGGGGCACACAGCTAAGTACATTTTCACCAGTTGGTGAACTGTACCTGTACAGTTCTAGTATTGGATGCTGCAAAACCTGAATTCCAATATTCTGAAAAGGAATGTCCGGAACATGAACCTATCCTTTTGGTTTAGTTAATTTTTTATGATTTTCCAATCTACTTTTCCATGTGCCACTTCTCTCTCTCCCTTTTTTTTCTTCTCTCCTCTCTCTTGTCCTCTAAGCTTCTTATGGTGCTCAGTAAATGCTGAGTGATTACAAAAATATTGCTAGCACCATATTTATTGAGTACTGCCATAGAAGTGCATATTCCTACTGCTCTCATCCAGATGTGAGAGTGCTCTGAGGATAATTATAGTAATGGATTTTAAATACTTAAAATTTGCCAGGCACTGGACTAAGAGCTGTTGAGGGTGTTTGTGACATTTGTTTTGTTAAGCACTTATTACATGCCAAGCACTGTACTAGGGTAGATACAGGATAATTAGATCGGGCACAGTCCCTGCCCCATATGGGACTGTAGGGAGGGAGGATAGATATTGAATCCCCATTTTACTGATTAGAAAACTAAAGCACAGTGAAGTGAAGTGAAGTGACTTGTCCAAGATCACATAGCAGGCAAGTGGTAGAACCAAGATTAGAACCCAGCCCTCTGATTCCAGGTCTGTGCCCTTTCTACTAGTCCACATTGCTTCTCTAAGGCAGATAAAAAATAATCACATCAGACACAATCCTCATTCCACACTGGCTTCACAGTATGAAAGGGAGGAATAGGAATTACTTCATCTCCATTTTACAGATGAGGAACTAGAGGTACAGAGAAGTTGTGACTTATCCAAGGTCACACGGCAGGCACATGTTGGAGAAGGGATTAGCTCCCAGGCCTCCAAGTTCCAGTGCCACGCTCTATCCTTTAGGCCATGCGACTTCTCGATATTCTGAGTATAAAACCGTGGGCCTAGTAGTCAGAGGAACGGGATTCTAATCCTGCCTCCACCACTTGTCTACTTTGTGACCTTGGGCAAATCACTTCACTTCTCTGTGCCTCAATTACCTCATCTGTAAAATGGGAGTTAAGACTTTAAACCCCTGGTGGGACAGGGACTACATCAACCCAATCTATCTAACCCAGCACTTAGTACAGTGCCTGGCACATAGGTGCTTAACAAATACGATTTAAAAAAAAACCAACCTTCAGCAGGTGGTCTTGTGTCCTAACTGCTTGTTATATTAACTTAATTTCAGAAAAACCTGTATCTCATGTTTATTATGTCAGAAACCCACTTTTGGTCATTTCATTTCCTGCTAGTATTTCAATGATCTAATTTTCAGCATTGCCACTTTTCCCCCTACAGTATGTTGGTGGAAAATATTAATTTGTTCTTCAATATAGCACAGTGAAACTCTTATCCTTGCACTCTTTGCAGTATCAAGTGAGAGCACATGGAGAAATTTGTGAATATGGGAAACCATTATTATGAGATTGTACTATTTACAAAGTGAATGGATAATTGCTTCAATTTTCCACTAAATCCATTTCCCGGAATATCCACACATTTGAGGCAAGTACATTTATTTTTCCTTAGTTTGTCTCAATTCTCTAGTTTATTTTGTTGGTGTGGACAGACCCGGCTGCAAATGCTAAAGCAATGGCAAGCTTCCAGTGCCCCAGCTTCGTATTCACAAAATGGCATGAAAAAGAAAATTTAGGTCATAAAGGAACCCCTTCCCATACAGTTCTCAAAATTGACATCAAAGAAGGAACCCAATTTGGTTAATCCAAGTCAGACAAAAGTTTATATCGTTGCATTTTGTCAGGAAACCAGATCTGGTGAGACAGTGTAGAAAATATTTTGCTGTCCAGCGGGGATAATGATTTCTGAAAGGCATTTGACCCCTTTTGGGTAAATCTCTGGAATGTAGATATTTTGGTTAATTTTCTCCAGCTGTCACAAACTCTCACAGGAAAATGACCTTGCGGAGTGACCACTTCCCTAGTTACTGACTAAAATTACTTTTTTTCTTTTCATTGCAGGACTAACTTTCACCACATCATCCACATCACTGTCTGAGGCTCTTATGAGTCAGAAAACAGAAACTAAAACTAAGAAATTCAGGCCAAATGAAAAAAAAAAAGGGGGAAACCATATTTGGGGCCTTAAACCCATTACTGTCTTTTCAACTAAGTTTGTTTAGGTGAAGGTTAATGCTTTTACACTCCATTAGAACTAGGGAAATCAGTTTAAAGCTGCAGTTCTTTTTCATGAAAATGATAGTCAACAATCATAGTTTGTTTCCTGCTGAACAGAGAAACCCAATTTGGAGAATTATTATTCACACTAGATTTTTTAAGTAAAAATTTCACTGGCTTTAGCAAAGTCATAAATTTACTTTTTTCACTGGATACCCTCATTGCTTCTTAACATCTGATAACATTTGTTAATTGAGTGTCATGTATATTTGGATAATATGAAATTAAACCAGAGGAGACTTAGGTTAGATATAAGAAGGACTTTCTGGACTGTCAAAGTTGGTAAGATGCTTAGCAGCCTACCTAGGGAGTCTGTGGAATATCTCACTTTAAAAATGTTAAAAGCAGAATAACTAACCAGTCATCCATTTGGGATATCCTGCCTAGAAGCAAAAGGGCTGAACTTAATATCTTTTTGAAGTTCTTTACAACTCTACGATTCCAAAATCATGAGTAGTAGGCCTTTTCTCATTGACTGCATTGAAAAATGGCAATTTTAAATGTGCTTGCTATGCTTGCTTCAGGAAAAGGTGATGCAAGTGATTTACTCGAGTCACATACAAGGGGAATGTTTTAAGGGCTAATGAGGGGAAAAAGATGAAAAAACCTAAGTAGTCCAAGCTGTGACCTTGTTCATGGAGTTGTTGTTTCATCTCCAAGGTGAGATTTGTCTAGCTCTCTTTCCTCTAACTTGGCTGACTTCACAGTCAGCAGCAAATGCCCAGGACTTGTTGCTAAATAATAACAATAATAATGGTATTTGTTAAATGCTTACTATATGCAGGCACTGTACTAAGAGTTGGGGTAGATACCCATTAATCAGGTTGGACACAGCCCCTGTCCCACATAGGGATCCCAGTCTTATTCCCTGTTTTACATTTGAAGCCGAGAGAAGTGAAGTGACTTGCCAAAGGTCACACAGCAAAGTGGAAGAGCCGGGACTAGAACCCAGGTCCTTCTGACTCCCAGGCCCAAAACCAACAACATTTAAAATCCTATCAATCAGTGTTATTTACACAACACATTCTGAGTACAAAGTATTTTGCTAAAAAAAATTTCTAGACTGTAAGCCCGTTGTTAGGTAGGGCCTTTAGATGTTGCCGATTTGTACTTCCCAAGCACTTAGTACAGTGCTCTGCACACAGTAAGCACTCAATAAATTCGATTGAATGAATGAATGAACCCATAGGAGAGTACAACAGAAGCAAAATGCATGTTCCCTGCCCATATGGAGCTTACACTCTGATGGAGGAGTTGAATAAAAAATGACTTACGGATAGAGGGGAATACATGCTTTGTATTTAAAATAAAAGTCCTATGAAAAAATTAAAGCATTATAAATTTTGTGGATGGGTATAAATATCTAAGTGCTTTGGGTGACTGTTGGGTTGATACAACTTGGGGTGTTGGGAATTAATTCTGATAAATTTGCTGAAAGAGGTGGAGTTTGAGGAGAGATAATGGGGAGAACTGTAGTTTGGCTGATTTGAGAAGGGAGGAAGTACTAGGCTGGGAGAAGAGTGTGAACACAAAGTTGGAGGCGGAAGAGTAGAGGGTGAGAAACAGAAGGAGACCTGGGGAGGAGCGGGGAGTGCTACCTATTCATTCATTCATATTTGATGAGCGCTTACTGTGTGCAGAGCACTTCTATGCACTTGGAAGTATAATTCAGCAACAAATAGAGACAATCCCTGCCCAACAACTGGCTCACAGTCTAGAAGTGGGGAGACAGACAACAAAACAAAGCAAGTGGACAGGCATCAATAGCGTCAATGTAAATAAATGGAATTATAGATATAATGATAATGATGGCATTTATTAAGTGCTATGTGCAAAGCACTGTTCTAAGCACTGAGGAGGTTACAAGGTGATCAGATTGTCCCATGGGAGGCTCACAGTTTTCATCCCCATTTTACAGATGAGGTAACTGAGGCCCAGAGAAGTTAAGTGACTTGCCCAAGGTCACACAGCTGATGATTGGCGGAGCTGGGTTTTGAACCCATGACCTCTGACTCCAAAGCCCGTGTTCTTTCCACTAAGCCACGCTGCTTCTCCAATATATATACATATACACATCCAATATATACACATCCAAGATATAGACACATCATTAATGAAATAAATAGAATAATAAATATGTACATATATACACAAGTGCTGTGGGGCAGGGAGGGAGAGTAGAGCAAAGGGAGCGAGTAGGGACAGTGGGGAGGGGATGAGGAGCAGAGGAAAATGGGGGTTTAGTCTGGGAAGGCCTCCTGGAGGAGGTGAGCTCTCAGTAGGGCTTTGAAGGGAGGAAGAGAGCTAGTTTGGTGGATATGTGGAGGGAGGGCTTTCCAGGCCAGGGGACGGACATGGGCCGGGGGTCGACGGGAGGACAGGCTGGAACGAGGTAAAGTGAGGAGATTAGCAGCAGAGGAGCGGAGGGTGCGGGCTGGGCTGGAGAAGGAGAGAAGGGAGCTGAGGTAGGAGGGAGCGAGGTGACGGAGAGCCTTGAGGCCAAGAGTGAGGAGTCTTTACTTGATTTGTAGGCAGACAGGCAGCCACTGGAGATTTTCGAGGAGGGGAGTGACATGGCCAGAGCGTTTCTGTAGAATGCTAATCTGGGCAGCAGGGTTAAGTATAGACTGAAGTTGGGAGAGACAGGAGTTTGGGAGATCAGAAAGGATGCTGATGCAGTGATCTAGTCGAGATATGATGAAATAGCTATTCCCCTGTGAGCCCACTTTGGGCAGGGATTGTCTCTCTTTATTGCTGTATTGTACTTTCCAAGCTCTTAGTATAGTGGTCTGCACATAGTAAGGGCTCAATAAACACGATTGAATGAATGAATGAATTATGAGTAATTTAAATAGTGTAACTATCCCCAAAGGGACAGTCAAGCAAAAGCTCCTCACTATTGGCTTCAAAGTTCTCCATCACCTTGCCCCCTCCTACCTCACCTCTCTTCTCTCCTTCTACAGGCCAGCCCACACTCTCCACTCCTCTGCCGCTAACCTCCTCACTGTGCCTCGTTCTTGCCTGTCCCACCAGCGACCCCTGGCCCATGTCCTACCTCTGGCCTGGAATGCCCTCCCTCCTCACATCTGCCAAATTAGCTCTCTTCCCCCCTTCAAAGCCCTACTGAGAGCTCACCACCTCCAGGAGGCCTTCCCAGACTGAGCCCCCCTTTTCCTCTGCTGCTCCTCCCCTCCCAATTGCCCCTACTCCCTCCCTCTGCTCTACCCCTCTCCCTGCCCCACAGCTCTTGTGTATATATGTACATATTTATTATTCTATTTATTTCATTAATGATGTTTATATATCTACAATTCCATTTATTTCCATTGATGTTATTGATGCCTGTCCACTTGCTTTGTTTTGTTTTGTTGTCTGTCTCCCCCCTTCTACACTGTGAGCCTGTTGGGTAGGGATTGTCTCTATTTGTTGCTGAATTGTACTTTCCAAGCACTTAGTATAGTGCTCTGCACACAATAAGTGCCCAATAAATATGATTGAATGAACTATATTTGTCAACAAACAGATTGGGGGCTGCTCTGTGGGAAGATTGTATAGATGAAGCAAATATTGTTGTATCCAGGAAATGCAAGCTGGAAGCACATTCCTAGCACCAGCCAAGCTGGATTTACACCCATTCCCAGGTTTTGCAGTTTAATAATAATAATAATTATGGTATTTGTTTAGCGCTGGGGTGGATACAAGCAAATCAGGTTGGACACAGACCTTGTCCCACGAGGGCCTCACAGTCTCAAGCCCCATTTTACAGATGAGGACACTGAGGCAAAGAGAAGTAAAGTGTTATGCCCAAGGTCACACAGCAGATGTGGTGGAGTGGGGATTAGAACCCATGACCTTCTGACTCTCAGGCCCGTGCTCCATCCACTATACCATGCTTACTGGGTTAATATTTCTTGGAATGTGTCTTGTCTGTCAGTCGATCAAATTTACTCACATAAAATATTTTCATCCATACTGTTCTTTGAAGCAAAAATGGCATTGATTAAACTGCACAGAACTCAGTTTTTTGTTGGCTTTTTTAAAATCTGCATCTTTGTGGACTAGATTCTCCAATACTATAGGCACCTAACAAATGTAGGAGCAGTCACAAAAAACAGGCAAAATAAAACAAGGAATAGAGAGCCATTTAAAGTGTTCTGTATCTTTCGTGGGTAAGGGTAGGGGGAATGGAAGTCATGTGGCAGTTAGATTAACCTATTGCTAACATTCAGAAACATTGAACAGGGATACAATGGTAAAATCACTTGATTTGAGCATACTTATATTTTCTGCCTACTTAAAAGGTACTTCAAGGAACAGTGTGACAGTTACCCTCTTTGACTTCGACATCTTAGTTATAGATGTATCTTCTAACTCCCCTAACTCCTTTTATATTAATCCATTATGGGCTTATAGTTCTGTGGCACTATCTAAACCCTTCTTGACCCTTCTAGTGTTCTCATATTATCATTCCTTATCTGGAATCTGCTCCACCCCACTGCTCATTTTAGGGCTCTTCTCTACATTTTCTTGAGCTCTGTTTTGTCCTTTCTGAGATGTGGTAATACAAATTACAGGCAGTTTTCCTGAAGATATAACTTAAGTTTTTTTAGAGAGAACAAGTTTTCATAATCAATCAAAATATAACTTATTTCAGTAGAACAATGCTGAGGTCATCCTCTCTCTTTTCCAATCAGATGTTGACCTTGAGAATACTAGGCTCACCACATTTCTTTTCATTTCCAGGTTGGTTTATTTGGGGGGACCAAAACAATACCTACATATTACAGGTGAATAAAGATTAACCTCCCTGCATTTCTCCCTCACCCTCCCTTACTGTTAAGGATTGGATGATATCTCCTCCCAACAAAAACACATACTTGCCCGTCTTTCAGTCCATGTGTTTCCATTGTTACCACTCCAGACTTTTTATAGGAGAGACCCTGAATTTGCTTCGTGGATGAATCTCAGAATACCTTAACATGAGCGTGTTTGTCCAACGGACCTTACATATATCCCTCACTATAACACAGTCCATTGTTTAATTCTGCTTAAATCTTCATCACTGACTACTGTCTAACTTGATTCAGGCATTGGTTTGCGCTGTAGAATGAATAATGCTCAATTCACCCATAGGCAGGTGAGGTAACACTAATAAAAATGACCTTAAAACATTTTGGGTAGAATTCTTTGCACGGAAAGCATAAATATTCTCTAAGATATGAGTAAGGATTTTTATACTGCAGTAAGCAGAGACAATAATGGTCCTTGAATGTACTGTGGATTTTTATGAGGTTAACCCTGACAGGCTATCTCCATTCCCATGGCTGATCAAACTAAAGATAATAGACCTCAACTGCAACAGGAATATATTTATATAATTATGTGTACTGCTATTATTATTGATTATTGATGAGATATAATTTTGGGACAGGCTATAAAATCAGTTTACACATTTTCCATCCCTGAAAATAATAGCCAGTCAATTGCCCTAAGTGGTTGGAATTTCACCTAGTAGAAGCATTAAAAGCATTAATTGAGTACCCAATTGTTGTACTGTGCTGTACTAAGTGCTTGAGAAGTACCACTAAGTAAGCAAGTAACACATTCCCCACCAACAAAGGAAGTTGCACCCCACCTTCCTGTAAGTGGAAATTGAACCAGATAATGTCTCTCCAGCTCTACAATTCCAAGATTGGATCAATCACTTCGATTTTCCAAATCACAAGATGACATTTCCTCCTCAGGGTCTTGCTTCAGGCAGTACTTGTCTAAGGTAACCCATTTTCAGCTATATGTATTACTAGACACCTACCGACAGGGACAAATACTCATGCAAAGTTGTGCAACTTAAAAATGTTGAATGAGTTTAACTCAAAATATCTCCTACACATTCTACACACCCACATCTCATTTTTAGCATCGACAGTTTAAGCACAAAGAAAATGTGTTTTAGAATTTTAGGAATAAAAACAAGTCAGTTCGAAACCTTAAGCCAAGCATTCAGCACCACATGCCATGTAATTCTGTAAGTATTCTTTTAAGCATTCATTTAGCGGGCCTCTGGAAAATGACATCACTTTAAGGGCTAATATCTTGCAGGGCTCGGGCTAGGACTTAAAGGAAAAATGCGATTTTGATTCTTTAATTATAATAATATTGTACATCTACCAAATAAAACTATTCTTCCCCTTTGGGCTGATCGAGAAAGTGTTGCAAATTAAAGCCCAGATTTATGGAATTCCAGTGGCTCTTGCTCTCATTTCAACTAAGTACTGTAGTTAAAACTCAGGAATGCACTGAAGGCATCCACACATGAAGCAGAAAAGGAAGACTTTTTCATAATGATCCCAAATCTAAATACTTAGATCCAAGTACTTGCCTGCTTCTCCTTGGCATGTCAACAGTTAACATTAATATACTAATTAATAATACCGCCAAAGCAAATAATAAGAGCTAGAGCTCAGAACTAATTTATCTTTAAGGATTTTGTTGGGCCCACTTTTAAAAAGAGAGCAGCACGCTATAACACTTTCAAACATGTTCAGCTTCTAAATCACCAGGGAACCTGAAAGGAAATATTTGAGTAATTTCTCTAAACAATTAAGTGAACTCCATACCTCATTCATGATTTAAGAATCAAGCCCAAGCCGGGGATAGGTGTAGCAGCCTCTTAAGTATGTTAGTGATTTTAGATGTGTAAGCATCTACGGTAGCTTTAAAGTTAATTGAACTGAAAGGTGCCTCGTCCTTCAACCTTGGCCACAGGATTGAAGCTGGCAAGGGGTGGTATGGGAAGGTGATTAATGATCCTAAATCTATTATACTAATCTCTTTTTTCTTCTAAAGCATTTTTATATCCTTCAAACCAAACACTGCAGTTTATCAGCAGATTTCTGGGGGCCTGACTGCATTCTGGCACATTCCCTGTTCCTTTTTCCGCCTCGTCTCTGCATTGTGTCTGCGGGCCAGGGCGCTCGGTTTTCATAAATAAAAATGCGATGTTGCAGCAGTGTGAACAGAGAATAAAGGTGTTGTGAGGAGTTGAGGTATTTGTCTTGGTCTCGTGTATATAGAATCCTTTCAGCTTAGTTTTAGGTGACAAACTGCACAGCTGGAGTGCCTTACATTTACCAGCCTGCTTCATATATGAAAGATGTGTAATGTTAACCAAACCCCTTCCATTCCCCCGTGGAAGACCACCCTGCCTGCAAAATCTCTGGGGAGGAGCACGGCCAGTCCTGATCAGAAACTGCCTTTGTTGGCAGAAATACAGTATGTTGCATTAACCAAAACAGCATTTCTGCACATTTTTTTTGATGGTGACTGCTTTTTATTTAAATATTCATTTTACTTTTGTAAACGAATCTCATTCGGTCTTTATGTCCCAGCATCACAGAAGTATCTGAAAGTCTTGTTTACATTTAGCGGTAGAAATTGTTTCAAGCTTTGCATTGTATCCTGCAAAACCTGGTACTAGCGCTATGCAGAAATGTGTTAACTCCCCATCGGAAGACTTCCAGAAGATCATTTCTCTTTAACTGGCCCTTTTTAATCAAGACTTTTTGTGTTGATTTGTAGTGGTTGGTAGGGTACTCTCTAAGTGTAGGGACTGATTGATTTCTTCATAAATGCCTCGTAGTGTGTGCAGATTGAATACGGTTAGTATCCTGTGCATTTTTAGTGCCTATCTTTCCCGTGAAAATAGGGAGTAAGTCATCGTAGCCTAACACTAACAGTCTCCTGCCCTACTTAAATCTGCGGATTGGCTTCTCCTAGGTTCCAAATTTACACCATCAATATGCTCACATGAATCAAATTGTAATAACAAACAGAGTTTACCATTTCTGTTTTGTGTCTGTGAAGTTTTCAAAAGTAGCTTCCTCTCTAAACTATTATTCTAAATTCTGTTTTCATTGCAGAAAATAGAAATGCTTAAGCCATCTAGATCATCAGGGAGAAAGGGGCAAAGACTAGCCAGAATACATTTGCGCTAGTCAAATGTTGACGTTTATTTTATCTAGAGACTTCACAAGTCAGCTAAGTCAGTTATTTATACAATGTTATGATATGATCATCTAGAACAGTGATCCATGTCCTTCCCTTGACCTCTCAGATGGCTCCTGCCATTTAAATGCATTATACATTCTTGAATAAATGCAATATCAACCATGAACTGCATTTCAAATAGGAGCAATATAGGAAGAACTTCAAGAGAAGATATCTAGAATCAGATTAGTCAAACCAGAAAGTTTTTTGAAGTTTTTTATTTGTCTTTTAATCATCTTTGAAGATTAAAACAGGAATAGTGACTACTGACCATAAATGATGTTCATCTTTTAAAATCAGTCTAAGAAGGTAGTTCCAAATAATAGTTCTGCCCTTCAGATACCTTGAATTTGAATGGTCTTCATTATTCTACAAGGGGTGGAGAGACAGTGGAGGTAGGTTGGGTTTGGTTGGTGGGGTGGTGCGGGGGTGGCTGGGGAATATTTTCAAAAGGATTGCATTTCACAAGCTAGAGATGAATGGTTCTGCTGGATCCACTTCTGGAGACCTACTGTGATCAGTTTTACATTCCCTGTTCAGCGTTCACAGTTGCAATAGGTGGGTTCAGAGCCAGCTTCCCACATTGGCAAAGGTTGTGGAAGTACTGACGAGGTGGGTGGCCATGTCTCTGCACCTTCTCTGACTAATCAATCCTTTTCCCTTCTGCAGGAATTCTCTACTATTCTCTTTCTTTCACGAAGTTCTTCTTGCTTCCTAAATTTCTCAGGGGTCTTTCTGTGGTCTGAATGTTTTGCCACATTGTTAGATGAGGGTATGGACTCTGGGGCAACTGTGAAGTGAGCTATTTGAGTGACGGATCTCAGTTTAATGATTAAACAATATTTTTCTTAGTCTCCCTTTCCAGATTCTCTTCTCTTTGTCTATGCCTAACCCCATGTTCTGGGGGAAAAGAAAAAAATTAGAAATTGTGCTCATTCAACATGCTTAGATTTTTAAATTACATGACAGAAATTTAACTTTTTCTTGAAACTTTTTTTTTCACTGCCCAGCATTCCTGAGGCCCAGCCTTGGTTTCTGTAACCAGGCAGCTTATGAATCAGAGGGAATCCACCCAGTGTGTTGGCATAACTCTTGAAGCGCTGACAGTTCCTCTTTCTTCAGCAATAATTAAACAAGTAAAAACTGGTCACTTTGGTTAGCAGATATAAATGTGGAAAACATTCACAAATATGTATTGCTAGGTGTATGCATTTGTGTGTGTGTGTGTGAATGTCGGTGTGTGAAGAATCTGGAGGAGATATGGTTCGGCTTTCCCTGCCATGTGTGTAACAAAGGTGCTTTATGCAACAAAGAACGTGGGCTTCATTGGGTTTTTTCACAAATCAAGTTCCACTTTTTCCTCCCTCCAAATGTCTATTTTGGTTACATTTCATATCAATGCCTGATAGCTAAACAGATATAAAGTTTCTTCTAACAGGAGTAATTGCAGAGAATAAGCAGTCCCAAAGGGGAGGGGTGAGGAGGAAGGGGAAAGATTTGGCCCTATATTAATTCCATGACCCAAGCTAAGCTGAAGAAATAAGGAAATTCAAAGTTCAGCATGACACTGCCAATAACTCGTTCTGTGGGACTGAAAGTGCTGCAAAAGTTTACTTTTTAAAAGCACACTTTCATAATTTTGCATTCATAGTAATATGCATAAAGCATACAACTTTGACTTTTTACCCCTTACCTAGTTAAAAGACACAGTATGTACACGTACCCTGGAAGATTTTCTCAGAAAATGACCAGGATACCAATGTAAACTTGGGCCTGACCTACATACTAACATATTCCAAATTAGGTATTAAATTTATTCCTTTCTTGATGAACTCATCATTGGCAAGTTCACATTTTAACTTTGCCCTCTGTCATTTTTCATGATAACTTTTTTCTTTGGGAGAGGAGCATGACCTTATGAATAGGGCAGAGAGAGCTGGGAAAACTCGACTACCATTTACAATTCTGCCGCTGATTTACTACTGAGGTAAATCTTCTTTCTCTATGCCTCCAATTCCATAGGTTTAAATTGTCTTTCCAGTCATGATGAGGTTCAAACAAGATCACACCTCTGAATGCTCCAGGTTATTATCTTGGAGAAAGATGTTTAATCTATCCAAGGTGCTACATCACTTTATTGTTTGATGTATTTCATAGAAATTGTCTTCTCTAAAGTGTTTTGAAATCATTAATTATCATCATAAATTTACTGTAAAGTAGATAGACATACTCTTCAAATTGGAGGGGAAAATAACCAAGATTAGAGGATGTCAAACAATCTCACAGTAATGTCATCATAAAGAGAATTGGTAACTTTGATTTCAGTCTGGTTGTAGCAACCAGAAGAGCTTCTGAAAGTAGTTTTATTATGTTCCTTTTGTTTTACCAGCAACCTCTAAATACAGCTGAACTTAGGAGTTTTTAAACTGATTCAAATTTCTACATGATCATGAAATGCCATCATGAAATTCTGGACTCAAGTAATGACACTGGGCACAAACATAGTAAATTTATTTTGTTTGATGTGAAAAGTACTGGTCTGTCATTCTATTTTCCAACAGAGGCTCATATTTTAGCCTATAACTGCCTCCTACCTGAACAAATTCAGCCTAACTCAGATTCTATCTGTTTCTTTCTTCCTTGGGTGATTTCAGGGTACCAAAATCCAAGCATTTTTAGACTATCAGACAGTAGTTCTTTCCATAGAAATGAACTGCAGCCTCCCAGACATGAAAATGGGTATCTAATGGACACTGTGGTTAGCAAGAAGAAAAAAGAGATTGACTATAAAAAGTTATTGATGATAGGAAAAAAGAGATGTTTGACAAATACAGTTATAGGAAAAAAGTTTTTCTGTGCATTCCTGAGAGTTTTTTTTTTTTAAGTAACTTCCTTTGGAATTCTTTTTCTCTCATTTTTCTGTCATATGTCAGCTATTCTGTTCCCCATTTTCTCACACTCATGGTTTTGGAATTGTCTTTATTTTTTTATCTTCTCATCCTTGATCCAAACAGATGCTCAGTCCTTTCACTTTTTCCTCTGAAACAACTATAAAATCCATTCCAAGACTTTGGCCCCAACTATTATTCTTGTTCATACCTTAGACAAGTGCTTTTGGGGGCATTCATCATCCTCTTTTCCTTCTCCAAATAGATAGGCAGATCTCTATGAAAATAATTTCTTTCTCCCCCTCAGTATAAACTCCAAATGCGTTTTTCTTTTCCCTATAGGCTCCCCTTATCTTATGCAATCATTTCAGCTTACTGCCCTTGCAAAATTGTTTTCCATTATTACTAAAATATTTTCCTATTCCTTTTATATCTCCCGTAACTCTGATTATGCTTATATCCTATTGTTTGCACTTTCCCTTTTCTCCTCCTTCACTCTGGACTGACGTTCTTCCCAAAATTCTGTACTTCACTATCACTAGCCACCTAGCAATGCAGCCAATACTGATTGTGAAACCTTTTATCCTTTTTTAGCATCAGCCATTACAGACTTTACCTATGCCTATCCTATGCCTTTGAGCAAGGTAGTACTTTAGGTTATCAGCACCACCAGCCAAAAAACAGAGATGTTTTAATGTGATGTAAAGTGCCTAGCACATTGTTGGTTCTCAATAAATGTTTATTGTGGTGATTAATAGTGATTAAGATCATATGTGGGCTCAGATGGGTGTGGGTGTAACTTTCCTCCTTAGAACTTTCTTCCAGAGGATAGATAATTGGCAGCTTTGTGAGCCTAAGGATCTCCAAATTAAAAAAAAAAAAAGGAGCCAAAGATTGAGAGGGAGAGAAAGAATCTTCCCATAGCCCTTTTTTGTAAGAGTGCCAAGAACTAAAGTTTCAATTCCACCATAAAACATGGAGCTCTGCCTCCAGAAAGTGAGTAATCTCTTTGGATCTATACTGTATGGTTCTGCTTTAGAAGGAGCCAGCACCAGGTCAAAGCTGTTCCCTTTCCAACCATAAGATGCAAATTCACCGGAAACTGAGGGCCTCTGAACTATTGGGAGGTGGGGGAACAAGTGGGAGATAAGCATGGGGTTAACTGGTAATGGGCATTATCTCAAGCACATAGAGCTTCTCTGATACAATGTTGTCTATCCTATAGGAAAAGTGAGTGGAAAGAACAGGGCAGGAAATACAAAGGCCAAGAGAGACCATGATTGACGTTTGTCATGAGAGGAGTGGACAGGCAACCTGGAGCCCCAAATCCACTCCATGAGGAAGAAGAGACACCCATTGATCCTTAAAGGGAGTAGATTTGAAAAAAACCAAAAAGGGACACTTTTCACAGAATGTGGTGGCAAACATATGGAATTCCATTGCCATAGGAAGTTCCTGAAGCTTCCTTCTTCCAAAGATTCAGGAAGGTTTGGACTGGGAAGCAGTGTGGTCTAGTGGCTAGTGCACGGGCCTGGGAGTTGGAAGGAATTGGATTTTAATCCCGGCTCTACCACTTGGGCAAGTCACTTAATTTTTCTATGCCTGTTACCTCATTTATAAAATGGAAATTAAGACTGCGAGCCCCGTGTGGGACCTGATTACTTCTTCCTACCCTTGTGCTTAAAACAGTGGCTGGCACATAACAAGCACTTAATAAATACCATTTAAAAATGGGTTACTGGAATAATAATAATAATAATAATAATAATAATGGCATTTATTAAGTGCTTACTATGTGCAAAGCACTGTTCTAAGCGCTGGGGTAGGTTACAAGGCGATCAGGTTGTCCCAAGCGGCTCACAGTCTTAATCCCCATTTTACAGATGAGGTAACTGAGGCCCAGAGAAGTTAAGTGTCTTGCCCAAAGTCACACAGCTGACAAGTGGCGGAGCTGGGATTTGAACCCCTGACCTCTGACTCCAAAGCCCGTGCTCTTTCCATTGAGCCATGCTGCTTCTCAAGAAACAGCGGATGCCCCGTGTGAGGAGTGAGAAGTGAAGTGACTTGCCCAAGGTCACACACCAGACAAGTGACAGAGCTGAGATAAGAAACCCATGAGCTTCTGCCTCCCAGGCCTGGGGTTTTAACCACTATGGCATGTTGCTTCGCTGATGGGGATTCCTCCTGTGTCTATCCCCATGGCATTTCACCTCCCCTGGATGCCTTGTCATTTAGAAAACTCACTTGGATTAGCCCCAGGAAAATTTGCCACATAAACCTGAAAGACTTCTGTATGCTTTATATGAACCTTTTGGCCTATCGTGAAGTAGCAGGGGCAGCTTATGTGTGCATGAACACTTAGTGCAGTTCTTAGCATGTAGTGAATACTCAGCCAATACCATAACAGAGAGTTAGGGATGTCAGAAGGCACATCTTAACCATATCTTGTGTCTATACTACAGAAGCCACACAGGTTCCAGTCATAATGCTTCGTTAACTCAGCCCTCTGGCACTCTGTGTTTCTGGGAATTTCCACTGGCTTCGAAGGACTAATTTGTTCAGGCAGTAGATAAGCAGAGAGCCAAGAGTTGTTGGAGTCTTCAGTGGTCTTGAATGACCCTGGTACACATGCCTCTTGGAAATTTGTAGGTTAAAGGAAAAACAGCTATATCTGTGGTGAAATTCTTCTAGTACTTTGGGAACTTTGGAGAGGAGGAGTTCTACAATAACATAGATGAACAGCTGATCAAGCAGTAAATTCCTTAGTGTCTATCATGGAGTTGAGGCCTAGGGGAGCCTGGAGAAATTCTTGACACAGCCCATGATGCAAGTGAGAAAAAAAATAGCATGTATGAAGTAGTAAATAGCACACAACATTGATGGTCAATAAAATATATTGAAATAATTCTAGAAAGCCAAACCAAAATATTGCTTTGTATGACATCTCTGAATAAAACATGGCACTTAAATAGTTTCCCTCCCCCCTAATTGCACACTTTTTTCATATTCTGTAATGTATCCTCTAGTGCAATTGTGGTAAATATTGTCCCTATATTAATATAACCTTTAGCTGTCTGGGTTCAAAGATGTCATGTGAATATGGTTGATAAAACCACTAATTGACCAACAATTCCTTCCACATCATGTGCATTTGCTATCCATAATACCTTGTGTTTCATTTCTAATTACTTTGTCAGACCCAATCATCTTTTTTATGGTATTTTTGTAAATGATTGCTATGTGCCAGCTACTGTTCCAAGTGCTGGAGTAGATATAAGATAATTGGGTTGTCCCACGTAGGATTTACAGTCTTAATCCCCATTTTGCAGATCAGGTAAGAAGGCCCAGAGAAAGTAAGTGGCTTGCCCAAAGTCACACAGCAGGCGAGTGGTGGAGCCGGAATTAAAACCCACATCCTCTAACTCCCATGCCCATGATCTTTTTTCCTAGGCTGTGCTGCAGTTATGAGGATTAGGAAATAATTATGTAAAACCTCCCAGAGGAAAGGTGAAGCGGCGTGGCCTAGTGGAAAGAGCACAGGTCAGGGAGTCAGAGGGCCTGGGTTCTAATCCCACCTTTGCTACTTGCCTGCTGTGTGACTTTGAGCAAGTCACTTAACTTATCTGTGCCTCAGTTTCCTCAACTGTAAAATGGGGATTCAATGCCTATTCTCCCGCGTACTTAGCCTATGAGCCCCACGCAGGACAGGCACTGATTGATTTGTATCTATCCCAGTGCTTAGAAAAGGGCTTGACACATAGTAAGTGCTTAACAAATATTAAAAAATTAATATTAAAAAATGTTATTTGAGAAGGATTTTGAAGATGGGAGAGCAGCCATTTATGGATTTGAAGTAGGAGGAGTTTCAGGTAAGGGAAAAGGTGTGAACAGGAGATCATCAATGGGAAATATGAACTATTTGGAACTACTGTAGGTTTATGCAGAGTCGGAAGACATGTGCATATGATGTTTTATTAAATTGTTTCAGAAGAGTGAAGTATGGCCTGGAAAAAGGAGCGATTGGAGTCAGGAAGACCAATGTGGAGGATGATGCAGTAGTCAAGCCAGGACAAGTGCCTGGACCATTGTGCTAGTTATTTAGATGGAGAGGAAGAGGTGGATCCTGGAGATGTTGTGAAGGAAAAATTGACAGACTGAACATGAGGGATGAAAAAGGAGGAGTCGGTCTTCAGAGATGGGGAGGATGGTCGTATCATCTATAATGAGAAATTTAGATTTGAATCTTCCAGGATTTGGAGGGGAAGATGAAAAATTCAACTTTGTAAATATAGAGCTTGAGGTGCCAACAGGCTATCTGCTTGGAGATGTCCTGGAAATAGGAGAAAATGTGAGATGACAGAGGAAGTGAGACTTTAAGACTTTTCAATGTCGTATTTATCTCAATAATTTATCTTACTGTGTGCAGAGCATTATACTAAGCACTGCTGAGAGTACAGTACAACAATAAACAGGCATGTGCTGCTCACAACGAGCTTACAGTCTGGAGGGGAAGACAGACATTAATATAAATAAATTACAGATATGTACAAAAGTATGGTGGGGATGGGAGGGGGCTGAATAAAGGGAGAAAGTCAGGGAGACGTGGAAGGGATTGGGAGAAGAGGAAAGGAGGGCTTAGTCAGGGAAGGCCTCTTGCAGGAGATGTGCCTTCAATAAGGCTTTGAATGGGAGGAGAGTAATTGTCTGTCAGATATAAGGAGGTAGGGAGTTCTAGGCCAGAGGCAGGATGTTTGCAGAGCACTGTACAAAGTGCTTGGGAGAGTACAGTAGAGTAAGGGAGTGGAGGATGACCAAGTGTTTATTGTTCTCACTTTCCACCTTCATTTCTGGGATGAGCCAAACATTGAGGTAACATGATGGTAAGCAAGAAGCTTACCATCTACCAGCTGACATATCCTTACGCTAGTCACCTCTCCTTCTCTTAAGAAGCCTACAGTGTAGTTGGAGTCATCTGCAAAAGGGTAGAAGTTGGAACCCTGGGGGTGAGATAAAGTGAGAAGAGAAGGGGACCCAGAACAGAGCCTAGCATTGATGATTTCTACTGAGCCATCCATACTCCCTTTCCTGGTCTTTCTGTGATCTCTTTGAGGGAAAGTTGGCAAGAATGTAGCCTGTGGTCAGTGAATAGAAGACCTCTGAGAGACTTCCTGAGCAGCAACAGATACTTATTGGGTCTCCCCATTTCACAAACCATTGATGAGTGGAACTCTCAAGGTAACCATAATATGGTGAGGATTTTAGCTTCTTGCTAAAAACCACTGGAATCGGGACTTTAAACAAATTAGGGAGGTACATCATGTTAAGGAGTCAGGGATATTTTCTTGAAGTATTTGAAATGTACATCGTCCAGATAATGTGAAAATCAGTGAACAGGCAAAAAAGAAAAAGAAGAAATTGGGGTTCCTGTGTACATAGAATTTTATCCTTTGGGTCCAAGACTCTGTGATGGCCCAACAACATACTGATCCTCCCCACCCCAAGACATCCTCCTCTTCCCACTCTCCTCACCAGCAGACCAAACCCTTCTCTAATAAGAAAAGTGGGGGACCGTGGGGCTGAGGTTGAACCAGGCTTGGAATCCATGGCTCCCATTCCCCAAATTTTTGGCCTTTGGCCTGCTTTTCTATGGAAATAGTATTGTAGGTGTGAGTCAGTACTCAGTATTATCAATCCGGGGTATCTGTTGAGGGCATATTGAGGACATAGTGTATGCAGAACACTTTCCTAAGCACAGTGAAGCATGTAGGCTGTATTGATCCCTGCCCTCAAAGACCTTACACTCTAGAGGGCAAAGTAGACCTTAAAATAAATGGCAGGCAGGGAGATGAGCAGTGTAAGGATATGTCTTAGCTGGTGGATGGTAAGCTTCATGCTATCATGTTATTTCCAAGTTTTGCTCACTCCAGAAATGAAGGTGTAAAGTGAGAGCAATGAACACTTGGTCATCTTCCAGGCTAGAGACAAGATGCCAATCTGTCCCTCCTCTGGGGGATGGAGAAAGGAGAAAAGGGAATAAAGAAGAAAAACTCATGATTGTGAAGGAGCAGAGAAAACCCCAATCTCTTTCCATTCTAAACATTGTGGCAGCAGGAAAGTCTTAATTGGGGAACTGGTAGACACAGAATAAGAGCCCATCCTCAATGAATTGGGGTGTGATGGGCACAAAGAAAGTTCTTTGACTCCAGCTGAGTGTTTGTTTCATGGACTTCCTTGCCTAATTATGTTAGCATTTAAATAGTCCTGGGTAACTAGGGCTTTGAAGTTAACACCTCATTGAGGTATAGAGTTCATAGGTTTGCTACTCCTATTGTTTGGCTGGAAACAGTTTTCTGCATGGCTAGCCTAACAGGGCAACAGTACATTGATTTGTATAGGGATTGGAAAGGGTAGGCTTGCAAGGGAAAGGTCTACAAACTTCATTAGTTTAACAGAATCTGGGATACTATAGGGAGCTGCAGTAAACAGGCAAGACTTGAAGAAGCTGATATTTTTTTCCCCCTCATTTTCTCTAATTTTTCCAGGAGATCTCTGGTTCAGCTCTCAGATCTTCCAAAAGATGTTATGAGAAGCATATGTTATGAGAATGCCTTCTCATTAATTTACCAAGAACTTATATCCTTTCCAGTGAATACAATAGCACAAGCAGTAAATGAATTAAATTCACTGCAGCAAATTAAAAGCTCTTCTTTGAGTTAGGAACGTGAACTTGGGTGTCATTTTCCCCTCGCAATTTTAATTGACTGGCAAAGTTATTTTTTCTACTCTTGGGATGGGGGCAGGGAAATCTAGAGGTGAGGTCTACATAGTCAAACTGTACTGTGGCAAGCAATAGTTAGGGAATTTGATCCAAGTAAACAGCCAGTCCAGATTATTCAGGCCCAAACCCTTCCACTTTTTCTTCAATCACTTGGATAATTCAGTGTATTTATATAATTCATGTATTTTATAAATAAATGGTGATTACCACATCAGGTTTTACCAGCCCGTTGCATGCAGCAGCAACCCAAAGCCCAAATGGCCACTGGGAAACTTGTTTTTAATAAGCCGATCAAGAAAACTGAATCACTGTTTCCACAGAAGTCAGCTTAAGTGTTAATAGAAAATGTTCATTTTACTGAGAAGGAAAAAAAATAAAAGGCAGATTTCAGAAAAGGTTGAATACCAATAAGGAGAAAAAAATCCTCCATACCTTGGTGGTCCTATGTCCAAGTGAAGTTATTAAGATGGTCTCCCAATTTTATTCAACTCATCTCAATTAATTTTTAATGAGTATAATGTCACTTCTAGCACTCAGCAAAACAGCACGAGATTGCTGACTATGTACAGTTTAAACTGTTTTCATCTATAAATAGATCAATGATTTTTCATGAAATAGAATGAACTTTAGAAAGTAAAAGTGCTGGGTAGAAATGATTCTTACATAATTCAAAGGTCAGCTCTTCAGTACCAGAGTGAAAGAGAACACTGAGGCAATGTCTAGGTAGTTCAGGTTAAAATCAGTTTTAGCAAAAGAACTGAGGTCTAGAAAAGTATTGGGGCATGAATTATCCAGATAATTGCCTCAATTCTCCATTTTGCTTTTCTCATGTAAGCCTGGCCAGAATCCCAATAGCAATGACTTTAGTCAATTGGACAATGAAGCATTCCAGAATCCCAAACTATTTTACCTCACACGACTACTCTAGAAGTATAACTGAAGAGGAATTGATATCGCTTTTTTAACCTGTGAGATTTCAGTGAAAGGCCCCTTTGCATTTGCCTGAAGATATATGGCAAAGCTCTTAATCCAGTGATGGAATTAAATAAAGAAAATAATTAGCAAAATCAACTTCTCAGGTCCCTTGCAAGCCTAGCCGTATAAGGGTGGTTTGGGGACTGAGAGCCGCAGCAGATTGGGGGCTTCAAAGCTCTCCATCACCTTGCCCCGTCTTACCTCACCTCCCTTCTCTCCTTCTACATCCCAGCCCACACACTCTGCTCCTCTGGTGCTAAACTTCTCACTGTGGCTCGTTCTTGCCTGTCCTGCCATCGACCCCTGGCCCATGTCCTACCTCTGGCCTGGAATGCCCTCTCTTCTCAAATCCACCAAACAATCACACTTCCCCCCTTCAAAACCCTACCGAAGGCTCACCTTCTCCAAGAGGCCTTCCCAGACTAAGCTACCCTTTACCTCAGCTCCCCTTCCCCTCCCCATCTCCCCAACTCGCTCCCTTTACTCTACCCACCTCACCGGCCCACAGGACTTGTGTATATATGTACAGAGCTACAATTCTGTCTCTTTAATGCCTGTTTACTTGTTTTGATGTGTATATATATATATATATATATATCTATAATTCTATTTATTTATAGCAATGCCTGTTTACCTGTTTTGATGTCTGTCTCCCCGCTTCTAGACTGTAAGCCCGGTGTAAATAAAATCACTCCTAAATTCTGTAGATTGATACAGTTCATTACCTGCTCATTCTACAACAGTAGAAAATATGGGATCTTGCTTCCAGATATGGCATCCAGCTCCCTCCTACTTAGATTGTGAACCCCATGTCGAACCTGATTACCTTGTATCTACCCCAGCACTTAGCAGAGGACTTGGCACACAGTAAGTGCTTAACAAATACCACAAATATTATTATTATTATTTTTATCATTATTAGTAGTATTATTCCAGAGAGTTAGGAATTCTAGACCATCCTAACCTCCTCCTTATTGTGAAACTGCAGCTGCTGGAAATATGGTGGTAATACCTGGTGTGGGATTTTCATTCTTTACATTGTGTTTCAGAACAAGGTTGGAAATCCTCTGCCCATAGACTCATAGGGTGTTGTCCTATTCTCAGGGATAAGACATACCATGGCCTAGTGTGGAGGGAATGAAAAGAATCCACCCTCAGAACCTTTATAATCCATTATGAAAACAATATATTAACTTGCTTTATTGCCACTCCTTCAGGAACTTGACACCAACCTGAAATGCATTCATCAGTGCTGTTCATTTCCCCCGGGACATGAGTTCCAAAACAGTAGCACGTCCACTCACTCATATCTCTCGTTTATCTCTCAGCTCCTTTACTGTGCTTAACCAAAAGCTCTCTAGGTTCTTGCTGAGTTAAGCGGTCCCCGTCAGCTGATCCGTCAAATCAAGGTCCTTGAATGGTAAGACCCTCTCCCTGCCCCTGACAAACAGACTATTTAATTCTCAGGGAATGAACTCTTAACTGGATGCAGACCTAAGTACACGTTTTCGGCCAAAGTAGGGTCCTTTTTCTTTCCAGGAATTATTATGCAAGATTCAAAGGCATATCTAAAATTAAACAACTGAAGTCAAGAGGCCACTAAATCTCATCGTTATCTTGGCCAGGATAAATACCAGGATAAATTGGTTTGAAAAGGATGTCTAGAGCTACCTAGAGTACTGGGAAAAATCATAGAGACCCTCTGATTCTAGTTTTCCCTGAGGAGGAGATAAATTCAGACTGATTTGAGTGCTCTTGAATAACCCATTTTTGAAATATTTGGGGAATTTCCATGCTCTTGACTCAGAATGAGATTTTCCAGAGGGCTCTACTTCACCCTCAAGCCTATAAACGGTATTGCACCTGAGTCATTCCAGGGAGCCTCTCCTTTACCATCTCCTGCCAGGGTACCCCACCCTCCTCTCTCAGTAGGTCACAATGCTTCTCCTTTTGTTTCTCTTTACCTCATCTGCTCTAGTTTAACTGATTATTCATTGCCATTATACAGTCCTAGAAAGGTGAACCCTTAACTTACACTTGGAATTTTATATCTCAAGAATATTGATTCCTGCAGGACCTGTAATCAGGGTGAGACTTTAAGAGTTTAGCCAAAATTAAAATAAAAAAAGAGGAATCATCCTCAGGAAGAAAACTATCCCAAAGCCTATGGGAAGTAAGAAGTAAACAGTAAGCCTGACCACACAGGGATCCTTCCTCCATGTGGGGCTTCTCCTTTACTGGTTGAAGCCCTCCCAATAGTTGGAAGATTCATTTTAGTTTTGCCAGGCAGGCCTTTCTGAAACACTAAGATTTATATCAAATTAACTTATTTTCCAGCTCATTCAAGCCAAAAAATGAAAGCAGTCTCAGTTACCTGTTTTCTTCTGGCAAAATGAATAGCAGCAGACAGCTATACCACTGGGAAACCAGAACCTAGGTCCATTCTAATGGAACCGCCAATCTTTTATTTCCAAAGTCTATATATCCACAGGGGTATTTCCTGGGCATTATCAGCACCTCTGACTTCACCCTGTGGGCAAGGTATTCTGCTAGTTTCCATTTTAGCTGCCTCCCTTCCCAAAAGCCCAGGATCTCCCTAATTCAGCCATTATTAGGCCTGGCCCTCACCAAAGTCTGACCATCAATCAGTGGCATTTATTGAGTGCTTACTATATGCAGAGCACTGTACTAAGCATTTGAAAGAGTACCATATAACAGAATTACCAGACACATTCCCGTACCACCACCTCAATGTGATGTAGGGAGGACAAACAGCCTGAATGATGGGAGTGCCTGCTGGAACTATTCCATCAGTAGTGAAGGTTTCTGACCAAAGAACCTCTTGGTGTCTCGCCTGGTGGATGGGCCCAGCAGAAATCCTGAAAAGAGCTGGCTATCCTGGGTGACTGAGCCCATGTGCAGCCATAATTGAGGCAGCGACCCTGGCAGACACCTGTTAGCCAATCTAACTCTGGCCCAGCATCAGCATTGTGCTGCTGTTGCTTTGGCTCGAAGTGGATTTTAAATGTAAAATTATTGTGTGCACTTTGCAGTGTGCTGCACACCTGCTCACCTACTTAATTTTGTACCCACTGTCCCAAATGGGAATCTATTTGACAGGAACAAGAGAATACAAGTGGCATTATGCAAGCCACTGGCACCATTATCGAGTCTTTCTTGTAAATTTTTGGTCTCAGTGTCTCTTGGCCGGGGGTCATCCATCATTTAAAACTAGACTCCACCATCATCATCATAAGCCTAGATGGGTTTAATGGGTTTCCATTTACCCTTCTTGGAGATGAACCAGCACTTTGTGCCAGGCACTCTGGAATAGACACGGACTAATTAGGTTGGCCACAGTCCATGCCCACATGGGGCTTACAGTCTTAACCTCTGTTTTACAGGTGAGGTAACTGAGCCACAGAGAAGTTAAGTGACCTGCCCAAGCTCACACAGCAGACAAGTGGCATAGCTGGGGTTGGAACCCAGGTTCACTGACTCTTAGATCTGTGCTTTAACCACTAGGCAACACTGTTTCCCAGTGGCCACCCTGCTTCTCTGTTGTACTCCCCCAAGCATTTAGTACAGTACTCTGCACACAGTATTTAATAAATTTGATTGATAGACTGATTGATCACTTCCAAATATATGTGGCCTGAAAAACCAACCCATAGTACAAGCATGGCCTGTTCTACCCTCTTTTTGTTTGTTTGTTTTGGTATTTGTTATGTGCTTACTATGTGTCAGGCACTGTATTAATCACTGGGGTAGATACAAGCTTATCAGATTGGACACCGTCCCTGTCCAACATAGGACTCAAAACCCTCTCCAACTTTCCCATCATGTGACTATTATCTTCACCCTTCATTTTGCTTGGTGCATAACCCTTTTCTTACCTAGAATAGTTTTTGTCTATAAGATCAATTGATGGGATTTTCTGTCCCTGCTTTCTTTTGCTGTCAGGGGATGTGAAAATCTACAATAATGGACAATGAAGATTGGGAAATCCATTAAGATTCAGGGTTCTGTTGATTCATTCACTCATGCATTCAATCATATTTATCGAAAATACTGTACTAAGCACTTGGGAGAGTACACTACAGCAATAAGCAGTCATGTTCCTTGCCCAAAATGGGCTTACAGTTTAGAGAGGGGGAGGCAGACATCAATACAAATAAAATAACAGATATGTGCATAAGAGCTGTGGGACCAGGAGAGGGGGAAGAGCAAAGGGAGCAAGTCAGGGTGATGGAAAAAGGAGTGGGAGAAGAGGAAAAGTAAGGCTTAGTCTGGGAAGGCGTCTTAGATGAGTTATGCCTTCGATAAGGCTTTAAAGGGAGGGAGAGTAATTGTTTGTTGGATTTCAGGAGGGAGGGCGTTCTGGGCAAGAGGCAGGATGTGGACTAGGGGTCGGAGACAAGACAGGTGAGATCAAGGCAGAGTGAGAAGTTTAGCACTAGAAGACCAAAGTGTGTGGGCTGTGTTGTAGAAGGAGAGAAGTGAGATAAGGTAAGAGGGGGCAAGGTGGGGGAGTGTTTTAAAGCCGATGGTGAGGAGTTTTTGTTTGATGTGGAGATGGATGGGCAACCACTGGAGTTTTTTGAAGAGTGAGGTGACATGTCCTGAATGTTTCTGTAGAAAAATAATCTGGGCAGTAGAGTGAAGTATGGACTGCAGTGGGGAGAGACAGGAGGCTGGGAGGTCAGCAAGGAGGCTGATGCAGTAGGATGAGTGATTGTATTCATGTGGTGGTAGTTTGGAGAGGAAAGGGCGGGTTTTAGCTATGTTGTGAAGGTGGGACCAACAGGATTTAGTGATGGATTGAATATGTGGGTTGAATGACAGAGAGGAGTCAAAGATAGCACCAAGGTTACAGGCTTGTGAGACACGAAGGATAGTGGTACTGTCTACAGTGATGGAAAAGTCATGGGGAGGACAGGTTTTGGGTGGGAAAATAAGAAGCTCTGTTTTGGACATGTTAAGTTTGAGGTGATGGGAAGACATCCAAGTAGAGCTGTCTTGAAGGCAGGAGGACATGTGAGCCTGGAGAGAGAGATCAGGAGAGGAGATGTAAATTTGGCTATCATCCGCATAAAGGTGGTAATTGAAGTCATGGGAGTGAATGGGTTCTCCAAGGGAGTGTGTGTAGATAAAGAATAGAAGGGGGCCCTAGAACTGAACTTTGAGGGACCCATGAAGGAGGAGAAGAAGCCTGTGAAGGAGACTGAGAATGAACAGCAAGGGAGGTAAGAGGAGCCACAGAGTAAGTGAAGCCAAGGTTGGATAACATTTCCAGGAGAAGGAGGTGGTCCACACTGTCGAAGGCAGCTGAGAGGTCAAGAAGGATCAAGGTGGAGTAGGGGCCATTGGATTTGGCAAAAAGGAGATCATTGGTGAGCTTTGGAAGGGCAGTTTTTTGGAGTGAAGGGGATGGAAGCCAGATTCGAGGGGCTCAAGGAGAGAATTGAAAGAGAGGAATTTGAGACAGCAGGTGTTGACAAGTCGCTCAAGGAGTTTGGAGACAATGGTAGGAAGGAGATGGGATGATAGCTGGAGGGAGCCATGGGGTCAAGGGAGGGTTTTTTTAGGATAGCAGAGACATAGGTATGTTTGAAAGCAGTGGGGAGAAGCTGTTGGAGACCAAGTGATTGAAGATGGCTGTTAGGGAGGGAAAATAGGAGGAGGTGAGAGTTTTGATAAGGTGTGAAGGAATGTGGTCAAATGCGCAGGTGGAGGGGTGGCCTTTGAAAGGAGGTAGGAAATCGCCTCTAAAGATACTGCTGAGAAGAATGGGGAGGGACTGAGGAGGGGCAGGGGCGATTTTAGGAAGCTCACACTCAATGGTGTTAATTTTCTTAATAAAGTAGGTGGCCAGGTTATTGGGGGCAAGGGATGGGGGAGATGAGGGGACAGGGGGCCCGAGGAGGGCTTAAATGTTAAATGTTCAGTACAGAAATTCATCCAGAGTTTAGGCATGGTCCAGATGATCCAAAATGCCCAGGACTAAAAATCTGGATTGGAAATCTTATGACATGAGGTTTTCTCATAAGGTTTCCGGTACATCCTGCTACCAGAAGAAGAGGCGTCCTTGCAGTATTTTTGTACTTCCTGCTTTTAGCCAGGCCTAGAGATGGAAGTGCAGAAATAGAAACCTTTTCATTCAGTCAGTCACTTTGATTAAAGGGCAAGGCAAGGGGGGGAGAGGGAAAGAGGGAAGAGGGTGAGAAAATGAGAACAAAACTCAGAGGAGAAAGAGAGAGTAAAGTGAAAAATTTTAAGTGAATTAAAATATCCAAAATTAATTTTGAGCTTTTAATATAAATAACATGGCAGTGTTTTTGATTGGATAATCTCAAAATGATTCTCTAACATAGGATAAAGGTAAGTCAGAGGGGATTTTCAAAGTCCCATTTTGGAGAACTGAGCCCCAGAAAAGTGACCTACCTGGCCCTCTGTCATGGAGGGGGTTTTCATAGTCCCATTTTGGAGAAACTGAGCCCCAGCAAAGTGACTATCTGGTCCTGTGTCACTTTGTATGTCAGGGCAGAGTCTGTTTCCTAACTCAACTGGCCAGGCACAAAAACAACTTCACTCCAACCATTCAGTGGGTTAAAAATAGCCACCTATTGACAAGAAAACCTTGGAAAATGAACACTTTTCACTAAGCCGTGTTCCAATAATAATGAGGGCATTTATTAAGCGCTTACTATGTGCAAAGCACTGTTCTAAGTGCTGGGGAGGTTACAAGGTGATCAGGTTGTCCCACCGGGGGCTCACAGTCTTAATCCCCATTTTACAGATGAGGTAACTGAGACACAGAGAAGTTGAGTGACTTGCCCAAAGTCATACAGCTGACAATTGGTGGAGCCGGGATTTGAACACATGACCTCTGACTCCAAAGCCCGTGCTCTTTCCACTGAGCCATGTGCTTCTCCAAGTTAGAGCACCTATATTGTTTCTGAATCAATGCTCCAGCCTACTAAAACTTTTCCCTGTTGTCCGTAGATAGGAAAGAATGAATTCAAAATAAATTATTCTAAATGGCTAGCAAATACTGAAAAGTGATTAAGCCAAAGGCCACACAATGCTCCAAGATGCTGAGAAAGAGCTGCATCAATCCACCAAATATGGGAACCTGAGTATGGGTATGGGAACGTACATCAAGAAATGATCTTCTCACATCCAGGCTGAATATTTTCAGACTTATTAATGTGGATTTGACAAATGCATTTCTTTTTCTTCTGGTATTAAGTGTTCTTTAATGGAAGGATGTAACAGTAGCAAGATTGATAGTAAGTGAGTCTGTAGTGGAAGAGGCCTTAGCCAGAAAACAACTCTGGTGTTAACTGGTTGCTGAACTGCATGGAAGATAACATGCAGAGTTTAAACTGGATGGGCTTTCCCAAATCCCTAGAACTGTGGAAAAAGAGAGAAGCATCTGGGAAATGCTGTCTGGCTGGAGATCAGGCTTGTAGTTAGGACAGTGTGACATGAGAAACAGCGTAGCTCAGTGGAAAGAGCATGGGCTTTGGAGTCAGAGGTCAGGAGTTCTAATCCCAGCTCTGCCACTTGTCAGCTGTGTGACTTTGGGCAAGTCACTTTACTTCTCTGGGCCTCAATTACCTCATCTGTAAAATAGGGATTAAGATTGTGAGCCCCACATGGGACAACCTAATCACCTTGTGTGTCCCCCAGCACTTAGAACAGTGCTTTGCACATAGTAAGTGCTTAACAAATACCATCATCATCATTATTATTATTTCCCACCTCCTGATCTCACAATGCCACGCCCTTCCAAACCTATGAAGAAAAGGTGCTCCTATTGGGAGCTGGGTGGGCATTTCAAAAGACCTGAGTGTTTTTTTTTTAACTTCCTACTCTACCTAGGTTGTTTGGAGCTTTCTAGCACTGGGTTCCAGACCAGGGGTCTGGAAGGACGTGATACAAAAAAAAAAGGCCCAATTCAGATTGGACTTTGTTTCTCTTCCCTCACTGAGTCTCATCCAGTGGGGGTAACTGTGGAAGTTCACTGCCCCTTTGGAGACCCAGAATCTCCCACCAAAGCAGCTCCTGTCCCTCCCTACTGCCTCTTCTCCAGAACTGAGCAGACCCCAAGTATCACAGTCCAATACCATAATGCAGGTCTGGCCGGGCTAAGACTCTCATAGTGGACACAGCTCTCCTCAATGCCCTTCTCTCTGTCTGTCTCTCTCACTGTATTTACCAGTGCAGAGGGAGAACCAGCTTTCCTATGTCCCAGAAAGTGTTATCTCTTCCCTGCCCTGCCCCTGAACAGTAAAAAAAAATAGCTCTTTCAAAGTAAAGCAACAATGGAATGCAAAGGAAAAGACAGGAAGGGTGGAAAAGGAGAAAAGTGATGAAGGGACAAGAGAAAGGGGGGAAAAATGGAAAGAAATTGAAAAGAGGACAAAGTGAGAGACAACAAAGGGTGGGCAGGAAACAACAAGAAGGATGACATGAAGCACTCAGTACACTGCCCCCTCACCTGGCCAAATTGCTGGTACCCTCTTTTGTTTGGGATTGGCTCATTCTCCATCCCTCAGGAAAGGAGACAAAGGTGGCTCCTAGCAGATATTGGCCTTACTTTCCTGATAAAATCCAACTGAGGGTTGGAGGAGAATCAAGTGTATTGCTGTACTTATGCTCTCAGAATACATCTTCCCGTAGAGGGAGACAATCAATAGTCAAACCCATTTCCTCCTAACCCAATCATAGTGCATTCCGTGACAGTTTATTTCATCATAATAATGATGGTATTTATTGCTCTCGGACTTCATGCCAAGCACGGGAGTAGATATAGATAATAAAAATAAAACAGACATTTGACAGAAAGCAGTTTCTATTTAGGTTTTTTTTGGAGGTGATGAATATTCACCACATGCAATCATAGCCAGTTTTCAATTGTGAGATTGAAATTTCCAAAGAAAAAAGAGATTCATCATTATAAACTTCCTTGCTTTAAAGCTCTGACTCTTGATTTTGAGTTTGGAAGGTTGATCTTTTTCAATCAATAGTCTTTATTAAGCACTTATATTCCAGAGTACTGTACTAAGCACCGGGGGGGAGTGAAATAGGTATTTTTAAGAAGATCCCCACCTGGAACAGGGACTGCGGCCAACCTGATTATCTTGCATGTAGTCCAATGCTTAGTACAGTGCTTTACACATAATAAGTACTTAATAAATACCACATTTATTACCATGTTTCCAAAACAATCCACAATGTTCTGGATTCTACTACACCAAAAAACAATTCAGCCATCTGTGGTGAAAATTCATTCAATATCCAGCTGAGGACTTCCGTGCCCAAGGCCAACACCTGGAGATTTGAGAGAGCTGAGGTGACATATTCAACCCTGAGCATTGCAAATTCAAAGGAAATTCCAGCGGGTCTGGAATCTTGTCCACATTCGGCTGAAAGCCTTTAAAGTGAAATTCTTTCTTTTCTGGTCCACCCTTTGCTGCTCTTCCCCACTTTTTCATTCACTGCCTCATTCTCGCCAGTGTTCTCCGAAGCAAACCTGGCTTGTTCCCTGCGTTCGAGTAATGGAGGGCAGCAAGTAATCATGCATATTTTGTTTGGTTCAGGAATTCCTATACCACTGCCTTATCTGGTGGTAAAAATAACGAGCGACAAATAAGACAAAGCACTGCAGGGACCTTACATGTGGTAGCTTTTGTGGAGGGAATTAACATGAAAGAAGGGTCAGTCTCAGGGTAAGGGTCAGGTCAGACAAACTCTTAAGTTCAGATATGTTTTCTTAAAGTGGGTAAGGCTTTAGAAAACTAGACTGTGGGAAGAAGCAGTCAACAGGAGGGTGGTCACCAATGTCAAGGGTGGTGGTCCACAGTTTCCCTTTGTTGCAACCTTTCATCTTACTCCTATCAAAATCCATTATTTTTAAGGCAGCTTGTCAATTTTTAATCTCAACACAGCACTCTCCCCTTACTGCCTGTCCCCTGGCTCAGAAAATGAAAATGTACTTAACACTGGTATGAAAAGAAGTCTGGTCTACTGGAAAGACCCCAGGACTGGGAATAAGCAGACTGGGTTCTAATCCCAACTCTACCACTTGCCTCCTGTGTAAATCTGGCAAGTCACTTCTCTGTCTATGCCTTAGTTTCCTCATCTTTAAAATGGGTATTAAATACCTGTTCTCCCTCTCCCTAAAATTGTGAGTCCCATGTGGGACATGGACTGATTGGAATATATATTTACACCAGTGCTTAACCTATTGCTTCACAAATGGTAAATGCTTAACAAATTTTTTAAAAAAATTATTAGTAGTAGTGTTTCCTCTAGTTAAAATTCCCCAAAATATGCAAGGCCACTATTCCAGGTAGTCTCAGCACAGCTCTGAAATAGCTCCACTTGGGTTTCAGTGTTAGTGCATGCACAACTCTGCAGAGTATTGTGCTTCCATCATCATCATCATCAATCGTATTTATTGAGCACTTACTATGTGCAGAGCACTGTACTAAGCGCTTGGGAAGTACAAATTGGCAACATATAGAGACAGTCCCTACCCAACAGTAGGCTCACAGTCTAAAAGGGGGAGACAGAGACCAAACATACTAACAAAATAAAATAAATAGAATAGATATGTACAAATAAATTAAATAAATAAATAAATAAATAGAGTCAAAAAATATGTACAAACATATATACATATATACAGGTGCTGTGGGGAAGGGAGGGAGGTAAGATGGGGGGATGGAGAGGGGGACGAGGGGGAGAGGAAGGAAGGGGCTCAGTCTGGGAAGGCCTCCTGTAGGAGGTGAGCTCTCAGCAGGGCCTTGAAGGGAGGAAGATACCCCTCCTCTGCAAAAAAAAAAAAAAAATCTTGTGATTTCAATTTCAGGTATTCTAAGGGAAGGATAAATCCTTATTTCCTTTGGTGTACCTTTCTGGGATTAGGTGTTGCAGTTAGTTGACTGTTAAAGATCCTTCCAAGCCCAATTTTCTGGGATTAATTTTTTGAGGTCTCTATGGTTCACAGCAACTACAGAAGTTGAATAGGATACTGTTGGTCCACTTCGCTTGGCTGTTACAATGATTTTTTAAGGAAGTTTCACTCGTTTGCATTTTTGCTGGTTGTTCAGGTGGAAAGTGATTATGAAAGGAACCCCAACAGAAGTGAAGTTGGCCTGACACTGCTTTTCCCACAGTTCTCAAGGTTTGGGGTGGGAGGGTGTTGGGTTTTTTCTTCATGATATTAAGCACTTACTATGTACCAGGCACTATACTAAGCGCTAGGATAGATACAATCTAATCGGGTTGGACTCAGTCCCTGTCCCACATAGAGCACACAGTCTTAGTCCCCATTTTACAGAGGTGGTAACTGAGGCACAGAGAAATTAAATTACGTGACCTCCTAAGGCCACACAGCAGACAGTGGCAGAGCAAGGATTACAACCTAGGTCCTCTCCATGGGTGGCACCAGGCCCATGCTTCTTCCATGAGGCCACACTGCTACTCAAAGAGTTCCTTTGTAAAGGGATGAAATATGCACTACATGAAATTGTGAACCCCAAAGGAATGTCTGCATGACAGGTAAACATAAAGAAAAACACCTCAAGGAATTAAGGGTGCTAACAGGAAAAATGGCTCTTTACAGTTTTCTTTAAGCTATTAGGTAAACTGTTAGGTAATGGTGAGGTAAGCACTGAAGTAAAAATTTGAGGCAATTATGACATTTAGAACACTCAAAACTTTCTTCTCTCTTCCTTCCCTAACTTTGCTTTAGTGGGAGGATAATCCCAGTGAATATTATGTAATATATTCCCTGCCAAACCTAGGGAGGATCCCTTTGCCTGTGAAAAGATGTAATTTTCTCTCCAACGTATAAAGCAAAAAGAACACGCTCCTAGTGGACAGGAGCTGTATCTTTACTTCTCTAGGGACCTCTTGGCTATATAAAATATAAAGAAAAAAATTCACCTCTCTATGGAAAATTCCCATAGTACCTACCTCAATCTTATTCACACTGAAGGTGCTCAATAAATATTTTATGATGATGACAATGTTGAGTAATTAGTAAGTAAACTTTCTCACCATCTCTTACTCTGTATTGTTATTGCCTTGACATGTGATGAAATAAAATTGGCTCCCTTGTGACTGAACTCTCATGAGCCCCGTTTGCATATCTGAGGAGCCAATTGCCTGTAACAAAGAAGTGTTCTTCTCCGGTGGTAGTTTCCCAAGAGGAACCATTGCTGTAGCATGATCAGAGTTTCTCACTAGAGAATCTTGCTTGGTAAAATTTCTGGCAGGATCCAATTCTTCCCAGGTGACTGTGAGCACCCTGTCCCCATGTACTGTCCACATCACAAGTGAGCTAGGCTAATGCAATAAACTTGACCTTAAAGTCGCTTAGAACCTTTGGATATTTTATGTTTAAAATTTGGATTTTTCAGCCCCTCCAAATATTTCCCATTTTCTGCTCCTTAAATGAAGTCAGTGTCCCCTTCTCTAAGGTCGAACCTAAGTGCGCATAGTCTTGAAGAGGAAACAGACCTCATTGTTTGAATGCCTAAAAACTCTGTCCCGGGGTGGTGGGGAGGCGGGGGAGGTAAAACAGACAGGGGACACATTCCTTTATCAACAGCCTGGGCAGGCTACTTGGGGAAAGGAGAAAAATTAGTCGCTCTCTGGCCAATTATTTTGATTTAAAATATTCTCTTCAGCACACTCTTTTGCATTTCTGCTGCTGAGTGGAGTCATAACGATTGGTGGAAGAATAACAGAATATTTTAGGGTAGCACACGTGATATACAAGCTTTTAGGATCTCAAAAGCGCCCTAATTACAACCTCATGGCTCATAAAGAAACACTTCAGTCCCAAGGAGCAAATGGAGGTGTTATTCTTTTCCTTTCTACTATTTCAAATAAATAAGTTTTTCTCTCCCATGCTGGTGTACAGCAACTTATTTTAATTTAAACCTTCCCGTACCTGCATTCTATCTCCTAATTGCTTAATCCCACCCTCTTATCTTCCATGTGTTAGGAGGTAGAGGGTCTAATCAGAATCACTCCCTGCTGACTGATTAGATCCCACAGAAGATGCCATTTGTTTTTCAATAGGTTTCTTTCAAGTTTTATGTTGAGTAAATTAGGGGTAACTCACAATAACTTTTAACAAGTTGTTATTTCAAGCTAAGTAACTTTTTTTACCATGTGCTTTTTTAGTTTTTTTAAGGTCTAGCGATGACACCAACAGATTTGGGGTTTTTGTTTTTGTTTTTTTTTAATCCCAGATGGTTCCCCATTAAGGCGGGTAAGAGAAAAGCAAAGGGATCCTCCCTGGGTTTGGCAGGCACTCATGATTTTTAGCATGTTTGTATGAGGTAAATAGCATAGCAGTCTGAGGAAAAATAGAATCTGAATGGAAATTTCTACTGGAAAAATAAGTTGGGAATAATATCACTGGCTAGAGAAGACTGAAAAATGGTGAGGTGAGGCATGGATGCAGAGAACCGAGGCAACTATCCAGATACTTCAGGTAAAAAACAAAAAATCTGCAATCAAGGAAAAAAAAGAAAGGGGGCCTAAACTATCTGTATGATTGATAGCTAACCCTCCATGCAATTTTGCCTATGTAGAGTCAACCCTAACTCTGATCTTTTCTGGAATGATTTATTGAATTTCTATATTACATAGGAAACTTTTTCCCCAGAATTCCAATAGGTGGTTTCCATGTTTACATGAGAGCAATATGTAGCATACAACTATGGTTAGACTCTATAGATAATACCCCATTTTTACCCTTGCAAAATCCTTATGATACATAATTTTACTTTGATTGACTCTCTAGGATAGGATAGGTCATTCAAAGCTAATGTAAAAACATCGAACTATGTAACTTCTTGATTTTCACTAACCAAGGAGCCAAATGGTCAAGATTCTCACTGCCTTGCTTTTACTAGCTGTGAACCACAGTCCCTCCCTTTGTCTTTGGAATGAAACCATTGAAAATGTATTCTTGACACAGGAAGAAAGGAGAAAATCATTCCATTTGTGACTGTCAAATATGGTGTCAATAACTAGTTGACATCATGATAGAAACACACTTAGGCTGTTGAAAATGTCAGATCCTGTTCCTGACAATTTTCTTTATGTTATATTTGCAACTTGTATATGACTCTTCATACGTTTTTTACAAATGAGACACTGCAATTTTTGTAAAAAATGAATAACCTTTGGATTATTTTCACTCCTAATTTCAGGGTCCAAATTGCAATCTCCTGAGCAGCCAATATGTTTATTCACAGAATCGGATACTACTTTCTTCATTCTGGGTCAGAAATGGAAATATATCAATACATTTCTAGGCATGTGCAGAAATGTCCGGTTTTCTCTTTCCTTCTACACCAGTCTTGTTGACGTTGTTTATTCGAAAGGTTTCACATGCGGAAGAACCATGGATACCATGTCATTGCAGGAGTTTAGGTCTCACTCAGCAGTGTGGTCTTGGGTGTATGGCATAGGTCAGGGAATCAGAAGGACCTGTGTTCTAATCCCAGCTCCACCACTTGTCTGTGATATGACCTTGGGCAAGTCACTTCACTTCTCTTTGCCTCAGTTATCTCAACTGTAAAGTGGGGATTAAGACTGTGAGCCCCATGTGGGACAGGGACTATGTCCAACCTGTTAACTTGTATCTACCCCAGCACTTAGAACAGTTCCTTGATGCATAGTAAGCACTTAACAAATACCATAAACAAAACAAAAAAGCTAAACAAACACAGCAGCCAGAAATCAGAAACTGCTGGATTTGGCAAGTCAGAGCTAACCTTTGGAAATGTTCAACTGTTGTGAAGGCAAAGCTCAATTAATCAATTAGTCAATTAATCAATGGTATATTTTGAGCACTTTGTGTATGTAGAGCACTGTACTAAGGACTTGGGAGAACACAATTCAATACAATAGAGTTTAGTAGAAATAATTCCTGCTTTCAAGAAGCTTACAGTTTAGCATTAGAGGCTTGTTTCCAAGGGCTGTGCATGGCCTGGGGAAGAATATCAGGGAAGCCTCTCCAATGACTGTTCATTTCAACCAACTGTAATAACTGGGCACTTACTATGTGCAGAGCACTGTACTAAATACTTGGGAGAGTACAATATAACAGTTGGCTGCCCACAAGGAGTTCATTTGTTCACTCCATTTATCTTGTCTACCATTAATTTCTCTTTTCTAAATGTCTGTCTTCCCCCCCGCCCCAGATTGTGTCTTTTCCAATCTAGGATGGAGACTGTGTCTGAATTCACTGATTTTGCATCCTCCTTGAGGTCTGTAATCTTGTCTACTTAAACTAGTGAACGCTTCCAAGTGCTCAGTACAGTGCTCCTCGCACAGCAAGAGCTCAGTAAATTCCATAGATTGATTGAAGTCATCTTACACCTAGTAAAATGCCCAACATAATAATAATAATAATAATAATAATAGCATTTGTTAAGTGCTTACTATGTGCAAAGCACTGTTCTAAGCACTGGGGAGATTACAAGGTGATCAGGTTGTCTCATGGAGGGCTTACAATCTTAATCCCCATTTTTACAGATGAGGTAACTGAGGCACAGATAAGTGAAGTGACTTGCCCAAAGTCACACAGCTGATGATTGGCGGAGCCAAGATTTGAACGCGGAGCCAAGATTTGAAGTCATGACCTCTGACTCCAAAGCCCATGCTCTTTCCATTGAGCTACGCTGCTTCTCTAAGTAATCACTCAATAAATACCATTATTACTACTACAATTAGAAAAATAGGAACAAACCCTATTCTTTTAGGGTGGAACAAGTTAAACCAGATTCTTCCAATTCATCAATAACCACCCTGGTAGTAGAACAGGCACCTTTGGAAGCAGCAGCATCTCTTCAGGTCTGAAGGGTAACATTTTATATGCCAAAACAGTAATTCTTAAGTAGCCTCAAAGAGTTAGAGTTGTTGCTGTTTCCAAAGTGCTTATGTATTTAACTCCGGGGAATTCACCTCCATAGAGAAAAGATGTAACTTGAGAATTAGTTTTTATCTAAAAGACTATGGGCCAAATTTTGTCCTTTTCCTGGTACAAGAGTTGCCTTGGACTTCAATGGAGGAATCCAAAGGGGGAGTTCTGTCCTTACTGTGGTGACTCTAGCAGGGCACTTTTAAACTTTGATGTTCCCAGTGACAAATGACAAATAGAGTTCAATGACCTCTTAGTGGGATAAAGAGAATCATACCTATCTGTCATCTTCCCAGTTCACCTACGTAGATCTATCAGCTCCAAAGATAACTTCTGATGGAGTAAAGTGGTTTAGGAAAAAAATCCAAAACACACAGCAACTCAGCTCCATACAACCTCGGATTTATACACATAAGTAAACTCAGGGTCTTGCCTTGGGTTAATTCCTTTATGCAAGTGCCTATTTGTAAGCCTCTCTTAGTCTTAATACAAAAATATTTCAAATCTACTACTTCAAATATGTCAATTTGGTGCTGTGGTAGTTTAATAATGTTTGAAAAGACTATACTCACATAGATTGCTTTTATACGGCAAAGCATGCTGTTCTCCAAAATACCAACAAACGTGGGAATACTGAAAAAAGAAGTCTTACTTTTGTAGAATCACAGAATAAAACAAAACCTCAACAGAAGCAGGAAAATTTCTTCTTTGTTGGCTTTGTAAAGCCTAGTATTCAAACACCAATATAGGAGGGATTTTTAATATATTTTGGGACAAGGGATAATATCTGCATCAAAAATGGACTTTTATTTGTTTCTCAACAGTATATTTCTGGGTATTTGGGACAAAAGTAACAGGGCAGAGGACTAAAAATTATATAAGCACTTAATCTCTTTAAAATGCAAATAGATGTCTGTTTCTTGAACTACATCATTGAACACAGTCTTTCCAAATTAGGTGCCAAAATAATATATTACCAGAATTTAATTTTGCACAGGAATGTCATTGCAAAAAAAGGCTATGAGGTCTTGTCTTTTAAATAACATTTGCTTTTCCGCTAATCAGAAAGAATCAAGCTAATGTTTTGCTGGAGAGATGTGATTTTTTTTTCTTCATTTTATTGTGCAAAGGAATTCAAGAAAGGCTGCTCCATCAAAAGTCAGGAAGGGTGTATAAAAAAGGCCAAAATTAGCATTTCCCCAGACTCCCTTTCAGATTCAAGTGTCTAAAATGCATGCAATCTCTGAGCTACATTTTCCTCCTTCGGATCTTAGTGTTTTTTATTAGCACAAGTTTCGTTTTTATTGCCTTGTTTGTCTGTAAAGCCAACAAGTTAAAATAACAGGATTTGATTTCACATTGGCAGGGCAACTAAGGGAGAGTGCATTGTGTGGGCTCCCTTTTATCTTTCTCCTCGTTTTCTCCCTCCCTTGCTTCTTTCTTCCTCTTCCTAGCCTCCACTAGGTGTTCCATTTTCCCACTACTCTGCTCAACATATTGGCTCAAAAAACTCCTTGCAGGTGATTTATAGAATCCTACAGTGATTGTATGGCTAATGATTCATGGAACTTCATTAAATACCCAGTATGCGCCTGCTTACTGTCTATACACACTGCGTATTAGAACCTTTGCACTCCCTCTTCGCAAATTGCCCCCATTAAAGTCCCAGACAAAAGGTCCTCTCAGTAGCTTACATATTTTCCCACATGTGAGAGAGCAATTGGAAACTTCCTCTTGATAACTAAAAACTTTTGAATTAGAATTTATGAGAAGGGTCTTTTGGTCTCTTTGCCTGAGGGCTGAAACAGATCCCAGTGTGTCCAACCAGTCCTTTGATGCATGGAGCTGCACAGGGTAACATTTTTGAACAGGATCAAAAAGTGCAAAGCAAGGACAATGTGCGGAGGACCTTATTCTGACACAAGGAGCCAAACTCTGTGTTTTTCCAAGGCTAAAAATGTGAAAGTGAGGGTCCTGGGCAGTGACAAATTTTGTTTTCATTTTTAATTACACTTCAAAGGTGTGAAAAAATAAGTGGAGCCAGTGTTAGCATGGCTGATTACAATTTCCTCCTACTTAATGTTCGTTTAGCAGCATTTTGAAGCTTCTGTTACCACTGGCTGCATCTGAGAAAAATAACATTGTTCTGTATTGTGTGTGTGTGTGTGTGTGTGTGTGTGTGTGTGTTTAAATCCTCTTCCCTTCTATTTTTCTGTAGCTATGGACATATGCAAGCACAGACTAGCAGGGATTTAAATTATCTGGGTGACATACCATTTTTCAGAATAACTTTGAACATTAGCATCTAACTGGAATGTGCACTTGCTCACTGGTGCATTTAGATAACACAGAATATTTATTTTAGTTCATTATGAGGAAAGTTGCTCTCTGAAAACGAGTTTGGTGGTATGTGAAATTATAGGAATTCTGCATAAATAAATACTACATTTATACGTTTTTGTTAAATAAATGTTATGAAATGAACTGAAGATAGAAAAAAATAATGAAGATGAATAAAAAGAAACTCAGAAATCAATGTGGCATTTTCTTGTGAATTTTGGAAAATTCTCTCCTTGCAAAATTATCCAGTTCATTGATTCAATTGTATTTATTGAGTGCTTACTGTGTGCAGAGCACTGTACTAAGCACTTGGGAGAGTACAATACAACAATATACAGACACCTTCCCTGCCCACAACAAGTTTACAGTTTAGAGAGGGGTAGACAGACATCAGTACAAGCCAACTTGTACTTCCCAAGTGCTTAGTACAGTGCTCTGCACACAGTAAGCGCTCAATAAATATGATTGACTGATTGATTGATCAGTACAAATAAATAAATTACAGCTATGTACATAAGTGCTGTGGGACTGGGAAGGGGAAAGAACAAAAGGAGCAAGTCAGGGTAATGCAGAAAGGAGTGGGAGAAGAGAAAAGGGGGGCTTAGTCTAGGAGGCCCAGCAGCGTGGCTCAGTGGAGAAGCAGCATGGATCAGTGGAAAGAACCCGGGCTTGGGAGTCAGAGGTCATGGGTTCTAATCCCGGCTCCACCACTTGTCAGCTGTGTGACTTTGGGCGAGTCACTTACCTTCCCTGTGCCTCAGTTCCCTCATCTGTAAAATGGGGATTAAGACCGTAAGCCCCACATGGGACAACTTGATTACTTTGTATCCCCCTCCAGTGCTTAGAACAGTGCTTGGCACATAATAAGCACTTAACAAATACCATTATTATTGTTACTATTATTACTTTCAATAAGACTTTGAAGGAGGGAAGAGTAATTGCCTGTTGGATTTAAGGAGGGGGACTTTCCAGGCCAGAGGAAGGACATGGACTAGGGGTCGGTGGTGAGATAGGCAAGATCAAGGCATATTGAGAAGGTTAGCATTAGAGGAGTGAAGTGTGTGGTCTGGGTTGTAGAAGGAGAATATCGAGGTGAGATAGGAGTGGGCAAAGTGGTGGAGCTTTAAAGCCAGTGGTGTCTTGAGAACCTCTTTAAAATTTGGAATAAAACATATAACAAGATTTTTCTTGTTCATAAACTTGGGTGTCCTCCTGTCACCTAAAGCTCAACATGTCCAAGACAAAGCTACTCATCTTCCCTCCCAAACCCAGTCCTCTCCTGAACTTTCCCATCACTGTGGACAGCACAACCATCCTTCCCATTGCACAAGCCCACAAACTTGGTGTCATCCTTGACTCTGCTTTCTCATTCACCCCATATATCCAGTCCATAATCAAATCCTGCTGGTCTCACCTTCACAACATCACCAAGATCTGCCCTTTCCTCTCCATCCAAATCACTATGTACTAACATGGTGCGTTAGTACAATCACTGACCCTGTCCTGACTGGATTACTGCATCAGCCTCCTTTCTGATCTCCCAACCTCCTTCCTCTCACCACTTCAGTCCAAACTTCACTCTGCTGCCTGGATTATCTTTCTACAGAAACGTTTGGGGCGTGTCACCCCTCTCCTCAAAAATCTCCAGTGGTTGCCCATCAATCTCTGTATCAAACAAAAACTCCTCACTATTGGCTTCAAAGCTCTCCATCACTTTGCCCCTTCTTACCTAACCTCCCTTCTCTCCTTCTACATCCCATCCCACACACTCTGCTCCTCTGGTGCTAACTTTCTCACTGTGCCTCATTCTCACCTGTCCCACCGTCCACCCCTTGCCCACATCCTACTTCTGGCCTGGAACACCCTCCCTCCTCAAAGCCACCAAACGATCACTCTTCCCCCCTTCAAAACCCTTCTTGAAGGCTCACCTCCTCCAAGAGATCTTCCCAGACTAAACCTCCCTTTTCCTCATCTCCCCCTCCCTTCTGCGTCACCTCGACTCACTCCCTTTGCTCTTCCCACCCCCCCGCCCCAAAGCACTTATGTATATATGTATATATCTATAATTCTATTTATTTACATTGATTCCTATTTACTTGTTTTGATGTGTATATATCTATAATTCTATTTATTTATATTGATGCCTCTGTACTTGTTTTGATGTCTGTCTTTCCTCTCCTAGACTGTAAGCCTGATGTGAGCATGGATTGTCCCTCTTTATTGTTGAATTGTACTTTCCAAGCACTTAGTACAGTGCTCTGCACACAATAAGTGCTCAATAAATACGATTGAATGAATGAATGAATGAAGTAGAAAGTTTGCATACTCGTGATATAGCAGTTAGGTAGAAAAGAAAAGCAGCATGGTGTTGTGGATAGAGCACAGGCCTGGGAGTTAGAAGGTCATGGGTTCTAATCCCAGCTCCAGCTCTTTTCTGCTGTGTGACCTAGGACAAGTCACTTAATTTCTCTGTGCCTCAGTTACCTCATCTGTAAAATGGGGATCAAGACTGTGAACCCCACATGCAACAAGGGACTGTGTCCAACCTGATTTGCTTGGATCCACCCCAGCTCTTACTACTGTGCCTGGCACATAGTAAGCACTTAACAAATACCATAATCATTATGTTATTAATAATAATAATAAAGTGAGGCTAGCACTACATGACTCTTTCCCGTGCCACTGCTGCCCGGCACAGGTGAATCAACTTTGATGCTTCAGCTTAGACCTTTCCATTACGGGTAACTCTAGCGAGAGTATCTCAATGGCATAGCTCTAAGCTTCATTGGCACATTCATTCATTCATTCATTCAATCATATTTATTGAGCGCTTACTGTGTGCAGAGCACTGCACTAAGCACTTGGGAAGTACAAGTCGGCAACATATAGAGACGGTCCCTACCTATGCAAACTCTTCTGCCATGGTAAGGTGTTGATTCATAGGAGAGTCATGCCAGTGGAATCAAACAGAGATGGGAGGAATACATAAAGGAACTATACCAGAAAGATTAGGAACTTACAAAAAGTATTTGGAGAAATTCCTTTCAAATTCAGCTTTATACTGTCTTGCCAAAAGTAAGGCACCTGGCTTTGATAGGCTTCCTACTGAGGTGTTTCAGGCAGCTGAAGAGTAATCGGTTAAAGTCCTTACCAAATTATGTCAACAGGTATGGCTAACCACTCAATGGCCATCTGATTGGAAGAGATCAGTTTATGTTCCAATACTGAAGAAAGGAGATAAAACTAAATTATTATTATTATGGTATTTTTTAAGTGTTTACTATGTGCCAAGCACTGTTCTAAGTGCTGGGGTAGATACGAGGTAGTCAGGGTGTCCCACGTGGGGCTTACAGTCATAATCCCCATTTTACAGATGAGGTAACTGAGGCCCAGAGAAGCTAAGTGACTTGCTCAAAGTCACACAGCTTATAAGTGACAGAGCCGGGATTAGAACCCACAACCTCTGACTCCCAAGCCCGGGCTCTTTCTACTAAGCCATGTTGTTTCTCAACTAAATGTGACAATTATCGTAAAGTTTCCTTGATCTCACATGCTAGCAAGGTAATGCTAAAAGTTATACGGCGTCGAATGGAGACCTACATGGAACGTGAATTGCCCGATGTTCAAGCAGGATTCCAGAAAGAACGAGGGACAAGAGAAATTATTGTTGATGTCCACTGGATAATTGAAAGGACAAGAGAATATCAAAAGGAAGTCAGAATGTGCTTTATTGATTATAGTAAGGCCTTTGACTACGTGGATCATGAGAAATTCTGGAGCACATTAAGGAAAATGGGCATGCTGGACCATTTAATTACATTAATATGTAACCTGTAGGCTGAACAGGAGGCTACAATAAGAACAGAATATGGAAAAACAGATTCGTTTCCCATTAGTAAGAGTGTAAGGCAAGGATGTATCTTGTCACCTATCTGTTCATCCTTTGTACCAAATATTTAATGAGAGAAGTGGATTGGATGAAGACGAATGGAGAATATAGATTGGAGGAAGGAATATAAAAAACCTACATTATGCTGATAAAACTACCCTACTAGCAGAAAGTGAAGATTTGATGGGCTTTCATTAAAAGTTAAGGAACAGAGCAAAAAGATGGGCCTACATTTGAAAGTCAAGAAAACAAAGATCAAGACAACTGAAAGTTTTAACACACTTGTAGTGGATGGAGAGAAGATTGAAATAGTTGACAATTTTTCTCTCCTGGGATTGAAAATCAATAATAAAGGAACTAGTAATCAAGACATATGCCGAAGATTAGTTAGGAAGACTAGCTATGAAGTGCCTGGAAAAAGTCATGAAATTTCAGTGCTGATGTAACAGTTGCCACAAAAATACAAATTGTCAATTCTATGGTGTTTCCAGTGACAATGTATGGATCCAAAAGCTGGACACTGAAAAAACAGGTTAGAAAGAGCATCTATTCTTTTGAAATGTGGTGTTGGAGAAGGCTTTTGTGAGTACCACTGGCTGCCCAAAAAACAAACAAATGGATTTTGGGGCAAATTAAGCCACAGCGGTCTTTGGAGGGCCAAATTAATCGACTTATATTAGTATACTTTGAACACATAATCAGGAGGACTAATTCTCTGGAGAAGATGCTATTGCTAGGAAAAGTCAAGGGAAAACGTGGAGGAGGCAGACCAGCAGCTACATGGATAGAGACCATAACAGCGATAATGGAAGAACTGTTAGAAAGGTTACAGATTAGGGCAGAAGACAGAACATTCTGGAGAAAATATATCCATAGAGTTGCTATGAGTTGCAAATGACTCAACAGCACTTGATAATAACACTACATGAAAAGTGCCATGTGATTTGAAATGGTTTCTGCAACTGAAACTATTCTAGCAATGGTCATCAGTGATTCCTGATTTAATTATTTCAACTCTTTCACCCTATAGATGTCTCTCTCTTCTTGAAATCATATTGGCATCCCTAACCTTTTTGAAATTAGTTTTGTTTTTTTACTTCAGGGACGCCATAATTTTCTTAGTCTCTTGATGATAACAATAATGATACTTATATTTTTAAGTGCTTATCTTGAGCCAAGAGCTTCACTGAATCCTGGGGTACATGATATATGATAATCAGGTCAGACACAATCCCTGTCTCTCATGGGGCTCACAGTCTAAAGGAGAGGGAGAATGAGCATTTAATCCGCAATTTACAGATGAAGAAACTGAAGCACAAAAAAGTTAAGTGACTTGACCAAGGTCACACGACAGGCAAGTGGTGGAGCCAGGATTAGAACCCATGTCTCCTGACATCCTGGTCTATGCTGTTTGCACTTGGCTATGCTTCTTCATGAACTCCTTTGAGAAGTTCCTAGCTTTTCCCTTGCCTGCAATTAATGAGTATTCTAGATGGTTCAGTCCTGAGTCTTCTTTTACTTCCACAAGTATTTCCTGGGGGAGTTCATCCAATCACATGACTTTAATTACCCTCTCTCTGCACAGATTACTCCCAGAGCCACATATCTTGCCCTGACCTCTGAACCTCTCTTGTCCCATATTTCTTGCTTTCTTCAGAGCACTTGCACTTGGATGCCTTGCCACCACTTCACACTAGACATGCTTAAAACTAAACTCATTTTCATTATTTTCAAAATGTTCCCCTTTCTGACTTCCCCATTACTCTCAAAGATACCACTATACCTCTCACTGGCCACCCTTATTATTTTGGCAATGTATGTGACTTTTTCATGTCTTTGCCTCTCCCATCCAGTTTGCCACCAAGCTCTACCAGTGTTCCGAAATAATATTTTTTTGGATATACCTATCCTTCTCTCCTTATCCACATCCCTCATCCACCTTAAGACTATATTACAACAAATGTTTCTTTGTTGGTCTCCCTACCTCCAGCCCACACCGCCCTCCCTCTCCACCCCCCCGCCGCAACCAGTTCCAGTCCATCCCATCCTGCCTGATCAGCCAATCAATTGATCAATCAGTGGAATGTATTGAGTGCTTACAGTGTACAGAATATTGCACTGTTTGGGGAAGTATTGTACAATAGAGTTGTTAGGCAGGACAGCAGCGCCAGCATCATTTTGTCCATCTCATGACAGTATCGCTTCCCTGTCCAGAGCCAACAGTGACTCATCAATTTTAAACTCCTCAACATGGTTTTTAAGACCCCAACACTCCATCCAACAGGCTCCTCCCTTATCTAACTGTTCTCATCTACTGTAACCCCTCCAGCTCCTGCTCTTCTGGCAAACAAACCTGTTTCTCAAGCCCTGCACATAACTCTCCTGTCTGTGGGCCTTTGCACATGCCATTCATTTCTGGTGGAAGTGATCTGTCCCTTCTTCTTTAACAAGCTAGGTTCTTTCCATTCATTCATTCATTCAATGGTATTTATGAATCACCTACTGTGAGCAGAGAAACATCTCAGAATGTATATACATTCATAGGCTATGTGTCTGTCACTCTGCATTTCTGTTTATTTAACTTGTTCATTTAATAAGTAAACAACCCAGTAGTTTGAGAAAATAGACTAGATACTTCCCACCCCACCATTAAGTGCTGTAGTTTTCCTGTCCTATCTTCCAGTTCATCACAAATGGTAGTGGTAATCTGAGTTTTGGGGTTTTTTTTGCCTAAGTTCAGCAGAGTTCACTTGGAGAACTGCAGGACTTGCAGAAATTAATCAGGAGGGGTTGTGATCCAGATCCCATGTACCTCCTTATAGGTTTATGATGCCTGAAGTCCAGGTTCCCTCTCCCACCATCCGTAGGGGTGGGATTAGCCTTGATGCAATGAAGTCACTGCGATGGGCCCTGTAATTCTAGGGGGCTCTGGTGTGGACCAAACTGGTGGTAACAACAAAGAGGCTTATGGAAATTACTATCCTAGTGCAGCTCATTCACTGCTTTCCTACTTGGCTCTAGGCCATTGCCAATTTGATGAGCTGGGAACCAACTGACTTTCAGGATGGGTTTGGCTCAGAGACAGGTAGAAGAGCAGTAATGTGGCAGAGCTAAAGGAACTTGCACAGTGAAATTCCTTTCCTCCATGCTTTCACTCCAGTCTGGCCCTGATGGACCCCCTGGCCAGCACTTGCTCTGGGCCACAGCCACCCTCAGTCTGGCCTGGCACCCTTCTGAATTTGTCCTGATTGCGACCAGGGCAGCAGCAGGTTGTGGAAGTACAGTGATCAATCAAGCCTATCAGTAGGGTTTACTGAGCACTTTCTATGGGCAGAGCAGTGTACTGAGCACTTGGGAGAGCACACTAAAGTTAGTAGACATGATTCCTATGCTCAAGAAGTTCACAGTGTAGTGGAGGAAACAAGCACTAAGTGCAAGAGAGTTTAAAGATAATGCAGATAAGTGCAATCTGGGGAGTAGGTGACAGAGTCCCCAAGCACTTAGTTGATGCTAAAGTGGAAGTTGGGGGAAAATGGAGGGGGAGATGAGAGGTTAATCATGGAAGGCCTCCTGAAGAAGATGTGATTTCAGAATGGCTTTGAAGTGGTTTGGAAGACCCTGATAGGCTGACTATTCATTAGGGATATATGCTAATATCAGGATCCCCAGAATAAAAGCCTCCACTAGCATTTGTTGGATCTATATGGCTCAGACATTGCTTACTTTAGTTTTGGCTTTAGTTAACCCAGAACCAACTACCATAAACTTCAATTAGGAAATATTAATTTATCAGGTGGAGATAAGGTTTTGGGGCTCAGTAAATACTGTTGTCTTAGTAGTAAATAAGCAACTGGTGAGTTCAAACTGAATAGTCATTCAATCTGAAGAGTCAGGAAAATTTCACGTTAGGGTCTGGATTTTCCTGGCAGACTGTTTATACACTCAAACTCAAGAGGTATTTGCCAGTAATAATTATTATTGCACACTCAAACTCAAAAGGTATTTGCTAGTCCTTGGCATCATCTTGGGCTGTGTAGACCTGATCCAAAAGTCAGAAACCAATTCTTTTTTTATTGTGTTTTCTCTGTGCCATTACAATGTACCACCAAAGCTTCCTTGAAAAGGCATATTAGTGATACAGAATAAACAAGAAATGTGTATAGGTAGAGAAATATATCATTCTTGACCCAACATCTGGGTTCCTGTTCTCCCAAAGAGGCACTTGAATCAGAGCTTGAGCTTACAAAGGATCTAGTATTGGTGATAGCTCAAAGTTTCTCACATTCTCTCCACCTAAGTCCCGGCTGCCTTTGCCTGATTTCATGTGAAGGGCTAAGAGCCAAGGCTGAAAGCCTCAGTGCATGTGTTCAGGACAGTTAATATTTATGATGCAGCTTACTGGGAAAATTAGTATAAAGTTGTGTTCCAGCACTACAGTTACCAGTGACCTAGTTTTATGAATAGCAGGCTGAAACACTTGATTTAAACCTTTGTCAACCTTTCTGATGGATACAGTGCTTCAGCAGCACAACGTAGGATTTGTGTAAAAATGCAACCGGGTATTAATACAAGGTAAACATGGACTAATTCTTGTGCCAATACTAATCTAAAGAGCATGCATGTTTCATACAGTTACACATCAAGTTCAGAGAAACTGACAGGCCTCCCTCCACCTCTTCACTGGCTAATAAGAATATCCATGTGGTCCTTTTTTATGGTGTTTTTAAGCACTTACTGTGTGTCAAGTACTGTTCCAAGCACAGGGGTACGTACAAGTTAATTAGGCTGGGTACAGTCCCTGTTCCACATGGGGCTCACAGTCAAGTAGGAGGAAGAACAGGTATTGAAACCTAATTTTGCAGTTGAGGAAACTGAAGTACAGAGAAGTTAAGTGACTTGCCCAGTCACACAGCAGGCAAGTGGAGGAGATAGGATTAGAACTCAGATCCTCTGACTCCCAGAATGCTGTTTTATCCCCTATGCTCTGCTACTTCCCTAATGCCCTTTCACAGACATTTTAGGCTTTTCCACCATGTTCAACAGGGGAAGAAAGTCCTTCCAATAACCCCTAAAAGTGATTTCAGACAGACATATCTTAAAATTCAGCTGTGATGTGTCAGGCAGTGGAGAAAAAAAAAGACCCTGAACTTTTGGTTAGGAGAAAAACTAAGTAAAGTAACTCATTTTCATAAGAATGTAACATTTACAGGAAATTCCCAGGACTGTGAAAACTTGACTACAGTGAGCAGATCATGAGAGTCTTGTGTGATGATCTGGGAGGCCAGAATCTGGAACTAGAGCTACAGGGAAGAAGCTATTGGGATAATTTCATCCTAAGTAGAGGAAGGCCACTTTAATCATTGCTAGGAAACTAACTCACTCTTTATGAAAAATAAATAATCTTTAAACAGAAAAAAAGACCCATCACCCCCCAAAATATAGACCTAGAAAAATTATCCCTGGGAATTAAATAAAGAGTAGTCACTTTCTATTTAACTCCAGCACTAAAATCCCACTACGGTGAACAGGAACTTGGAATTGTTAATGCCACACTATCAGAGATGGAAGCATAATTTTATGGTTCAGCAGAAAGAGGACAGCCTTGAGTTGCTGCATCTTTCTAAGTTTCATTTTGTCACAGATGCATGTCTTGGCTGCTTAATGGCATGAAATGAATGCATCCAGGCTGTCTCTCTCAAAGTTTAAAGTGTTCTGAACTTTGATGATATTACATGAAATTTGAATTTCCCAGTTAAAAATAATTGTTATTCCGTACCTAGGGCCTTTAGAATGATTCCTTATATTTCTTTCATATAACACACACCACGGTACAGAACTAAACTAAATCAAATGTGGTTTAGTTTATATAGTTCTATTGAATTTGATTTACTAAGTACATGACTTAGTGTCCAGATGAAACTTCAAATTACCCAAAGCTATTGTTGCTAGAACCACAGCAATTTCTTAATTATCTGGTCCACATGGATAGAATAGTATAGAATAGATGGTATAGAATAATTAATATGAAATAACAAAACAGGGACTTGGGGCAAATGTAAACTATGCCAAAACATTTAACCAAATTTGGCAGATCACCTTTGTATATGTTGTCAGACTTCTTCAAAAAAAAATCCTCTGATTTTAAAACATCTTTGAGCTGTAATTACTTCTGGAGGGAAGCAAAAATCAACTGGAAAATCACCAGGTAAAATCATTATCACTACAAAACCCTCCTGCCTTTCTCATTAGTTTTTTATACCTTACAACTTTCAGTGGTGTGTCTATACATACGGTTTGAGTAGTTTAATGTTTTTCCTTCTGGCTTTTGTTCAATCAAAGTATTTTCCACTTAAAACCAAGTTCACCAATTTGGGAGTTTCGCTTCACATTAGGTTAAACTCCTGAAGGTGAAATGGAGGCATAAGGACTGCACTGGAAATAGTCTGTCTCAATCCTGGCAGGGATGAAAATGGGGATTGGAAGCAGTGGGAAAAGACACATTTCCAGGAACTACTAGCTCAACCTGAATGTAAATTATTGAATAGTATTAAAATAATTTCAGAGTAGTAATAATATAGTCTGGTTTCCCAGAAAAAAAGAAATTCCATTCCCTCCACTCCATGCTTATAATTTTTTAGGTAAAATTTAAAGCCTGGCACATAATAAATATTGGATGAGACTTTAATTGCTAAAGAAACTACACCTGCCTCGTTCTTTCTTGCAGTCCCTTTCTATGGTACTTTCTATCATGGTAACCGGCTTTGACCTTTCTCTGATCCCAAGAAGCCTGAAAAACAATTCAAAAGAGACAAGTAAGAGCAGAGAAACAGGCTTACTTCCAAAATTTTAGTTGAATTTGGCAAGAGGAGCCCCTTCACTCATTCCCACTGCCAGCTGATATCATCACCCACATCATCTTCACTCTAAAAATGGGCCTACAGTAGGAAATGAACCTGGTGTTAATCCAAATGGAGTGACTTCCCCCATCTGCAATCCTCCACAATCCACATTGGTTAATCACTCTTTGTTGATGCTATTGGGGTGGGTCTTTACAAACGCTAATAAATAATTCCCTTTGGCTTTAAGGACTATGAAGGCAGACAACTAAATTCCAGGAAGCAGAAGTGAATTGTTGGCCTGGTACAAACCAATTTTTACTTAGGTTAATTTGCCTCTTAATAGCAAGAAGCCCTGGAATGAACAAACCTTCAACCTGCTAAACCAGAGTCTCCTGTCAGGGTGGTAGATCCTAGCATACCACTGACCAAAAGGTACAAGAAGCTGGGAGGACTGAAGAGAAGAGAGCCAGGGAGACACAGACAGATGGAATTCTACTTCTGCCCAACTGCCTCTAACACCATCCTCCAAAGAAACTAGCTGAATTCCCTGTGGCAAAGAAATAACAAAGTTCTCTGCCAGCAGCTGAGCAGGATGTCAGTGAATCCAGATGAAGGGTTGAATGCTGGAAAAGAGAGAAAACAGGTTGAGGGAAGCTCAACTTCTCTCTGTAGTCAGGAAAGGGTGATTATAATCCTTCTGGGCATAAAGGATAGAATCAAACTTGCAACATATTTCATGTGCACTGTGTTGCATTCCAAATCTTCCCTGGCACAGTAGAGGTGGGGTTAAAAGCAGTGGAAGTGATACTGGCCCATGCCCACGCTTCCTCGCCATTCCTTACTTTGATGCTTTGAGCAGCACTTGGAATCTTGTATTTCAAGTCGGGTTTCCCACGTACTTCTCTCAGAATATAATCGTTTCATATTCAAACACACCAAATTTGTTTTCCAGAATGGCAAAAGTCACAAGGTGACCAAAATCTCTTAAGTCTCAAAAGGGTGGGGTTTTGATATCCAGAAATTGGGATTCCCAGAATAATAATAATTATGGTTTTTGTTAAGAGTTTACTATGTGTCAAACACTGTACTAGGCTCTGGGGTAGAGACAAGATAATCAGGCCTTAAATGGGGCTCGCATTCAAAGTAGGAGGGAGCGCAGGTACTGAATCCCCATTTTGCAGATGAAGTAACTGAGGCACAAAGAAGTTCAGTGAAGTGCCCAAGGCCACACAGCAGGTACGTGGCAGAGCTGGGATTAGAATGGGGACTTTCAGGATCAGAACCAGTGATTCCAAAATAGAGAGGTGAGAGAAGAAAGGACAGAGAAGATGGAGGAAAGAGAGACTGGTGAGGGAATGGGGAAAGGGGAAACAGAGAGCTTTTAAGAGAAAGAGGATGTGAGAGATTGACAGAGGGAGAGATTTGAGGAGGAGAGAGATGGAGGGACAAAGAGAGAGGGAAAGAGAGAGAGAGAGAGACACCATATAAGGAAGATACAGTGACAAGATTCAACAAAGACATGAGGAACAGTACACCCTTTTACACAGACACATGGGCATTCACCTATACTTACTATGAAATTGAGCGGAAGAGGTAGGAGGGGATAAGTACAGCATCAAGGGAGCACAACAAGCTTGCTACAACTGTCTTCCCAGAATTCCTTTCACTTCTGCAAAAATAGACTACCCTTCTGGGACTGTAAGAGACAGGAAACAGCAATGGGACCTCCAGAAAGCCAATGTTCATGGCTACTATGCTCAATTGCTGCTGAACTTTCCAAGGCTTCTATTCACCTCTGTACTGCCAACTTTCCCGATTTCTCACTGCTATCTTTTTAATAATAAGAAGAACAGCTGTGGTATTTAAGCCCTCACCATGTGCCAGACACTGTACTAAGAGCTGGGGTGGATACAAGCAAATCAGGTTGGATACAGTCCTTGTCCCACGTGGGCTCAGTCTCAATCCCCATTTTACAGATGAAGTAACTGAGGCCCAGAGAAGTGAAGTGACTTGCCTACGGTCAAACAGCAGACAAGTGGTGGAGCCGGAATTAGAACCCTTGACCTTCGACTCCCAAGCCTATGCTCTATCCACTATGCCATACTTCTTCAAATCAAAACAAGAACATTTTGCCTGTCCCACCTGCCTGTTGGCAGGGGACAGGGCCAAGTGGCATCACACTTGATGATTCCATTGGAGAAGGACAGCTGGTTACATTGTGTGGGCTTTCTTGTTTGAAACAGTGTGTCAGCCATCCTGTAGTCAGTCAAAAATATTTTTTGGCCCTTTGTGTGAAGAGCACTGAATTGAGCTCAGGAGAAATAAGAGAGGGTGGAATTAGAAAGGACTGTCTGTGCCTTTGAAAGCTTACAACCTATGGATGGAGACAAGACTCACACAACTATACATATAAGTGAAAGGGAAAGAAGCATAGAAGCCAAAAGTAGACTAACAGCTATAGGCGTTCAAGAATATATATGGAAATGAAATGGAGACTTTTAAGTGGAGAAGAAGACTGCAGAAAATCCAAGTATGGACCTACTCCTCCTACAGGCAGCAGTGTTCAGTATTCAGCCATTAAGTGGACCTCTGGTAGGAGGCCCAGCTGCAGTGCTGCTTTTAGAGGCTGAGGAGGGCAAAATGCTGCTCCTAAAGTGTGTGCTTGTTAGTTTCACATTCCTCAGGTCCTCAACGTAGAAAAAACTCCAGAGGCCTAAATGCACTTCTCCTAAAGCCCCTTAAAAATCCTGTGAAGTCAGAGAGGAGATTAAAGACTGTGTGGGTCACAATAACCCTTGAGAAAAAAAAAAGAGAAAAAAGTGACTGATATTGAATGCTGAGAATGAACTTTCTTTTCCCCTTCACAGAGAAAAGAATTTTCCCTAGGCTGTTTTCAAATGGACTATCTTAAGAAGCAGCAATCCCAATTTCGGCTGCATGTATTATGAAAAACAACACTTGATCATTATCAGATATGATCCTTTATTTGCTCTTGCATTTGGGCAAAATCACATTAAAAGCTTCAGGAAATATATTGAAATTAAACAGAACTAGATAAAACCAAGGGATGAGAGGGACAAATGAATGCAGCAGCAATGAAAAACGAATAGAACGACCAAATAAATGGACCTAAGGTATGGAGATGAGTGTTCTGGATGAAAAAGACATTATCCTGTGTGTGAAAATTAAAATGATGTTTCATGGAAAAATTAGTTTGGGAGAATTCATCCAGGCCCTCTAGGGAAGCCCACCATTTCAAGCCATAAGTAGCCTCACCTTTTGCTTGTATCAAGCTTTCAGCAAGAGCAGGGACCCACTCAATCTCAAATCCTCACATTTAAAGGGGAGTTATAGGGAAAAAGTCAGTGAGAGTGGAAGTCATTGGCCAATTACAAAGCTCGTAGCTCCTGCTGGTACACCAAACCCACCCCTCATTCCTCCCCCCAAATGATGCTGTCTCCCGCACTGCTCAAGTGTCCAGTTAAGAGTAGCTCTTAATAAGCCCAGTCAGAGTTTGACATTTGTGCTGAAAGCTATCCTCTTATAATTGGGGTTCTTCCTTAGAAAAGTTAAAAATGGAAACCCTGATGATGCTAGCTAGAAATGCTTCATGAGAGCATTGATTGTCACTAAGAGCCTGAAATTCCGCTCTTGTATGCCATAGTGTCAGTTAGTGGTATAATCAGTTAGTGGTATTTACTGAGTGCTTACTGTGCAGAGCACTCTGCTAAGTGTTATGGAGAATATACTACCACAGAGCTAATAAACATGTTGTCTGCCCATAAGGAGTTCACATTCTAGAGTACTGTACTCATCTTGGTCTTTGTCATTACTTTGTTTCATCTCTCCTTATGCATCTGTCTTCACCTTCCCCTTTTTGTTGTCAGACTGTGAGCCCTCTGAAAGGAGAGAGGCACCTGTATCATCAATCAATCAATCAATCGTATTTATTGAGCGCTTACTGTGTGCAGAGCACTGTACTAAGCGCTTGGGAAGTACAAGTTGGCAACATATAGAGACAGTCCCTACCCAACAGTGGGCTCACAGTCAAGAAGGGGTAGACAGAGAACGAAACCAAACATATTAACAAAATAAAATAAATAGAATAGATAAGTACAAGTAAAATAAATAAATAAATAAAGTAATAAATATGTACAAACATATATACATATATACAGGTGCTGTGGGGAAGGGAAGGAGGTAAGACGGGGGGATGGAGAGGGGGACGAGGGGGAGAGGAAGGAGGGGGCTCAGTCTGGGAAGGCCTCCTGGAGGAGGTGAGCTCTCAGTAGGGCCTTGAAGGGAGGAAGAGAGCTAGCTTGGCACCCAGTGCTTTACTACAGTTCTCGCCATGCAGTAAGCACTTAATAATAATAATGACATTTATTAAGTGCTTATTTTGTGCAAAGCACTGTTCTAAGCACTGGGGAGGTTACAAGGTGATCAGGTTGTCCCACGAGGGGCTCACAGTCTTAATCCCCATTTTACAGGTGAGGTAACTGAGGCACAGAGAAGTAAAATGACTTGCCCAAAGTCACACAGCTGACAGTTGGCAGAGCAGGGATTTGAACCCATGGCCTCTGACTCCAAAACCTGTGCTCTTTCCACTGAGCCATGCTGCTTCTCTAATAAATACTATTACTACTGCTGTTCTTAACTGAAAGTGGCAATGGGAATAGTCCCGTCACATATTTTATGTTTGGTGGGCCTTCCAAGTAGCTGAAAAATGTTCCTTCGATTAGGACATGTCAGAAGTTGTTTTCTTTATTGTTTAAGGGCTTGTCTTTCTGCCTATTCCTTTCTATTGTCTGACTGGATTTCTTGTTTAGATTTGAATATTCTGGGCAGCCAGTGCAGCATAGCCCTACAGAGATGTGCTTATGACAGTGTTGCTCCATTACTATTTCCTTTTGAACATCCTCTGTGTGCCTGTCCAAGGATACAGCATTGTATTATTCCATTCAAAGACCAGCCAAACTATGCAGATACCCACCCGCGTACACTCACGCACCAATTTCTGGGCACTGCTTGGATAGAGATTCATTACAGCATTTACCGTTCCCTAGGTTGACCCCCTGTTCAAATATGGTCCCTGACATACTGCAGATGTCAGCCAGCCCTCAGCTAATATGCCATTTATACACCGATATTCCAATGTTCAGACTCTGACCCGATGATTATCATTTGCCTATAGCTTGTCCACTTCTGAAAAGTCACCGAAAAGAAGCATGTAAATCCCTCTTTGGCGGAGGAAGAAGGAAAAATCAACTCATTCTGAAACTGGAGGCAGAGTCGAGCCATAAAAAAGGAGTCTGGCCATTCCCATAAGACCTGGCATGCCATGCAGGCTGAGTTGGGAAGGTGGCAGGGAAGAATATGAGAGTAGGGGAGATGAAATAAAGCAGGTATTATCCCCATCAGCACTTATGTTCATGTTTTTAAGGAGCAGTGGATAGAGCACAGGCCTGGGAGCCAGAAGGTGATGGGCTCTAATCCTAGCTCCATCACTTGTCTGCTGTGTGACCTTGGGCAAGTCACTTCACTTCTCTGTGCCTCAGTTAACTCATCTGTAAAATGGGGATTGAGATTGCGAGTCCCACATGGGACAGGGACTGCTACCAACCCGATTTGCTTGTTTCCACCCTAGTGTTTAGTTCAGTGCTTGGCAACTGTAAGTGCTTAACAAATACCATTATTATTATTATTATTGTTATTGTTATTCTCAGTTGCCTTCCCTCCCTGTAATTTATCTCTCTCCCCTGAATTAATCGTAAACTCCTTGAGGGCAGGGATCATTTTTCCTGAGATTATTATGCTTTCTTAAGTGCCTAATACAGTGCTCTGCACACACTAAGCCATCAGTAAATACTATTGCTTGATACTGATGAGTGATTTCGAACTACAGTGGTGGCAAGACCCTGACTCACCTTGCAGCCCAGTGCGAAGGAGAACTGCTGTTCTCAAGTCCCCAGGGCGGCCTCCAGAGGCTGCATCCTGCCAACCAGAAGAATTGGGCCAGCAGGCATTGGGGGCTGCCTTTCCTCCCCTCCCCACCCTGTAGCGACCCACCCTTTCCTCCGTGCCCTGCCCAGGGCTATACTGGCTTGCTGTGGAAGCAGATAGCACTGTTGGCAGCCAATCGACTGGCTGGCCCTCTGCAACCCAGACCCCACACCACAGCCTCAGGAGGAGCTCGTGTCACTTTGAGCCAAACCTACTACTCGTCCCACATGCCAGGGAGAGGCAGCCCAGCTTTGAAATCATTCAAACCAGAACGAGTGATCCAGCACATATTCCTTTACCGTTGCCCAGTCCAGGACATTCTCTATTGCTTCCCCTCAGCCCCCACCCTCCCCCCCACCCCAACACACACACACACACACACACACACACACACACACTACCCCCACCACCACCTCCTCTGACCCCAAATTTCCTTTCCACCCGAAGCCTGAGAGTTCACAGCCTCACAGCAAGCTGTACATGGAGCCAGGAGAATACTGACATCACATCCTTTCCCCAGAGGAGACCCTGCTTGGATAAGCATTATGGCAATCAGCTTTCCGGCTCAGCTCAGCTCTGCATCCTCCAGGCCATGTGCTTGGGAAAAGCCTAATCAATATTATCTGGCTTCCTTGACTTTATGAAGTTGGAATGTAAAATCCTTTTGGGTAGCATCATTTGTATATCTCTTTCTGACCACCCCCTGAATCAGCTCAACTCTCAGACTATTCTGAAGTGCTTTCATCCAGGTTGCAAAAACCAGCAGCACAGGAAACATGGCAGAACTGTAAAAATGTTTTGCTTGAATGGAGAGCTTAAAATAGAGGTTCACAAAACAAGGGAGTAAACGTGATTCCATAGCATTTGTCTATCGGTCTAGGTTCCCCTCCCAAAATGTCCCAGTGACCACTCAGGTTGGAATCTTGAGTGCAGAGGCAAAATCCCGGGGCTAGATGGGAAACTAGTGGGTGATGGTCATTGTTTCTTATTCTTAAAATGGTAATAGGAATGTGTGTACTCTGTGCATATCCAGCGGAGAGTCAGGTCTGTGGGTCTTTGTGGACCCCCATCCCCCTCGCCTCACTTTCATTTTAAAAGGGATGCCATTCCTCTCTCCATCTGAGTTAAATACCACAGTATCCTTTTCGGTAGGCTTCTAAGCTAAATCTAATCAAGCTGTGTCACAACTCTGTCAAACAGGTTGCTCTTTCTTTGGCCTTGAATAATTGGAAGAATGTTGGCACTTGTGCCTGGGCCATGAGAACGTGACCTGGGTTGATATTTAATCTACTCCAGAGCTGGGCTGCCCTAGTGCTGGAGCCTGAGATTGGCCTCAGGAACGGTGTGTTAGACATCAGCAGCACTCATTTTACCTCAAAATGGACTCTATTTGATGTATCATTACACTGCTAGAGGAGAATGCTTTAATGAGACAGATACATGCACTGGAAAGGATTACATTGTTGTCCTTTTAACTCCTTTGCTTTGCTAGCCTAATGGCTACAAGGTGCTGGGAAATACCTGAGGAAGGGGAAAGGTTGCAGAGTAACTTAGGAATATTAGAAACTTGGAGGTCTCTAATTTTTGTGTTTGCAAGAGCACTGCGAGGATTGAAAGTATTTTTTTCTATGTCCTTGATGTGTCCATTAGGATCAGCAGTCTTTAGAAAGGGAGCTGTGTTTAAAGATCCCTGTCAGGGAGAGCCGAAACTCACAATGATAAATATTCTGTGACCGGTTCTGTCCAGCTCTGTTTGGTGGGTGAATTTTGGAACAATGCAAGAATTGGGAGCTCAATGTCAACCAGATGAGAGAGAGAAAGCGAGAGACAGAGACATCTGTGCCTTCTGTGCTTTTTGTCACAGTAAGAAATGGCTGAAATCTAGGAGGTCGAGATCCTCTGGACAAGTTTTTGGTTATTTTAAGTTTCATTGCATTCTTGAGTGTGGCTCCTGATTAGGCCCAGAGACAGCTGATTGACAGCTGCTGCCTACGAGCCTTGAATTATTTTATATGCCAGTGATCTGTACTGATTTGCAGTTTTGACATTTTATTCCTGGAAGAGAAGGTAAACCCTGTCTTGTTAAAAAAAAAATAGTTCTTGCTGTAGCTCTGACTTTTTGCTCCAGAAAGAGAGCAGAAGCAACAGCTGCGATTAAATGACCCAAGCTCATATTTTGCCTGATCTCTCCCAATTTCAGCAGCCAGGAGCCAAGTTACTTCTTATTGCCCTCCTCCTGCTCCCCCCGCTACCTTTCTATCCTCCAGAGTATCCTTTCTATCCTGCTGTAAAACCAACAAAGGCAGGTTCACAGAACCTGCCACCAAACCTGAGAGCCAGCGTGGCCTAGTAAGAAGCAGTGTGGTCTAGTGGATAAAGCACAAACCTGGGAGTCAGAAAAACTAGGGTTCTAATCCCAGCTCCACCACATGTCTGCTAAGTGACCTTGGGTAAATCATGTAACTTCTCTGTGTCTCAGTTGCCTCATCTGTAAAATGAGGATTACTACTGTGAGTCCCAGGAAGGACATGAAATATGTCCAACCTGATTAGCTTGTATCAACCCAAGCACTTAGTACAGTGCCTGGCACACAGTAAGTGCTTAACGAATGCCATAAAAACAAAAACAAACAGACAGTGACAGGATATGGGGACATAGCTGGAGGGAGAAAGCCTGAAATGCAGTCTATCAGGATTTTCCTTCAGCCAAAGGATATTTTCTTCCTGGATTAAAATGAAGCAGTGACTCCTGGTACCTGCTATCTCTTCATGCCTGATGTCCTTATGAAGCATGCAGATAGTTGTAGCTACAGTTCTACAGAGAAGCAGTGTGGCTCAGTGGAAAGAGCACAGGCTTGAGAGTCAGAGGATGAGGACCTGGGTTCTAATCCTGCCTCTGCCACTTGTCTGCTGTGTGACCTTGGGCAAGCCACTTAACTTCTCTGTGCCTCAGTTACCTCATCTGTAAAATGGGGATTAAAACTGTGAGCCCCATGTGGGACAACTTGATTATTTTGTATCTACCCCAGTGCTTAGAACAGTGCTTGGCACAAAGTAAGTGCTCAACAAATGCCATTATTATTATTATTATTGTTGTACCAAATCCTGTAGGCACTTAGTCAAGACCAGGTCATCCCTGAATTATTCTACTATCATGCCCTGGTTAGCAAAGGCACTTTAATCATGCCTGAATGGCCAATTCTTCTACCTTTTACTACGTGAACAATAGCCAAAAGAAAGCTTTGTTGCTGAAGCAAGGAGACTAATCATACTGATTTACCTTTCCTCCTCTGAATATCAATTATTTCCACTCTCAAAATGCTAAGTATTAAGAGACATTTTCCCACTGGTCCCTTATTGTTCTTAAAGATTAACATTTAATTCAAGATATCAGCATCAATCAGGCAGGCCCGCCAAGTTTCAGTTTCTCCTTTACTCAAGGCAGCAGGGAGCAAATTCCTATTTTCAAATGCGACGTTCAACTAAATTGTATTTTCCCTTGCTGTGGGAAATCACTCAGTGCCTTTGCGAACAATCTCCTGTATCTCTTCACATCAGGCTAAGAATAAATATTAACCTTTGAAGACAAGTTGACTTGTAAAATTCTTGCACACATAGGAGAGTCCAAGGTAGTGCCAACATTCAGTCTCCTGGCTGTATTGAGACGACATTGTTGATTACTTTCTTCTTGAGAGAGAGGAGGCAGAGATGAATCACAACATGGGAAATTTGCTGACATTTTCTGTCAAAAATGCAGCGTGCTTTGTCTAAATACTGAGGCCAACAACTCTGAAGAGAATTTGGAAGCAGTCAAGGTTTTTGCAGAGGAAAAAAAATTCATCACGTCCACTGTCTTGGTGGGGCTATTTTTCCGCTTCACTTTTTCTACCTGGAAATGAGGGATTTGAGTGGGTTTGTCAAGCTCCAAGGATGCTGAAGTACTAACTGAATAATGAAAAGAAATGTTCCATGAGCGATGGTGATAAATGTTAAATGACAAAATGCCTTTAAGAAGGGTAGAAATCTGCTTTACGGATTCATTAGAGAAATGTTAATGCAGAGAGATGGGGACATTGTATTAGGATAAAAGCTTATCTGCAGAAGGAATATTTAAACCAGAAGTACAAAACAGTCTGAAAAATTCCTTGAAATCGGCCTTCAGGGGGAGGACTACCGATAAAGCAGCCAATCAAATGCATCTCCTTCCTGCCCATGGTCATCCAAATTGTTGGCCTCCAGCTTCATCATTTGAATAGTGACCCAAGGACCAATTTAAGGAATGTGAATGGGAGTGATTTCCTTTGGAAAACAAGACTGCCTTGTAAACTCTAATGCAGACTTTCCTAGTCACTCAGATTTAACGGGAAACACTAATGCAATACCACTGCTTTGAAGAGGACAGGGCTCTTAAAAAAAATAGAGAACGTGGTACTGAATGCCCTGACACTAAATTTTCCCTCTTCACACCCCTCAGTTTCATCCTCAAGAAGTGAGATATAGCACTGTTCAACCAACAATTAAGCTAACTCTGCTGATTAGCATGTTTTTACTTTCAGTAACTCATTTGTTTACTGCCGAGAAACTAACATGAAATACTGCTCTTGGATATTTAGCACATTTACTTACCTGACAGCAACACAGGGATTGGTACAGTTGTGTGATTGCTTAGCTGATTTGAATATGCCATACCCTGAAATTTTCCCATAGAGCCTGAATCTTGGTAGCTAGTCCAGCCAGTGCTAGATTGTTGACTAAATAAAAATATCAGTACACATCCTTGTTAGATGTAAGGTTTATAGCCAGGAGAGAGTAATTAGTGGCACTTAAGACAAACTGTTGACATTGGTGATGTAAAAGTTTTCTCACGTTTCCATGCCAAGGAAAGGTCTCCAGGGAAAGTGAAAGCTTCTTCTTATAATAATGAATGCAGGTAGGGCACATGGAGTGAATTCTTGAAAAGTGTCTGAAACTTTACCAACTTCTGAAATGTAAATCCAACCTGACCATTTTAATTATAATAAGCAAAATTTCAGGTGACCCAATTCAGTGATCCATAGAGTCCCTATGTGGGGTTGATTTTTTTTTAATGGTACTTGTTAAGCGCTTACTGTGTGTCAAACACTGTTCTCAAACGGGCCACCCAATTGCAGTTTCCCTGAACATTTGGCTCTGGAGGAGAGACTGGGAATGGTGCAAATAGTCAACAATAGAAATTGAAAGCAGGTGAAGTCTTCTAAGCACTGAAGTCAATTTTCAGGGAAGCCAGATAGCAACCAGTTCTGGCCCAGACGATATACAGATTTTGCCTGGAAATGCACACCTCTGACCTTAATTAATCAATCAATCATTCAAGCAATAACACTTAATGTGTGCAGAGGACTGTGCTAAACTCTTGGGAGAATACACTATTATAGAGTATCCCTACCCTCAAAGACCTTATAATCTATTGGGGTCACTTGTTACAGTTCTGAAAATTATGATCCTAATCTGAATTTTCCATTTTGTGGGAGGATCTTGGTTTAGGCTACTTGCATAATAAAAGCAGCTGATTGACTGCATTATATTCATAATATTTTATGTCCTGGAAATGCAATTAAAGTTTTTGGGGAAAAGGACCCATTTTCACTGTACTGTTTGGGGATGTTTATTACTCTGAACATTATTTTTTTTTATTCTAGAAATGGAAAAACTTGGCAAGGTCTTGGATCTTTAAAGCTAGATTCTATATCCAAGGTCACAAAGTGTTCTATTAACTCTAATATAATAGATGTTCACTGTGTTTAACTCTATCACTTTTAAGAAAATCTTAATTCTCTAAAACAATTTTCCTCCTTTTTTTCTTAACATTTGCCCTGATTTCAGCAGAGATTTTGAGAATTGGCTCAGTACCTCCACCCTGCCAGTGTTAATAGGAACTGAGAGTGCTCAACAGAGAATTTTGCCCTTGGACTTTTACATTGCTCTTTCTTTCTTCTCCCCTTGTCTTTTCTCCTTTTCTCTTCATCTCCAAATGTCTTCAATTTTCCCCTCATTTCACACTGCAATATTTTTGGCCCTTTTTTCTATCCATAAAACTGCAGGGGATAAAGAAGGGCCTATCAGATTTTAAGTGTCTCACCCAACGGGGCTTCTCTCACTTTCTTTTGGAGCTGTTTGCACCACCTAATTCCTCTCACCACTTGAAAGATTTTCCCTTTGCTTTTCCTTTAACAGCTCCTTCTATTTCCCCTTTGTCCTCCTTCCTTAGCCCAGTCGGGAATGGCCACACCAGAATAGACTTCCCCAAGACGGGGTGGGGGTTGGGGGGGAATAGGCCCTCCCATACCCCCCCCCCCCAAAAAACACACACACACACACACACACACACAAGCCCTCAGGGCCTTCCTTTACAAGTTAGCTCTCAGCTCACCCAAGAAGATGACTCTGGAGAGACACATCCTCTGATGCTGTGATGTGATAATGAAGTGTCAGCAGCCAAATAATCATAAAGGGTGAAATGAAGTTACCAAAATAGTTTAATAGTGAACAGAGTCAATAAAGTCACCTAAGGTCCACATTCAAAGTCCATTGCCCTGATGATATGGTCTATTTCTTCCCCCACCACAATAAATGGGAGAGCAAGATGCTATGGTAACTGCCAGACAGACTGACCCAAGGAGAAAAATGTGAAGGCGGAGGAGTGTCCACATAAACACTGATAGGAAGTAACAGGATTAACTCGGAGCACAAAGGTGGACTGAAACACAAAACATACTTCTGATGCTTCCTCTCAACCACAAAGAGAATGAAGGGAGAAGTGACCCCTGCCTCACATTACAAGCTCAGACACCTAAACAGGCCCACCAAATCTCACACTGAGTCTGACAAAGGAGCCCATAGATCTGTAAATTGCTGTTCAGGGTCTTAAGTGAAAATATCAATGTCTAAATGCAGGGGTTTGGGGTCTCGGGTGGCTGCTAAATCTCCATTAAGGTAATTTGAATGTTCATCTTCTCCCTTTCTCTCTCCTATTTCCACATTAACTGAGTTCAGACTTCACTGACAAGACTTGTAAAGGAGGCGAGCTTATGACCATTGGACTGGGGGTTCGTTCTTACAGTAGCTCAGATTTTTCCAAATGCTAAAAACAAAATTAAAAAGTGGACTTTTGAAGTGATTTACCCTTTCCCAATAATTTAGGGAATTTTCTGATTTCAGCTTGAGTTCCCACTAGAAATGTTTTTTGACTTTACCATTTTAGCTTTCTCTAGAGTTCAGAGCCCTTGTTTTTTACCATGTTTCTTTGACAGCGAATCTCCAATTTTAAGGTTGAAGAATTTAATACAGAAGATATCAATGACTTATTCTGGGTGTCTAGACATAAACCGGCACTCCTCTTTGAAGAAGATCCCACTAATGAATATTAATAATAATAATGGTTCTTGTTAAGTGCTTACTATACACCAACCACAGATTTATCAGGTTGGACACAATCCCTTCCCACATGGGGCTCACAGTCTAAGTAGGAGGGAGTAGGATTTAATCCCCATTTTAGAGATGAGGTAACTAAGGCACAGAGAAGTAAAGTGACTCACCCAAGGTCACAAAGCAGACATGTGGCAGAGTCAGGATTAAAACCCAGGTCCTCTGTTGCCGAGGCCTGTGCTTTTTCCACTAGACCATGCTGCTTATCTAATGGGATATTTTAATTTATGGGAGTATGAAGTAAGTGTTCATTAAGCATGTATTGTATGCCAAGCACTGTACTAAGAACTGGGAAAACAGTACATGGATGAAAATTGAACAAAAAGCTTGTCCTAGTGGAAAAAGCACAGGGCTGGGAATCAGAGGACCTGGGTTCTAATCCTACCCTTGCATTTCCCTGCCATGTGCCCTTGGCCAAGTCATTTAACTTCCCTGTGCCTCAGTTACCTCACCTATACAATGGGCATAAAATACCTATTATCCCTTTTCTCTTAGGCTGTGAGCTCCAAGTGGGCCTTGGGCCTGTTTATACCTGTTTATATTGAATCAATCCTAGTCTCAATACAATGCTTAGCAGGTAGGCAGCATTTAACAAATACCACAAGGTCCCAGCCCTCAAAGGGCTCACAATTTAAGAATAATGCCGGGGATGGTTGCCTACAGACACAAAATGTCTCTAGAACTCTGGCTTATACTTTAAATCTGTTGAGTTGGAAGAGTTTCCCATTGGTGCAGAAGCATAGAATACACTAGCATCCAGGTCTCTTGTTGCATCTTCCAGTATGGTGCATCAAATAATTTGAACAGAACTGGCCCACTTATGCACTCCTGCTTTACTCCATTGGCAATGGGGAATGGATTGGACAGAGCAGCCTCTATTCTGTCTAACTAGCCAAATTTCCAGAGCCCAGTTCTACTGGTGGTAGTAAATGCTCTCACAAGGTCTATGAAAACTGGATGGAGCTCTTGGCGATTTTCCCTGCACTTTTCAAGTATCTGATGCGCAGCAAAGTTCATGTGTGTTGTGCCACACATGGTGGTCTGGTTCCAGGAGTATTTGGTCAACAGAATTATTCAGTGTCCAATCCAGGACTCGGGCTAGCATCCTGCTGCCAATAGAGAGTAATAAGATGCCTCAATAATTGAAATCTGCAAATTCAAGACAAAAATAGAGAATTTTACTGAAAGCCCTCATCAAAAAAAAAACAACAAAAAAAAACAAGTGAAGCCTACATCAAGAACAAAGAAAGTAGTAAATCCTGGACTGCAAAGGAGGCGAATGGATATTAAGTGCCTTTTAGAACTGCCCTAAAATAAATTACTGAACCTGTGCTCGGGGATTGGGGTTGGGGGAAGGAATAGGGCCCAGAACATTATTTGACTCCAACCAGCAATGTGCCCTACATATCTAGAAGGAGAGCCATTAATGGCCTTGAAATTGTTAAAAATAATTAATGTGCAAATAAAAATCTAAGAATAATGGCAATGAAACATAGTGCTTCTGTAAATACTTTTAGGTTTTGCTCCCTACAACCACAATCCCTCAGAGTGCAGGTTCCTCGTGGGCAGGGAATATATAACCTTAATTTTGTAGTTCCTGAGCTGTACCAAGTAAGCAATCATTATCAATCAATCAATCGTATTTATTGAGCGTTTACTGTGTGCAGAGCAATGTACTAAGTGCTTGGGAAGTACAAGTTGGCAACATATAGAGACGGTCCCTACCCAACAGTGGGCTCACGGTCTGGAAGGGGGAGACAGAGAACAAAACAAAACATATTAACAGAATAAAATAAATAGAATAAATATGTACAAGTAAAATAAATCAATAAATAGAATAATAAATACGTACAAACATATATACCGGTGCTTTGGGGAAGGGAAGGAGGTAAGGCAGGGGGGATGGAGAGGGAGAGGAGGGGGAGAGGAAGGAGGGGGTACAGGATGGCTTAGTAAATCTAGACCAACTTTCTTTTTCATTGAAATCGGAACATTTCTCCCTAAGCTGATTTTGCTTTAAATTACTCTGGGTTTAAATCCCAAAACATTTTGTTGAATCATTAACCCTCTTGTATAACTGTCAATATTCTAAGCTATATATTTTAGAACCTATGTACTAAATGTCATTTAGTGGACTAAATGTCATTTTAATTATTTAAACAAGACGAAGTTTACAAAGTTTTTAAAGATTTAAACAAAGCAGCCTGTTGGATTAGATATTTTCATTCATTCTTTTATTCATTCAGTTGTATTTATTAAGCACTTACTGTGTGCAGAGCACAGTATTAAATGCTTGGGAAAGTATAATACAACAATAAACAGTGACATGCCCTGCCCACAAATGAGCTCACAGTCAAGAGGTGAGGAGGTAGACATCAATACCGATAAATAAAATTGCAGATACATACATGAGTGCTGTGGGGCTGGGAGAGGTAGGGAAGGGCAAAGGGAACAAGTCAGGGCAATGCAAAAGGGAGTGGGAGATTTTAGCATGGTTAATGGTAAAAGCATGAAACTGGGGCCAGAGAGCCAGTTCTAGGCTTTGTGACCTTGAAGTCACTTGCCCTCTCTTTGCCTCAACTTCCTAATTTGTAAATGGAAAATAAAATACTCGTTCTCTCTCCCTCTTAGATTTTGAGCCCCTTAAGGGAAAGGGACCACATCCAATCAGGTGGTCTTGTCTTTACCCCAGTGCTGAGCACAGTGCTTGGCACAAAGTAAGCACTTACTACATATTATCATTATCATTTTTCTTGTTATGATTTTTATTGTTGTTATCATCCGAAGAACTATGTTTTCAAAAATGCCAAGATAGTTCAGTGTTTATTGCTAAGGGCCGATAATACAATTGGATATTTCATATTTTTTTTCCTTTTTCCTTTTTTTGTTCGGTTTTTAGGAGAGTAAAATTGCCAAACACTGGTGTAACTATTGGAAGTAAAAGCACAAACCATTTTTTAATTTAATCCACCACATCTGGATAGAGAGACAGATCCTTTGTACTCCGGAGCAGGATTGTGGTCCCAAGTCTTTAAACACACCAAATTCTCTCTGTCGGGTTTTGCATAATCCAGTGGAATCTAACAAACAAAAGCCCCTTAGAAGTTAATTTGGGAAATAGGTAATCAGTGAAAGAAAGTATCCTGGAGAGAAGGTAATTTGGCTTGAGCTGACAATTTGAGATGAATGTTCTAGGGTTATCTGAAGTGTCAGTTCAGGCAGAGATGAGCTGAACTCTATTTTTCTTGTTCTGAAGTTTAAATCAACAGTGACTTTAAGAGATAATGTGGCATTTAAATTGTTCTCCATCTCCCTTGTGTTTCCAGATAATTCTCTTCAGATCTCTGAATCTCACCCAGTCATTCATCTGATGGGAATGATTAGCAAAATGCAACAATTCATTGAACTCCCTCCTATACAATGGAAAACATGGTTATGTGACAGAAAAAGAGAAAAGGCTTCTTTTGACGCAATGGGAAACACACTGATACAAAAAGATGAATTGACAACCTGGGTCTGATCTCTGTGACTCTTCACACACAGGTTACCAGCAGAGTTTAAAGTAGTTGTTCCAGGGCAGAAGAGATGAGAGGAAGCTCCAAAATTCCACAGGAGATATATGTGAATGTTCCCTCTTTAAATCTAGACCTTTCATTTGATGCAGAATAACTCTGCAAAGAGAAGGGCTAACTGAGAGGGGAGATGAGCTGTAACTATGATATTTATTTAACTTTTAAGCTTTCCCTTAAAAACTTTTTTTTTTGCAGTGAAATGGCCCATGAATTACTTAAAATGATACAAAGCTGAGACTTCTTAAAAAATAATGTATTTTTCCCTCCTACGTTAAGTCATAGTATAAATTCTCAATGGCCACTCAGACTGTTGGCTGAATTTTGGAAGCAATTTCTGGATATTTTAGTAATACTACTAGTAGTTTTGCTAGTAGTAGTAAGAGTAGTAGTAGTAGTGGTCATATTAGAAATCGTGTTTATTGAGTTCCTGTTGAGTATAATGAATTGTGCTTGTGCCTGCTCTGGACACTAATGAAAACATGTTGTCATAGACCTCTGTAATCCTACCCCCCATTCAGATTTACACCAGGCTGTTGTGGGACATAATTTCAGCCTAATCAAAGTCTGGGCATCCTTGAGCATCCAGATACAAAGGGGCATGGTGGATGCAGGTCCCCTGATGGAAGGCCAGAAACTCCACCCAAGTTTATACTTCTACTCAGGAAGAGAAAAGAGAACAGGCACTGGCCTTATTCACCATCTTGAATACATGCCCTTCAGACAGCCCATATCCACCATCAGGAAGAAAAATTCAAACCTTCAAGGGTTAATTGGCAGCGTGTGGTAAAACACTCCTCATAGTAAGGAATGTACTTCTAACAACCCAATCTTTTCCCTCCAACACCCATTTTATACCTGTGATCCTTGAAGTTACTCCATCCTGTCTTGAACTGAATGATATTTTCTGTCTGTACTTCTGTGGTAATGAATTCCATGCTCTTACAACCCACGGTGTCAAATTTTTTTCCATTTGTTTGTTTTGATCCTACCACCTTCAAGCTTCAACGAGTGTCCCTCTTGTACTGCGGGAACAACAGTTCCATGTTTGTCCTGTCCACACGCTCCATGATTTTGTCAACTTCAGTCATGTCCGCTCTCAGTCTTTGTCTTTTCAGACCGAAGACTCAGACTGTTTTCAGTCTTAGTTCATATGGATGCTTCTCATTTTCCAGTTCTTTTTGTCACTCTTCCTTTGTACTTTCGCTACCTCTATTATGTCCTTTCTAAGATTCAGAAAGCAGAACTTTCCATGTATTCCTAGTGGGGGCAGAACTTGATTTTATTTAACAGAAAATTATGCTTTGGGCTATTTTTTATCTCCTTTCAGTTGATATTTAACACTTGATTGACCTTTTTTGACTGTCACTGCACAATATACACCCACCTGAGAAGCTGCTTGGTGTAGTGGATACAGCACAGATCTGGGAATCAGAAGGACCAGGATTCTAATCCTGGCTCCCCCACTTGTGTGCTGTGTGACCCTGGGTAAGTCATTTCACTTCTCTGTGCCTCTTCTGTAAAATTCATTCAATCATACCTATTGAGCGCTTACTTTGTGCACAGCACTGTACTAAGTGCTTGGGAAGTACAAGTCGGCAATATATAGAGACAGTCCATACCCAACAATGGGCTCATAGTCTAGAAATGGGCTCACAGTCTAGAAAATGGGGATTAAGACTGTGAGCCCCACATGGGACATGGACTGTGTCCAAACTGATGAGCTTGTATATAACCCAGCAGTTCGTACAAAGACTGGCACCCAGTAAATGCTTAAAACAGATACCATTAAAAAATAGGCCTGATCCCTGCTCTTATAGCATTTGTAGTCTAAAAGCATTTTGATTCATGACTAATTGCCAGGACAAGCAATTAGTGTGTCATTCCATCATCCCCATTTTACAGATGAAAAAACAGAAATAGAAGGCTAATGAACGGACCCAAGTTCTATTTGCCTGGGTCTATATGGGGCAAAACTAATCCTTTCAATGCTCACAGAGAGAGCATCACACAGACAGGGTTTACATTTGGGGAGCTACAAAGAACTAGTCTCTCCCCTGAACGCATTCCAGAGACCTTGTCATTAGCCCATCTTCCTGCTTAATAGAGAACAATTCAGGTTTCTCAAATGCTGAACACTGGGACAGCCTCAGAAGGACTTCTGAACCACCAATACTTCTGGGAAGCAGCTATCAACTAGTTGGACTAGAGGGTAATCAGATGATGCATCGTGAAGGATGCATTCCCACACTCCAAGGTTCCAGTGTGCACAGGCTAAAACAAAATGGCTTTGTCCTTCAGTTAGTCCTATCAATCAATCCATACTATTTATTGAGTGCTTACTAAGTGCAGAGCATTGTACTAAATACTATGGAGTGTACAGTACAACAGAATTGGCAGGCATGTTCCCTGCCCACAGTGAGCTTTCAGTCTAAAATATTACATTTGTATTTCACTACTCTCTTTGGATTGTATTTGAAAATGAAATTGGAAAATTAAATGCATGAATGAGAAATGTTTGGAGATGAGAATTGGTTTGCCTCAGGCAGTTTGACTGTAAATGGGACAGTAACTGCGTCTGACCTGTAGATTATAAGCTCCTTGAAGGCAGGGATTGTACCTTCCAATTCTTCTGTATTGAATTGTAATGTATTACATTGTACTCTCCCAAATGCTTAGTACAGTGCTGTTCACATAGTAAACACAATAAACGCTCAAAAAATACCACTGATGGATTATGTGTAGCTACCCCAGGACTTATTACAGTGCTTGGCACATAGTAAGAGCTTCATAAATATTATTATCATTATTATCATCATCATCATCATCATCACCATCCAGGAAATTATGGAAAAAGCAGTTGCGGACTCATACCACTGAGTCAATTTGCAACCCTAAACCAGTAAGTCACCAATTACTTTCCAGATCGTCCTTGGAATCCCCATCTTCAGCCATGGAAATCGACACAGAGACAAACTGCTTTTCTGAATACCATGAGGCCTATCAATGGTGGAGCTAGGTGACATACTCAAGAATCATACTTTCCAGCTAAGGATTTAGTCAGTGAGAAGGTGGGCATTTTTGTCATTGAAAAGTCCCAATTTAAGGAGTTTAAATGAATTTTCTATTTATTTTTTATCTAGTTGGTTTCTCATTTTAGTTTTTCTTCCTGATAGTCACTTTATTCCTAGGTTTCAATTTAATATTGAAAGAGTGCAGAGGAAAGTCTGATGGTTTTAATTTTCTTTGGTCCTTAAAATTCCAAAATATTGCTTCAGTGTAATGTGCAATCTACTTCCAACCTCATATATTATCTTCACCAGCATGGTTAAAGTAATCAAAAATGAAAAATGATTATATAGTATTTGCTTCTTGAGTTTTTTTGAGGGGCTCTGGATTTCTATTTTTGTTTTAACTGAGGTGTTACAGCTATTTTATTTACAACAGGTTTGGGAAAAAATATGAGTGGATACCACCAATGTTTTAAAAGCCTGTTTGCTTTCATACTCATCATCACCTAATGAGGTGGGGTAGGTAATTATTTTTCAAAGCTTAGTATGGTTTCCTTTAATTCTGACTCGGATATAGAGAGCCAAGGAAGCAGTGTGGAAAAGAGGTCCAATAGTCCTGCCTTCTGCCTGGGCATTTGTCCAAGTGATGGTTGAGTCCCAACAGCAATCTCCACTCTCAATCCACTATTGGACCATTCGGGGTCATTTTGAAACCACCCAAGTTAGTTGCAGAGAGGGCAAGGAGGTAGAACGTGGAAATAGTCATTTTTCTTCAAGTAAATAAATTAATCATTGGGTGTTTATCAAGCGTTTATCATTGGCAGAGCATTGTACTAGGCGCTTTGGAGAGAACAATGCAACAATCAATCATATTTGTTGAGCACTTTTCATTCATTCATTCATTCAATCGTATTTATTGAGCATTTACTGTGTGCAGAGCACTGTACTAAGTGCTTGGGAAGTACAACTTGGCAATATAGAGACGGTCCCTACCCAGCAGCGGGTTCACAGTCTAGAAGGGGGAGACAGACAACAAAACAAAACATATTAACAAAATAAACTAAATAGAATAAATATGTACAAGTAAAATAAATAAATAAATAGGGCTTGGGAGAGTACAATTTAACAGAGTTGGTAGACACATTTCCTGCCTACAGTGAACTTTCAGACAAGAGAGGGAAACAGACATTAAAATGAGTTAGGGGAATGGTAGAGTATAAGGATATGTACATTAAGTGCTGTGGGGCTGATGGTGAAGTTAATAATGGTGTGAGGGCTCTAAAAGAGTTCTAGTCTATGGGGAAATAACAGAAGCTGAGACCCATGGCATCATAATTCAACACTAATATTACTAATAAAAATAGAATTTACTGAGTACTTACTATGTATCAGACACTATACTAAGCACTGATAATTTGGTCATTCATTCATTCATTCAATCGTATTTATTAGGCGCTTACTGTGTGCAGAGCACTGTACCAAGCGCTTGGGAAGTACAAGTTGGCAACATATAGAGATGGTCCCTAGAGACGGGAGACAGACAACAAAACAAAACATGTGGACAGGTTTCAAGTCATCAGAATAAACAGAAGTAAAGCTAGATGCACCTCATTAACATAATAAATAAAATAGTAAATATTCATTCATTCAATCGTATTTATTGAGTGCTTACTGTGTGTAGAGTACTGTACTAAGTGCTTGGGAAGTACAAGTTGGCAACATATAGAGACGGTCCCTACCTAACCACGGACAGATAGACAAAAAAACAAAATGTGTGGACAGGTTTCAAGTCATCAGAATAAATAGAAGTAAAGCTAGATGCACCTCATTAACAAAATAAATAAAATAGTAAATATTAATTCATTCAATTGTATTTATTGAACACTTACTGTGTGCAGAGCACTGTACTAAGCACTTGGTAAGTCCAAGTTGGCAACATATAGAGATGGTCCCTACCCAACCATGGGCTCACAGTCTAGAAGGGGGAGACAGACAACCAAACGAAACGTGTGGACAGGTGTCAAGTTGTCAGAATAAATAGAAGTAAAGCTAGATGCACCTCATTAACAAAATAAATAGAATAGTAAATATGTACAAGTAAAACAAATAGAGTGATAAATCTATATAAACATATATAGAGGTGCTGTGGGGAGGGGAAGGAGGTAGGTAGAGAAGCAGCATGGCTGAGTGGAAAGAGCCCGGGCTTTGGTGTCAGAGGTCATGGGTTCAAATCCTGGCTCCACCACTTGGTCAGACATCGTCTCTGTCCCACATGGGTCTCAGAATCTAAGGGAGAGGGAGAGAAGGTATTGGATCTCCATTTTACAGATGAAGAAACTGAAACACAAAAATTAAGTGCCTTGTCCAAAGTCAGATTATTTAGGAAAATTTCAATTTGACATAAATCAGTTCCTGGTTAAAGCCTATATTTGATTGGTACAATTATTTGTCACCTAAGAAAACTGTCCATTTTGGCCTGAATTTATTCAAATCTTCTCTTACCTTTACCTGGGCATTCTTTTGATTCTTATTGCTATGGTCCAAGCAATTCAATGCTATTAAAAAGTGATTTTCTCCTGAAAGCCCAAGTTCTACCTTTTGACAGATAAGTGGTTTTTCCCAAGTTAATGGGCCAGGTTTTCACTTGTCCATAGGCTAGTTCTTTAATATTTTACCGCATGGGTTGTCTCGACCAAATAACCCAATCCCAAATTCATTCCTGATGTATGTTTGCGAATCGGAGGAGTTGAATGGATAGTCTAATCTTTCCATAGTTTGAATGCAGGGAATAATTTACTTAAACAGCCTAACCTTTATCAGGAGAAAACATGACTTAAATCACCATAGACTTATTTGTGTGTTCCATCTGTGCATCTTTCCAAGAATCTGGCAGAAATCTTCACTGTCTTTTTCTCTGAAGGCTTTACACTTGCAAGCCAGTATTTCTATCAGAACTACCAGCTTTTGTTCACTGCCGTAGTAGCCTTTGGGTTCCGTTTGCGTCATACACAGGGTACTCAGGTTTCAAATTGCTTAAAACATTCCCTTCTAACCAGTTCAACATATTTATTTTGCTTTTCATTGAGAACTGGAGTACTCAGTTCATTTCCAATGCAAGAACCTCTTCATAACTTTCTGATGAGTCACCAATCATATGTTTTTTCTTGTGAGACTGGAGATATTTGAGTCTAAGCCATGCAAATCAATCCAATCATACCCACTCTCCCCAAAGGCCACTGGTGCCATTGCCAAATATGAGATTGTCAAGGCATGTCAATAGACAAGTTTAAGAAAGATGTTCATAAATTAGTAGCGTCATTTGACAGCAAGCTTTTTGAGAGTGGGGATCAGGTCTCTTAATTCTGTGTCCTTCCCAACAACTAAAGCAGTGCTTTATAAACACTATTATTAATATTGGTTGCAACTTAGAAGCGTATCTGCATTATACAAATTAGGAGTATATAGTGCAGAATACTTAGAGATGTAAAAAAATCTCACTGTCACATAATCCCTGCTCCAAGAACTTTGCCTTCTCCCAGGATCAACATTGCTCAAAAGCAACTGGAGTAATGAAGATTGCGTACTGTACAATTGGGAGCCTGCACCATTTTCAAGAGAAATAAATATTTTAAAAGAAAAACCAAAGTTAAAAATGGAATAGGCTTTCCAGAAATGGTGTAAAAGCAGTATGTTCTATCAGTTAATCAATCAATGATATATACATTGAGCAGTTACTGTGGGCAGAGCACTATGTGAAGCATTTGGGGAAGTACAATATAACTGAGTTGGTAGATATGATTGCAGCCCACAAGGAGCTTACGTCTACAGAAGGAAGCAGGCGTCAAAGCAGATTGAGTATAGGGGAAATGGTAAAGCATAAGAATATTTTAATAAGTAATAATAATTATTATTATGGTATTTGTTAAGTGCTTACTATGTGCCAAGCACTGTTCTAAGTGCTGGGATAAATACAAGGCAATCAAGTTGGAAACAGTCCCTGTCCCACATGGGGCTCACAGTCTCAAACCCCATTTTACAGATGAGGTAACTGAGGCACAGAGAAGTTAAGTGACTTGTCCAAGGTCACACAGTAGACAAGTGGCAGGGCTGGGAGTATAACCCATTACCTCTGACTCCCAAGTCCGTGCTCTTGCCACTAAGCCATACTGTGTATGGCGGGGGTAGAATCAATGATTAAGTATCAGTGATTAAAGGCTACATTCATTCATTCATTCAATTATATTTATTGAGCACTTACTGTGTGCAGAGCACTGTACTAAATGCTTGGGAGAATACAATACAATAAACAGACTCATTACCTGCCTACAATGAGCATACAGTCTAGATACAGAGAAGCAGTATGACCTAGTGGAAAAAGCTCACTGGAAAAGATCTGGGGCTCTCATCCCATCTCCGCCACTTATCTTCTGTGTGACCTTGTACAAGTCACTTAACTTCTCTGTGCCTCAGTTTCCTCAGCTGTAGAATGGGGATTCAGTAGCTGTTCTCCTTAGACCCTTCTTACCTCACCTTTGCTGTTCTCCTATTACAACCCAGCCAGCACACTTCTTTCCTCTAATATCAACCTACTCACAGTACCTCGATCTTGTCTATCTTGCCACTGACCTCTCACCCATGTCCTGACTCTGACTCTAGAAAGCCCTCCCTCTTCATATCTGACAGGCATTTACTCTCTCCACCTTCAAAGCCTCATAAAAGGCACATTTCTTCCAAGAGGCCTTCCCTGAATAAGCCCTTATTTCTTCTTTTCCTACTCCCTTCTGCATCACCCTGATTTGCTCCCTTTATTCAACCCTCCCTTAGCCGCACAACGCTTAAGTATATATATATATATATATTTGTTTGTTTATATTAATGATTATCTCCTCTTCTGGACTGTGAGCTCACTGGAGGCAGGGAATGTGTCTACCAATTTGACATCTCCATCTGAATATCTGCCTGCCATCTAAAACTCAACATGTCCAAGACTGAGCTCCTTATCTTCCCTCCCAAACCCTGTCCTCTCCCTGACTTTCCCGTCACTGTAGATGGCACTACCATCCTTCCTGTCTCACAAGCCCGCAACCTTGGTGTCATCCTTGACTCTGCTCTCTCATTCACCCCACACATTCAATCCACACCAAAACCTGCCAGTCTCACCTCCACAACATCATCAAGATCCACCTTATCCTCTCCATCCAAACCGCTACCTTGCTGGTTCAATCTCTCATCCTATCCTGACTGGATTAATACATCAGCCTCCTCTCTGATCTCCTATCCTCCTGTCTCTCCATGCTTCAGTCTATTCTTCACTCTGTTGCCTGGATTATCTTTGTACAGAAACACTCTAGGCATGTCACTCCCCTCCTCAAAAATCTCCAGTGGTTGCCTGTCAACCTTCAAATCAAGCAAAAACTCTTCACTCTCAGCTTCAAGGCTCTCCATCACCTTGCCCCCACCTACCTAACCTCCTGTCTCTCCTTCTACAGCCCAGCCCACACTCTCCGCTCCTCTGCCGCTAACCTCCTTACTGTGCCTTGTTCTCACCTGTCTCATCGTCAACCCCTGACCCGCGTCCTTCCTCTGGCCTGGAATGCCCTCCCTCCCCACATCCGCCAGACTAGCCCTCTTCCTCCCTTCAAAGCCCTACTGAGAGCTCACCTCCTCCAGGAGGCCTTCCCTAACTGAGCCCCCCCTTTTTTCCTCTCCTCCTCCTCTTCCCCTCCCCATCACCCCACTCCCTCCATCTGCCCAACCCCCGTCCCCTCCCCACAGCACTTGTATATATTTGTACATATTTATTACTCTATTCATTTTATTTGTACATATTTACTATATTTACTTTATTAATGATGTGTACATAGCTATAATTCTATTTATTCTGATGGTATTGACACCTATATACTTGTTTTGGGTTTTTTTGTCTGTCTCCCCGCATCTAGACTGTGAGCCCGTTGTTGGGTAGGGACCGTCTGTATATGTTGCTGATTTGTACTTCCCAAGTGCTTAGTACAGTGCTCTGCACACAGTGAGAACTCAATAAATATGATTGAATGAACTCTGTTATGTTGTACTCTCCCAAGTGCTTAATACAGTGTTCTGCCCATAGTAAGCACTCAATAAACCCCATTGACTGATTGATTGGTTGATGGGACTGTTTGACATGATTAACTTTTATCTACCCAAGTGCTTAATATAGAGCATTTGCATATTCTCCCTCCTACTCAGACTTCGAGCCCCACATTGGACCTGATGATTCCAGTGCTTAGTAGAGTGCTTGGCACATAGTAAATGCATAACAAATACCACAATAATTATTACTATTATTAGTTCCTCTTCCCTTTGTGTGCCAGCTTCAAAGGATTCTCAACAAAAACTTATTGCTTTTTTACTGTATCCTCCCCAGTTCCCTTAGGAGCTTAATCATGTGCAGGGGAATTGGAAGACAGCATTTTGATTCTCCTTCCACATTTGATCATTTTAGTCTTTCTTTCCCTCTTGTTATTTGATCCCATGTTTTTTTTCCTCTTATCTTCATTTCCCTGTACATTATGTCTGATCCTCAAAAATCTTGAATTGAAAGTTTGCAACTGTATCCAGCCTGAAGTTTCAGTGATGTTTTTCCCAACAACTTAGGCACCACACCATCTTGACTGCTCAGTTTCATGTCCCTTAGTTAGGGTTTGAATATCATTGTGTATGGTTGGCCTCCCTCTTTACTCCCTTGGAGTAACTGATTGTATACTCCAAAGCAGTGCTCAGGACCCCTATTCAATCCGTCAATAAATGGTATTTATTGGACAATTGCTGTGTGCAGAGCACTGGTACTAAGTGCTTAGGGGAAGTACAGCAGAGTTGGTAGATAAATTCCCTGCCTACAATGAGCTTATAGTCTAGAAGGCCTTGTTAGTGATGGTTTATGTTCTTCCTGTGGATCCTAAAGGATTGTCACTCACTGATACCTCATCTGTCAAAGACTACTTTCATTCATGTTGAAAATTGATACATGTGTTCCTTGCTCCTATCTTTTGAAACTCTGTTAAAATAGTTTCGTCTTTACTTAAACTGTAAGCCCTATGAAGGACAGGTAAAGTGCCCAACCTGGTGAACTTGTATCTACTCCAACACTTATAGTGGTGCTTAACATATAGTAAGTGCTTAACAAATATAATATTATTATTATTATTATCAATAATAACAATAAATACTAATACTAATACTCCTTGAACGAGTTGTCTACACGCGCTGCCTAGAATTCCTCAACAACAACTCTCTCCTCGACCCCCTCCAGTCTGGCTTCCGTCCCCTTCATTCCACGGAAACTGCGCTCTCAAAGGTCACCAATGACCTCCTGCTTGCCAAATCCAACGGCTCATACTCTGTCCTAATCCTCCTCGACCTCTCAGCTGCCTTTGACACTGTGGACCACCCCCTTCTCCTCAACACGTTATCTGACCTTGGCTTCACAGACTCCGTCCTCTCCTGGTTCTCCTCTTATCTCTCCGGTCGTTCTTTCTCAGTCTCTTTTGCAGGCTCCTCCTCCCCCTCCCATCCTCTTACTGTGGGAGTTCCCCAAGGTTCAGTGCTTGGTCCCCTTCTGTTCTCAATCTACACTCACTCCCTTGGTGACCTCATTCGCTCCCACGGCTTCAACTATCACCTCTACGCTGATGACACCCAGATCTACATCTCTGCCCCTGCTCTCTCCCCCTCCCTCCAGGCTCGCATCTCCTCCTGCCTTCAGGACATCTCCATCTGGATGTCCGCCCGCCACCTAAAGCTCAACATGTCGAAGACTGAGCTCCTTGTCTTCCCTCCCAAACCTTGTCCTCTCCCTGACTTTCCCATCTCTGTTGACGGCACTACCATCCTTCCCGTCTCACAAGCCCGCAACCTTGGTGTCATCCTCGACTCCGCTCTCTCATTCACCCCTCACATCCAAGCCGTCACCAAAACCTGCCGGTCTCAGCTCCGCAACATTGCCAAGATCCGCCCTTTCCTCTCCATCCAAACCGCTACCCTGCTAATTCAAGCTCTCATCCTATCCCGTCTGGACTACTGCACTAGCCTTCTCTCTGATCTCCCATCCTCGTGTCTCTCTCCACTTCAATCCATACTTCATGCTGCTGCCCGGATTATCTTTGTCCAGAAACGCTCTGGACATATTACTCCCCTCCTCAAAAACCTCCAATGGCTACCGATCAATCTGCGCATCAGGCAGAAACTCCTCACCCTGGGCTTCAAGGCTCTCCATCACCTCGCCCCCTCCTACCTCACCTCCCTTCTCTCCTTCTACTGCCCAGCCCGCACCCTCCGCTCCTCCACCACTAATCTCCTCACTGTACCTCGCTCTCGCCTGTCCCGCCATCGACCCCCGGCCCACGTCATCCCCCGGGCCTGGAATGCCCTCCCTCTGCCCATCCGCCAAGCTAGCTCTCTTCCTCCCTTCAAGGCCCTGCTGAGAGCTCACCTCCTCCAGGAGGCCTTCCCAGATTGAGCCCCTTCTTTCCTCTCCCCCTCGTCCCCCTCTCCATCCCCCCACCTTACCGCCTTCCCCTCCCCACAGCACCTGTATATATGTATATATGGTTGTACATATTTATTACTCTGTTTATTTATTTATTTATTTATTTTACTTGTACATTTCTATCCTACTTATTTTATTTTGTTGGTATGTTTGGTTCTGTTCTCTGTCTCCCCCTTTTAGACTGTGAGCCCACTATCGGGTAGGGACTGTCTCTATGTGATGCCAATTTGTACTTTCCAAGCGCTTAGTACAGTGCTCTGCACATAGTAAGCGCTCAATAAATACGATTGATTGATTGATTGATTAATGATACCACCTTAGGCTATTAGTTTCACTGCCTCAATGACTTTGGACTCGTGCCATTAGGATTGAACTCAGAAGTCCTAAATGTATGGGTTTGTAAAAATGTTGGGGTTTTTAAAGACCTCAGAACTTATTAAGGATATTTTTTTGCCTACATTCATTTCATAATAATAGCTGTGATATTTAAGTGTTTACTGTGTGCCAGGTACTGTTCTAAGCACTACAGAAGATATAGGATAATCAGATAGGACAGTCTCATTGCAGACATTGGGCTTAGAGTCTAAGGGAGAGAGAGAACCGGTACTTAATCCCTATTTAATAGATGAAGAAATGGAGGCACTGAGAAGTTGTGACTAATCCAAGATCACTTCCAGTCCTCTGCTCTTTCCACTAGACCACACTGCTTCTCAACATTTTATAATTTTATTGGACTTTCTATTTAATTTTCCATTTCTTTTCCTAACCTGATAGAATGCACACCGAAAAGGAGAGCCATAGCCAAACAGAGTGTGAGGGAAACAGGTCCACTCCTTTTGGAAGAGGGATTTGAGGGGAATATGGAATGAGATGAGAAAATGTCTCAGTAAGTTAAAAGCCTTTTCTGAAGCCTAAGGGCAGTGTGGGAGAAGGTACAGCCGTAGGGTGGGTGAAAGATAAAAGAGGAACTTTGCCCTTTCCCTTTGATCTTTTTGGTGACTATACAGGCAGGTAGGAACATTTATGTCCGGTGTGGTTTTTATAGAACTTATCCCCAACTGGTAAATGTAAACTTGGTTCTTAGCTACCCTTAGAATAAACACTTGGGCAACCCCAAGATCTGGGCTGAGATTCATCATTACACAAATCTATTTGAAGATACACTGAATATACAATGCAATCAGAAAGGACCAGTCCCTTTCTTAGATGGGGCTCAGTCAGAGAAAGAAGTTAACTTCCTGAAGAAAAGCTTTCATAACACTTCAGTGCCCATAATAATACCCTCATGGGCTGAAAGAGTTCATGCAGATCTTATACATCTAGTCAAGAGCTCAGACACTGCAGGGAATTTTCAGGGAAAAAAACCCTGCTGCAGAGGAAAGATGGGGCTTTGTAGACACTGAATAACCCTAAGTCATTGTCTATGCTGATCAAATTTACCAGATAATTTTTCAACCCTTCACTTTACATTGTTTATGCAAGCAAAGTCATGAAGTGTGTCAATGTTCCTTAGCCAAAGTTTTTCAGGATAGGATGTTTTAGCTGTATTCCCTGCTCACTTTGGTCACCCGATTGATACCAGAGCACATAGCCAGAATTTAACATTAAAGCTCATGTGCCATGCTAAGCTAATCACCACCATCATCGTGCATGTCTATATCATGTGCAGAGCACTGTACTGAGTGCCTACTAATGTGCAGAGCACTTGGGAGAGTACACAAGAAACAAAGGACATGGTTCATACCCTCTAGGGGGCTTATAATTTAATTGGTGAGAATGGAAGACATAAATTATTTACAATAGTGGGAGTAAAAGGGAGAACAAGAAGCTAGCCAGTAGTAGAACAAATATGTAAGGATAAGATAGCTGAAACAGCAGTTGAATTTTCAATTAATATAATCCATGATTTTTGCTCTGGGGAAAATGCAGGGTAATTCCTGGGACCACTGGAAGGATCACACCCGTGTGTGGCTCCTACGTAAAAGTGTACTCTCAATTGAAAAATGACAAATTAGCATGTTCACATGCAACTGAGTTACCACACACACACACACACACACACACACACACACACACACACATAACCCTTATTGTACTTTTATTTCAGGGTGTCACACATAAAGTCACATTGTCTTGCGCTGTTTCAAACAACAAGAATGCAACCACTGGAAGGATCACACCCATGTATAGCTCCTATGTCAAAGTGTCCTCTGAACTGCAAAATTTCAAATTAGCATGTTCATATGCCAATGAGTTACCATACACACAGGCACACACATGTAACCCTTATTGTACTTTTATTTCAGGATGTCACATGTAAACAGTCACATTGTCTTGCGCTGTTTCAAACAAGCATGCAACAGGTGATTAAACTCTGTAAACAAACAGAGCCTTCCAGCAGCAAATCATCACCTCCTCATGTCTGGTATTTGTGGAATTTGATAAGCCACCCACTCTGCTACCCCCCTCTCCCCATGCTTGTTATGTCTGTCCTCAGCCTTCTGTGCCTTTTATCCCCCCTTCACCCAATTTCCAAAGGAAGGCATTCATTGTTAATTAACCGCTGAAATAATGCAAGCAGCTTGGTTCATGGGATTGAAGTAGGGACTGAAGCCCTTACTCCTCAGTTTTAAAATGTTTCAAAAGGCCCCAAAGGCTTATTTTCTCATGGAGAATGGAAAAGAAGAGGGTGAGAGGGAGAGAGAGGTATTTGAAAATCTCAAACCAAGACATTGTGTCTTAATCAGCTTGAATGATAGTTAAGAATCAAAGTTTCTGGGGGTTTCTCAGTGGGCTTGTGTGCTTTCCCTGAGGCCTGTAACCGTTTCTTTTGTACTAAGTCTTCCACCTGTAGCTTCTTTAAAATAAGAGTGATAGATTATACAGAACCTATGCATTTGGCATAAAGTCTATGCCACTCCACTAATAAAGTGACTGTTATACCTGGTGCCAGTCTACAGAAAGGAACAGCCCAACTATTCAAACCTCTCCCCATATGTTAGAGCCCAACTATTCAAACCTCTCCCTATATATTAGTCCCAAAAATGTTTTGCTCATCTTCCACCTTATTCACTGGCGTTTTTGTTCTCCTACTAGGTGCAGATATTCATAGATATTTAGCTTGCCATTACCATAGATGATCTATTAAAATTATTTAAAGGGATCTTTAAGATCGGGATTAGCTTCATTTCCAAGAAATACCTAGGGGAGTTTGCATGGAGGTCATACCCATAAAGATAGCCCAATACAGCAGTGTACAAGGGTCACTCCTAGGGCTTCCGGGGAGCAGGGAAACAGAAACTATGACTTGCCCAATAAATGGATTAGGTTTCCAGGCTGTGTGGAATAAATCCAGGACCAGTAACTACTACATGAACCATCTCCTCACCCTATTGTGCGAAAATTAAGTCGAGGCAGCCAAGTGGTGTAAGTGTTTCATTCTTTTCAGAAATTAGGAGCAGTATTCTCCTCTCATTCACTGATTAGGTACAGCAGAAAATTAGCTCCATGGCCAACAACAGTGCACTCCTGGAAGTCCTTTGCTCTGCAACATTTCAGTAAACAACCCTGCCCTTTCTCTATTGTCCAGGAGAACAAATGAGTCAAGTTACATTCTATGCCTGTTTAACGATGTTAAATATTACAGAGCTTGAGGAGAAAGCAGGTGAAGGACTAGAACAGGAAATGTAGTATCTAACGGCAGTAATAATATCGCTAGCTAAATGCGTTCAAGGAAACAAAATAAAGCGTGGAAATGAAATCAGTATCCAAGGGACCAGCTGCTATTTTCCATTAGAACTGGGTAAGATTCGGAAAACCCACTTCCTGAACCAGGCCAACTCTTTTCTTTTGAAACTTGGATAAGTAGACAAACCAAATTTCATGCTGCATTCTGTGTGAAGGTCTTTAAGATGCCACCAAGGCCCTCCAACAGACCACCCCAGTCTTTCCTCCGCCCTCATCTCCCCCTACTCGCCTGCCCACACTCCTCCCCTGCTGTCAAGCTAACCTCCTCTCAGTCCCTTTTGTTCCAAATTCATAGTGCCTTCATGTGTTCTTCTAAGCCAGGACCTTCAAAGCTCACCTCAAAGCCTCTGTCTTCTAGAAAGTCAACACGATGTGTCTACTTCTTGGCTCTCGTTTGACATTGTCAGCCATCCTGCCTTCTCATCCCCCCACCTTGAAAATAGAACACGAAATACAACAATCTCTGTAAAAAATGAAACTGTCCCGGTTGTCCCAACACCATCCTTTAATGAATATTGAGCACATGGATCTACACTAGTCAGTCTGATTCCCGACCTGCCTTGCTCCTTGGCGTAATGGATATAGCTCGGGCCTGGGAGCCAGAGAACCTGGGTTCTAATCCCAGTTCTGCCACTTGCCTGATGTATGACCTTGGGCAAGTCACCTCACTTATGTGTGCCTCAGTTTCCTTAACTGTAAAATAAGGATTCGATACCTGTTCTTCCTCCTACTTCCCCACATGGAACAGGGACTGTGTCTCTGATTATTTTGTATCTACCCCAGCACTTAGAACAGTGCTTGACACATAGTAAGTGCCTAACCAATACCATTGAAGTTAAAAAAGAAAAGGACAGAATCAGTGGTGGCAGCAGTGGACCATCTCCACAGAACATAGGGAAGATTGCAGCTGTGGTGGTTACTGTGGCTGAGACTGTTGGACTCTGACCCCTGGGAAGCCAGAAGCATCATGGCCTAGTGGATAGAGAATGGGCCTAGAGTCAGAAGAACCTGGAGAGACCAGGGGAGACAGACATTAAAATAGATCAAGGACCATAGGATGCATTTCATTTCTCCTACTTTTCTGAGGGTGAATATGCAAGAGGACCTTCCCCAGAAACAGCTACAATCTCATGCTAAATGTAATCACAAGACATGGAATGGGTCTTTGGTTCAGCATCTGTTAAGTGCTTGAGGTATTTTAGATAAAAGGCAATATCCTATAGAAGGAAAAAGTCACCATACCCCACCACAAAATAATTTTAAAAATAAATAGTCATGACAGACTGTGAAAAAAAGTAAATATTACTTTCAAAACTGCTGGTTAAGTATTTGGGAGAAAAGAAGGTTAATGTCAGGAATCTCATGTGTCTGAGTAAAATATTTTAGTCACATTTTTCATCTCATCGGGAAATAATAGCATGATGCATTGAAACGCTCTGCACAGTCATTATGGGAAATATAATTAGCTGACGTAATAAAGCAGAACCGACTGTGTTTCACAGTGGTCCTTGATTTTTCACTCAACCCAGATGCTTTTAACAGCCTTTTGGCTTTGAATTCAGGGGGTCGGGCATTTAAAACCCTAAAAGCTCCAGAGGAGGCTTTATTTCTTTAAAAGCTATTCATTTAATCTAAGTGGGCCGATTTATTTCAATGCAGGCATCACATTTTAGAATGCAATCTCCTTTTACTCTTTTTACTTCAATGGTTTATTGAAAATGCACCCAAAATATTTCCATCGTCATGGTCCAGCCCATCAAAATCACGAGGGATGAAGGAATCAGCAGATCACCACTGCATTTTTGTGGCTAAAGTCAGCTTCCTTATGCAACCACAGGCAACTGAATTATAAAGGCTGCTCTCCCTCTGAAATTGCCCATGGTATGGGCAGTTCTGAGATGGGCCCAGAAATGGGGGTCTGAGGGTGGGGGGAGGAGAGGATGGACCTGGTTCTCTTTAAAAAGAAAAGGAAGCTCTTTATTCCTTAGGAAGCAGGAGGGCAGACTACAGATGGGATGGGGAGGGCTATGGGGGATGGGACTTCGGAATGAGCTAATGGGGGCAGGGAGGCATTCTTGGAGTCCCGGCCATTAAATAAATTTTATTTCAGGAAAAAATATTAAGAACCTCTCTACATATGGTCATTAGTCTGGAGAGCTCAATGCTTCAAAAACAGCCATTCATTCTTCCTGACTCCTTTTCATCAAGGGGAAACTGAGGCTTGTATTTGCCTGGGGTCACATAGAAAGCCTGTGTCAGAGCCAGGAACAAAAATGATGATTGAATTGCAACCCCAAATCTAACCACTTTCTTTCCCTGGAGCTTCAAACAATCAGGGAACAATAAGGATATTATGGATTAGATTTCAAACAGGGACAAAGAGAAGGAAAGACCAGCAGTCATTTTCTGATACATACATTTTGGCAAAGTTTGATTTTCAGTGCAATGGATAAAAGGAGAGTGGTTGAATTCATATTTATATTAGAAGGACTTGGGGTCATTCCTTAGCTCTTGCTAAGAAAAAAATCCCAGGTGGAGGTTAAAATGTGATAATCTTATATTGTCTTCATGTGCAACCAAAATTTGACTATCCTGCCTTAAATATAGTGTACCCCATAATATCTGTCACTGGCTCCAATCCTCCTGGACTTTTTTTTTCTAGTGTAAGACTTCAAGGCGTATTTACTTGAGTTATGAGAGACACGTTGAGCCCCACATTTGGAAAATAATTAGCTGAGAAAAAGGACAGGGGTAGAGCAATATTTGTTTGCCACTTCCAACTCAAGTAGCACAACCGAGCTGGAAACCACAGGGCAGCAAACTGCAACCATTCTAATTATACCCCTTTCAAATTTGCTTGGTGTCATAAACACCAGATCCTGCATTCCATGGTTTCCTTTCCAAGGACACTGGGGCAAAGAGGAAGGGGGTGGGGGGAAAGGGGGAGTCAGAATTGATAGAAATAAATGCTCCATTTATTGGGGCAGCGCCTGAATTACACACTTATTAATACATAATTGTGGTCATCGTGAGCTAAAAGTGGAAACCCATGCTAGACTAGTGCAATTAAGGCTATGGGAGAAGTGGTCAAACAACAATAGACCTTAATTATTAGGACTGCTGTACTGACATGCAGAATCTCATGCCTGGTTTTCCAGCTCTTACTTTGGTTCCATAATTACTACTGAGAATCTGTGAAGCAGCATGGCCTGAATCATTCTTCCTGACATTACCAGGGAGGATAAAGAATGCATCATTCCTTGCCCTTCCTTTTCAGATGCACACTGCAGTGGCCAATGTAAAACATAGAGTCTGTGGTAAAGAAAATTTGATGAAAACAATTTAATCTGCCACACAGCTTTTGGAAAGTGGTCTCTTGCAGACGTACCTGGCTGCTTGCCCTGATTTGGTTCTTGCTGTTGGAAATACAGTATTACATAAATTAAAAGCAGTCTATTACACTGAATAATATGAACAAAAGCTTTTTCTTAAGGCTCCTGAAGAGACTCGGCCAGACCACTAGAAAAATAACATTTTTCTTTTGCCAGAGTGGCCATCAGCTGAAAAAGACCTCTAATTATCAGCAAATTCCATTTCTTCCTCAAATCAGAGTGTCATGTGATTTTCACCCAGCTCTTGCTTCCATAGTTTTTACTCAGAACTGGAACCTAGCCTGGACAAAGATAAAGACCAAATATAAAGCAAATTAAACATTAGAAAGCACCAAAGAGGTGTAATACAAATCAAAACACCTGAATTCAGTTAGTTCTGCTTTAACTTTCAAGTTGTATGCAACTGATTTTATGTTTGTTTCTTTTCCCCATTCAAAATGTTTCTCCAAGTCATAATTGTTAGCTAAAGAGATAATGTTCCACCTCACATAAGTTTATTTCCAGATAGAATGGGTAGTTTATTTTTGTGTTCTGCTGATTAGAATTTAATCAGGGATTGAATCGGGTTGTAAAGGGATGATGAAAAAAGTGAGACCTAATTTGGTTTCTGTTGGATTTGGTCAAAGTTTAGAAATATTTCCAAATCAATGAAGTTGGAGCCAATATTTGTTTAATTGAATTAAATGTCTGCTTTAATTTATCATTTTTCAAAGCTAAAATTATTTTTTCCAGTCAGAAAAAAACCAATAAATATATAATACAGACCATAACTCATCATGAGCCAGTGGGGCAGAAAGTAATGAACACTGATTGTACTCCTTCCTCATCATTTTATAAATGGAATATTTGTAAACCTGTTTTTTTTTTTTAGCTCCCACAAGCAGAACACATTTCCCTCCTTCACATTTTCAGGGACTGCTACACCCTCCCAGCCCCCTCTCCCCTCCAACTCAACCCCAAAATGGCATCACCAAAACGAGAACAATGAAATTGTTTTGACTGTGTCACTGAACTGGTCTTCTAAGTCCCTGTTGTTCAGGATAAATTCCCCAAACCAGATTTCACTTGGTATGCTGCAAGCATTTCTTCAGCTCCCGTCAAAGGGCTCAAAGAAAAACCTTCCTTCCTCCCTTTCTTTGTCTCTCAGCTGCTCTGCTGAGACATTTGAGGGTTACAGTTGTTTCACTGAATGAAACTAGAGCTAGAGCCACATGCAAAGAAATGAATTTATAGCTATTCAATTATTTTTCTGTCATAAGATCCTTAAAGTCAACACAGAACCGAAAAGGGAAGCCTGTGAGCTATTGTAAGTAACCACAACCAAGTAGAAGAATGACACAATTGTACCAGAACCCTCATATGGTCTGTTTAAAAAAAAAATCACATCATTTCCTATTTAAGACAGAGAGGTTCAGCAAGGTATGAGACTTGAGGCAAAATCATTCACAGCAGAGACAGAGGCCCCACACAGATCTTGTGGGTGTATCTGAGATTTTTGATTGGTCAGTGCTCTAAAAGGATTAGCCAATCTGTTCTCTGGGAAGCTTGACCATTCATGAAAGCCAGCATGGCACTGTTTTGCTTAAGAAGAGGAAGTGGGATTTGGGAAGGGGGGTGGGGAGAGGAGAGAGGAAAGAGGAGAGTGGGGGGAGGGGGGAAGGATTGCACGTTATCACTTTCCATCAAGGGCTTCCATTGTAACTAAGCAAAACTCGTGAACTTTACATTCTGACTTCATTTGCCCAAGAAATCCTAAAATCCAGTTCTTGAAATGTTTTTTGGAATAATGCTGAAACAGAGTTTAATTCTAGGAGCCACTTGGTTGTATACTGGAAGTCTAACTCTGCCTTTTTCAGTATATTATTGCCATGAAGTCATTTTTTTTTTCTGCTGATTGAAATCATCTGTTTTCAGTTCCCTGACAAATTAATTGAACTTTCCTCTGACTCAGGGGCCTTCTGACTTTTGAAGCAGATTTTGTCTACAGGCTGTCTCCCAGACGAACACAATTTAATCTTCTAGGCTTTAAATGAACTTTACATTTCCAGAAACCCAATGAATGAAGCATTTGTTCTGGTGATAGCATTTCAGCTTTTTCAAACATGGCACAAGAATAGAGGCTTATAAAATGTTTATTTTACTGCAACAGATAACTAACCCAAAAACGTGTTAGATCCTGTGATTCCCTAATGGAGATACCATCTCAGGTTATTAGATGCTATACTCATTTTTTTTTAAATGCTGCTAATCAAAGGATCAATAAAAGAAACAGTCTAACATTGAAAGCTTAAACTCAAAATAAGGCACTTTTGTTTCTGTAATGTACAGCACATAAATGATACCATCTAAATAAATTTTTCTTATGATTTTCCAAATAAGGATTTGCACTTAAAAGTAGAGAGTCCAAGTAATATAGTATGTCATGTCTTTGAGTCATATTTTCTAACTTGCATGGGAAAGAAGTCTGCTCTAGTTAGCGCTACAGAGCCAACATAGCTACTGAACTGGGATCTGGATTCGATTTTGCCTCACACATCGTTTGAAAAATTTCTGGTGAATTTCCAGTGGAGATGCAGTGTCTTAATGATAATGATGTAAGTGGCAGCAAGTAAGAGAAAAACTCACGCAGTGTCATGCTGGCATTTAGAAAAATCTGGGTAGAGATACCACATGCAGGGTAAGTGTGATGCCATATCATAATGGTATCGCTTCAAAGCTCACCACATTGTTATCAATTTAAGGTGTCAAAAAAACTGGATGAAATTTTCTTAGTGGAATGATTTATCTCAAAACGGTGACTGCTTTATAAACTACTCCATTAATGTTGATAATGATATTCAGTTTTTTTACTTAGGCTTTTCCATATTTTTTATGCAAGTCTAAGAGGTTTGTCAAAAATGCAGGCAGAGATAGGATGTTGGATCTGCAGCTGTTCAAACTTTTTGCTACCTTCCCGCAATAGTTGTGATTCTTTGTGACTAAAGCAAGTCAGCAGGCTAATAGAAGAAGTATGCTTTAACCCTTCAGTTTTGAGAAGCCAAATAAAATAGCTCTCCCCCTTTCAGGGTGCTTGAAAAATGCAATGGTATGTTGTCTAGGGAGCACAGGAAAGTTTCTGCTTTGCCATATCAAAATAGCCATTGCCCTTCTCATGGAGCCTCCTGAGGGCTACATTACTGAGCTGTGTCTGTGGTGCTGCTCTTTTCTCATGCTGTCCATTTTTGTCTATTATTTTCCTGAATCTGCAAGTTGTAGAGTAGGAACCTGTCTAGTTTCAGTATCACTCACACAAATGGCAACTTCTGCAAAGTACACGTATAATACACCTAAATTCTGTAGACCAGATTAAATAGAAGGGATTTTTCTCTAAATAACTCAAACACTTTTTAGAGAGATGGCATTTATCCACATGCTTTTTCCAAAGCAAGGTGATTTGCCCATTTTACTTTTGAAGAAATTGAGGCATAAAGTGGTAAAGTCATTTCCAAGGCATACAGGAAGTTCTTACCAAGGCAGTGTCAAGATTAGGACAAAAGACAGTTACACAATCAATCAAGCAATCAAGCAATCAGTCATTCCAGCAATCAGTCATATTCATTGAGCACTTAACTGTGTGCAGAGCCCTGTACTGTCACGCTTGGGAAAGTGCAGTACAATAGATTTGACAGACAAAATTCCAGTCCTCAAGGAGATTACAGTCTAGTGGAAGAGGCAGACATTAAAATAAATTACAGTTAGGAGAAACTGCAGAGTATAAGACTATGTACATAAATGTCGTGGGGTTGGAGCAAAATGAGAATCAAAGATTCAGAGTGCATAGGGTAATGTGGGGCTGGGGTGGAGAGAGAATCAATGTGCTTAAAGGGTACAGATGCAAGTGTTTATGGGATGCGGAAGGGAGGGTTGAATAGGTGGAGATATAAGAGGTGAGTCAGGGAAGGCTTCTTGAAGAGGGTGTGATTTTAGTAAGGCTCTGAAGGTGATCTGTCTGATATGAAGGGGGAGGGAGTTCCAGGCTAGAGGGAGGATGTGAGCATGGAAACAGGCAGACAAACGAGACTGGAGTACAGTGAACAAGTTGGAATTAAAAGAGCAAAGTTTGCAGTCTAGGTTGTAGTTGGAAATCAATGAGGTGAGTAGGGGGAAGAGCCCTGATTGAGTGACTTAAATCCGATGGTAAGGAATTTCTGTTTAATGCCGAGATGGGTGGATAACCATTGGAAATTCCTGAAGAGTGGAGATGCATGGATTGAATGTTATTTAGAAAAATGATCCAGGCAGCAGAGTGGTGTGTACTGAAATGGAGAGAGACTAGAAGCTAAGAGGTCAGCAAGGTGGCTGATTCAGTAGATGAGGCAGAATAGTGCTTGGACTAGTGTTGTAGCAGTTTGGATGGAGAGGAGGGAGTAGGCAAGTTATAAAGGCAGAATTGACAGGATTTGGTGCTAGCCTTAATATGCAGATTGAATGAGAGAGATGAGCATAAGATCATGATAAGTTTATGGACTTGTGAAGCAGGGAATGGACGCTGGCTCATTGTGGGCAGGAAATATGTCTGCCAACTCTATTATATTGCATTCTCCCAAGTGCTTTAATATAGTGTTCTGCACACAATAAGCACTCTATAAATATGATTGATTGACTGATGTTGTCAACACGGATGGGAAAGTGGGAAGACAACAGGGTGGGAGGACAACATTGGATGGGAAGATAAGGCATTCTGTTTCGGGCATGTTGAGTTTGAAATGTCAAGCAGCACATCCAAGTAGAGATGTCCTGAAGGCAGGAAATAATGGAGGACTATCAAGAAAGGTAGTCAGGACTGAACAGATAGGCTTGAGAATCACCTGTGTTAGACGTGGTGGTTGAAGTCATGGAACTGAATGAGTTCTCTAAAGAAGTGGGTGTAGATGGAGAATAGAAGGGGTCCCAGAACAGTCATGAGGGATTCCCATAGATAAGCACATTACCATTAGCCTATCAAGTATTTCCATTTGACTGAACTGAATCTTCATCCCAAGTGAAGACTTTTGTGGATTTGTCAAAGCTCAAGTCAATTTTTACTTTCCCTAAACCTTCTACAATTCGAAATAGCAAACTAGATTTGAAACAAAATGACAAATGTCCCAATTAACGTATGTGGTTAGTTTTCCTTGGCCAACTTGACACATGAGGTGCTAAAGGTCCTGAATGAATTCTATTTTGTGAGTTTCACGATATTTCGCTACCAAGTTTGCAGGCAGAAGACTTTCAGAAGTCTGCAGAAGCTACAGTTAAACCTCTAAACAACCCAGATGTTTCTCTGACCGGAAGCTCACTTCCAAACCTGTGGAGCATTACCATCATTCATGGTGTTTTTGATAGCGAAAGGAGGAAAATCAGACAGTCTTTTCTTCTTGGAGAGAGAACCTTTTTAGTGCGACAGTACTTTAGGAAACAATTGGCCCAATTTTTAGTTCATGTGTGAGAGGAAAAAACATCATATGTCACATAGAGATGACTATAGCATACTTTGATGCCCAACAAGAATCCTTGTACCAGGGTATGCCTACCCTAAGAGGGTGTGCAGCCCAGAACATGATTATTTCATTATTCCAGCCAGTCCCTTCCAAAGGCAATAGGAACTTCAAGTGCTGGTGCGCATTCTTCTGCCACCACAGCCAGTTGCTGTATAACTGCTAGATTGCAAGATGCTTGAGAGTAGAGATTATATTTACTGGCTCTATTGAATTCTCCCAAACCCTTGGTATAGTCCTTGGCACAGTGTTCAGTCCATGTCTCTCCACTCCTCAAGAATCTCCAATGGTTGCCCATCCACTTCTGCATCAAAGAGAAACGCCTTACCATTGGCTTTAAAGCACTCATTCAGTTTGCTCCCCCACCTCCCTAATCTCCTACTACAACCCAGCCCACACACTCTGCTCCTCTAGCGCCAGTTTACTTAGTGTGCCCTGACCTTGTCTATCTCAGTGTCTACTCCTTTTCCACATCAACCCCCTAGCCTGGAACTCCCTCCCACTCCATATATGCCAGACCACCACTCTCTCCACTTTCAAAGCATTACTAGGGTCACATATCTTCCAAAAGGCCTTCCCTTATTAAATCTTCTTCTCATTAGCTCTCTCTCCCTGCTACATTCTCGAAAGACAATGGACACTTATGTACATATCTTGAAATTAAATACTATAAATAACTTATTCATATTAATATCTGTTTCCCCCTCTAAACTCTAACTAAGCTCATTATGGGCAGGGAATGTGCCTGCTAATTCTGTTGTATTGTTCTCTCCCAAGCACTTAGTACAGTGCTCAATAAGTACAATTGATTGATTGATTGATTGAAGTAGGTGATCAATAAATACTAGTGACATTGATTGATTGCCACGGTCCTCCCCCACCAAGTATTAGCCTAACTGCAGGGAATCATGCCAGGGCAGAGGGAAATTTATGTTCTCCTAATGCCCAGGAAGATGCATGGAGCTCAGCAGCTGTCACACAAAGTTACCTGGGTAAAAAATAAGGCTCTGCACTTGAGATTTATATCTTTTTTCCTTCCAGTCATTTTTTTAGAGCTTACTTCTCTCTAACAATTAAAATTGGGTGAAAAAAGGAGTTTAAAAAATGAGAGGAAAAATGTAATCTTTCTTACTGGAATTTTAGTGGGGGTCATAAACAGGGTGTCACTAGCCCCTGGCTCACCAGGAGCTCCTGATTCAGAGCAAGGGCAAGCTATAAAATCTAGCTTCCCTTTCTGACCTGGGGGAGGGTCCAGAGAAAAAGAAAGAAGAAGGGCAACTTCTTGTGACATGCACCAGGCAGGATTCCACAGCAGTAGGCAACAGACATTTAAATTAGAGTGAAAATTGGGAGAAAAAAAATGATACAGGCATTTTCAGTGAAATTTCATTTAAATCAAAAACCCAAAGCCCTAGGAATATAACTCTAAATGCCAACAAGGTTGTGCATATTTCAGTACACGGCCAAATTTCACTTACAAGGCAGCAACAAAACTTGAGCATGTCATCTTTGACTTCTTTCTGCCATTTACCTCCCCCAATCAGTCCTGCCAATTCTTCTGTATTATTTCACAAACCACCCTTTTCTCCACAACCCTTGCTACAACTGCTACTGTAGTTCAAGCCTTCATTTATTTCCTAGCCGCTTTACTGGTCTCCCTGCCTCCCATTTCTTCATTCTTCAGACTATTCTACAAACACTTGTATCATCTTTTAAAAACATCTTTCAGAGCATATTATTTCTCTTCAAAACCTCATTTCTCAGTAATAATATAAAAATTCTTAACCATTTGCTACAAGACTCTCCAACAGCTGCCTCCTTCTTACCTATCTTCTTTTTCTCTCGATGCCATGCAGCTTCTGCTGTTTGCTCCTCCCAGGTAAACTTTCTAACCATTCCTTTCTCTTGACTCTCCCAACTCTGATTCTCCCCCTCATGGAATTCTAGCTTCCTTAAGAATCACATCCCTCTCCTCCAACAAAGACCTTCCCAAAAAGCCATTTCTTCTAAAAAGCATTCCCATCTAACTTCCCACCTTCATGGTCATAATACTTCATCAATCAATTAATCAATAATATATACTGAGATTTACCTATTGTATACAGAGCACTGTACCACGCATTTGGGAGATGGCCATATGATCTCTGCCCTCAAAGAGTTTACAGTCTAGCAAGGAAGGAGACTAAAAACATTTTTATAAATAGGAGAAAGAAGTCTTCAAATAGTAGATTTTGTAAAATGTGTACACCAGCCCAATGAGAACTACAGAAGTCACTAGCTTTTAATCTCTTTGAGGACAGGGATCTACTATCTCTATTAGTAGCAGGGATCCACTAACTACTAACTCCATTCTGCTCCCCCAAGCACTTAACAAAGTACTCTGCACAAAGTAAGTGCTCAAAAAATAGCATTGATTGATTGATTGTTAAGGTGGTGCAAAAGTCCCAAGATATATGACTGTGACTGGAAGGAAGAAAATTTAGAAGGGGAAAACCTCCTGGAAGAGGTGAGATTTCAGGAAGATGTTGAAGATGGGGAGAACTATGGTCTGAGAGATTTGAAGGAGAAAAGAATTTCAGTTAGAAGGAAGGGAGAGAACCACAGGTCACAAGTGGGAGAGTTGAGAACAAAGCACAGTAAGAAGATGAGATGGAATAAACAGAGAATGTGAGCTGGGATGTATTAATTAATCAATCAATTGTATTTATTGAGAACTTACTGTGTGCAGTGCACTGTACTAAGCACTTAGGATACTACAGTACGACAGAGTTGGTAGTCACATTGCTTGGCTACAAGGTGGTTACAGTCTAAAGGGAATAGTAGAAGATAGATTATACAACCTTGGCTTCACTGACTCTGTCTTCTCCCGGTTCTCCTCATATCTCTCTGGCCCTTCATTCTCAGTTTCCTTCATGGACTCCTCCTCTCCCTCCCATTCCCTAACTGGTTCTGTTCTCAGTCCCTTTCTATTCTCCAACTACACTCATTCCCTTGGAGAACTCATTTGCTCCCATGGCTTCAACTACCATCTCTATGTGGATGATACCCAAATCTACATCTCCTCCCCTAATCTCTCTCCCTCTCTCCAGGCTCACATCTCCTACCACCTTCAAGACATCTCTACTTGGATGTCCTCCCATCACCTCAAACTTAACCTGTCCAAAACAGAGCTCCTTATCTTCCCTCCCAAACCCTGTCTTTCCTGAATTTTCCAGTCAGTGTAGACATCACAACCATCCTTCTCATCTCACAAGCCTTGTAACTTGGCATCATCCTTGACTCTGCTCTCTCATTCAACCCACATATCCAATCTGTCACAAAATCCTGTCACCTTCATAACATCACTAAAATCTGCCCTTTCCTTTCCATCCAAACTACCACCGCGTTGCCCAGCAGGAATGTGACTGGCAAGGATCAGAGAATGTGAGTGGTGCTGTGCAAATCACTATCACTAGAATCAACTCCTTCACCCAGGTTCTCATTTCCAAAGTCTCCGGGGCTGGACTGAGGCTCACCTGTGCCCTTGTGCACCTGTGCCCCTAAGGCATTTCATTTCATTTCATTTCATTTCTATTTGTTCTGATGACTTGACACCTCTCCACATGTTTTGTTTTGCTGTCTGTCTCCCCCTTCTAGACTGTGAGCCCGTTGTCGGGTAGGGACCGTCTCCATATGTTGCCAACTTGTACTTCCCAAGTGCTTAGTACAGTGCTCTTCACACAGTAAGCGCTCAATAAATACAATTGAATGAATGAATGAACAACCACTCATCCTTTCCCAGCTAGATTACTGCACCAACCACCTTTATGACTTCCCAACCTCCTGCATCCCCGCAACTCCAGTCTGTACTTCACTCTACTGCCTAGATTATCTTTCTACAGAAACGTTCAGGGCATGTCATCCCCCTCCTCAAAAATCTTCAGTGGTTGCCAATTCACCTCCATATCAAATAAAAACTCTTCACCTTTGGTTTTAAAGCTCTCCATCACCTTGCCCCTTCCTACCTCACCTCCCTTCTCTCCTTCTATAACCCAGCCTGCACACTTCACTCCTCTGGTGCTAACCTTCTCACTGTGCCTGAATCTTGCCTGTCTTGCCCTTGACCACTGGTCCAGGTCCTACCTCTAGCATGGAGCACCCTCCCTCCTCAAATCTGCCCACTTCAAAGCCTTAGTGAAGGCACATCTCTTCCAAGAGGCCTTCCCAGACTAACCCCTACTTTTTCTCATCCCCCGCTCCCTCCTGTGGCACCCTGACTCACTCCCTTTACTCTTCCCCCATCCCCTCCCCACACCACTTACATAAATATCTATAATTTTATTTATTTATTGATGTCCGTTCACTTGTATTGATGTCTGTCTCCATTTTTGACACGACACCTGTCTACATGTTTTGTTTTGTTGTCTGCCCCCTGCTTCTAGACTGTGAGCCCATTGTTGGGAAGGGGCCATCTCTGTATGTTGCCGACTTGTACTTTCCAAGCACTTACTACAGTGCTCTGCACACAGTAAGCACTCAATAAATATGACTGAATAAATGACTGTCTCCCCCATCTCTAGACTGCAAGCTCATTGTGAGCAGGGATTTTCTCTCTTCATTACTGCATTGTACTTTCCCAAGCATTTAGTACAGTGCTCAGCACAGAGTAAGTGCTCAATAAATGTGATTGAATTGAACAGAAAAAGAACAGGAAGGATAGGTAAAGAGGGAAAGAGTTGATAGAATGCCTTAAAGCCAATGGCCATGAGAATTCATGTGTGTATCTGTTCCTTTACTTATCTATCAATTTATTTAATTGCTTTCTTTTGGGGGGGATGTGCTGCTTAATATTTACATTTACACTCTTTCTCTTTTACCTATTTTATACAGATGTTCAGATATAATTTGTTTCTGTTGCACCCATTCAGGTTCACAATAAAAGCATTGGAAAGTCTTTGTCCCACAGTACAAGTGTGTTCTGGCATAACACAATCCATAAATTGATGCAAGCGTGTTTGGTGTAGGAAGAACAGCTGTGCAGATAGATGCACATGACAAGTCAGAGAATGGTGTTACTATGTTTCCCAGGCATTACCTCACCTTACTGTACTGCACCATGCAGTATTTTGTGTTTTTTTATGTTCTGGGAACTTTACAGAATATAATTCAGTAAAATAACCCTGAGTAATGAGAATGAAAAGGATTTTAATAGCCCTGGACATGCGAATAATATTGGTATTGGCATTGGGTAATGTCATGGTCTCATTCATTCAGTCATTCATTCAGTAGTATTTATTGAGTGCTTACCATGTATGGAGCACTGTACTAAGCGCTTGGGAAAGTACAATACAACAGTAAGCAGTGACATTACCTGCCCCCAACAAGCTTACAGTCTTGGGTGCCACCTCCCCAAAACTTCAGCAAGACTGTGGAGGATGGAACTGCAACGGTCATTGTGGCTATAGTTGTGATGGACTCTGAGCAGAAAGGAGCCTCAAATTCTACTCCTCCTGCCAGAGCACTTTATTGATCTTTGGTTTTGTCTTCATGTAATTTTAGTGTTTTCTTTCATCTCCTTTAAGTCCTCTCTCCCCCTTTTTATTTTTAGTCTGCAAGTCCCTGAAGGACGGGGTCCAATTCTAATTCCCTAATGTGTAGTCTTTCACAGAGCTTAGCACAGTGTTCTGCACACAATAAGCACTTAATAAAAACTATTATTGCTACTGTGGACCATCTACCCCCTAGCCCCATTGAGTCAGTGGTTGGTTACTATAATGTGATTTTGCCCTTACAAAAGATTCTTCAAGAATACAATTACAGCGTCATAGGAGCTCTGGTAATTTGTTTCTGTTTGTCAGCCCCTATGAGGTTGCAAGCTCCTAATGGTAGGGACTGTGTCTTTCTCTTCTATCATATGTTTCCAAAAGCATAATCCAGTATTCTGCATATAGTGCTTAGTCAGTCCTGTTGGCGAAGATGATGATGATGATGAGGAAGATTAGGCACCTCAATATCAGAATGAAAATTAGTTAACAGTGTAGGCAGAGGGAGTGGTTAAGAGAGAGTACAAAGGACACCCAAGCTTGGGCTAGTGTTTTCAATGAGATGTGGGGACTTTGCTCTTCCTTTGGTGCCTCTTCCAAAGCTTGAACACAGAAAAAAAAATTGTGAAATGTGCTTTCAGTCTTCTCTGTATAAGAAATCATGAAAAAAAAATTAGTTTTTAATTCAAAACAGAATGAAGACGTTAAAGATCCCAATTGTGTTTTTTAATAATTTTGCCCTTTCTTTGGTGATTTTCCATTTAATAAAAGATGACAATTTCTCTCAAGCCCCTGACCTAAAGGGAAGATAATTTGAATTCTTGTCAGGGGACAAAGGATTTTTTGCTTAAGAGATAACCTGTTCTTTACAAAAGAAAACCTTTGTGGATAAGAAGATGGAATCCTAAACACAGCTCTCAGAATGAGGGAGTGAAAAATATTTTTTAATAATTAAATAAATTCAATCTTCAGTTCACTCCCTTCCCATTATTCATTTGCCAGTGACTATTTTTTCAAGGATTCAAAATTTAACATTTTAAAAAGTTGGGACCATTATATTTCAGAATGTACATGCAAAAAAATATAAGTGCAACACAAAGGTGCAGGTGCTCACACACACACACACACACACACACACACACACACACACAGACTAATGACTCAGCAGCAAACCCTTTCTGCAGAGTCATTGTCATGGCTCACTCCCCAAAACAGATAGCTAGTTCCACTCTAGTAAAAATGCAATGGATTCAGCTCAGCAGTTGCAATCTCCAATTGTATTTTCATCCTCAGGCAATTTGGGAAGCCCTGTGGTCTTGGGCCATTATCTGTTGTTCTTTTGTTTAGCTCTAGAAAGTCTGGAATCTTCAGCCCCTGCATCCCATGTGTCAGTTGGGACAGTTTGGAGATGAAATGGGACCAGCCAAACTGTTTGGTTTGTCACTTTCTGGAAGAGTTGTGCATATCACATGACTGGTTTGGATTTATTACATAAGGATATGTTAATACAGATGGGGCCTGTTTAGTACATCCATTAGACAGTAAAAGAAAGTCTTCTGATGTCTGTAAAATGCAATGAACAGACTTCTAGATTATTAACATATTGATTGTATATTCTTATTTCAGATAGCTGGAGGGGAAGAAAGAGGCAGGAGAGTTGAGAGGTGGGTTAGTTTGGGAGAAGGAAATAGGGTGAGACTGGTCACATAATCAGGATTCAGTCTGTGAAGTAGGGGGGCAATGGGAGGATAGTGAAATCATACTCTTTCTGCTGTTTTTCCTGCAAGAGGCAGAGTCAAGTTTGGGATCAATTTGGGATCAACTCGAAGGTGATCCGAACCTTCTGAGGCTTCCATGCCTCTGAAAATAGCCAATTCTTCCTCTTCATAATGGTTATAATGTCCAGCCAGCAAGGAAGGGAAAATTTACAAAGCTAGCAGAAGCCTTTCCAAGTTTCTCACTAGAAGTCTCATCGATCAGCATGCTTAATGCTTTTGGACAACGATAAGAACACACCATGGATTTCGGTGGCTGCATCCTGTCACCAGTTACTTACCAGTTTACAATCCTTTCATTTATTATATGCATTTTTAATGACTTAGTCACAGAAGCAGCATCAAATATTTTTCCCATTACTCAGTATTTTCATCCCTTGGGATTTCTCTCCTACTTCAAATTACTGTTTGTTGTTCTATGAAAGAACTTTCACTTTTAGTAGTTTCGGACCCACCCGTGGAGGGTTGGAAGTGCAAAGATATGACATTAAATAACATTAATGTGGAAATTCAGAGCAGAGCTTGTACCACTGCCCAAAAGTGAGTCATTGTCCTTTTCTCTTTTTAGCTAACAGCAGATTCAGAAGCTGTGAGACAGTTTCCTGCAGATAAGAGATAAATGGAAGGGAAACCTGGCAAAAAGATGATGGTCAAGCTGCAAGATATCATTTCCTTCAAAGCCCCTAAATACTAACTAATTAACCATTCCAAGCATATTTCCAACAGCATTTAGGGATTTCCTCATCAAAATAAACTTCCTCCCATGTTATCTTCAGTTTTGGCATCAGATCGTACATTCGCTTCAGAGTTAAAAATTCTTAACACTGATCTATACATATGTGTGAAGGAGTGTGTGTGTGTGTGTGTGTGTGAGAGAGAGAGAGAGAGAGAGAGAGAGAGAGAGAGAGAGAGAGAGAGAGAGAGAGAGAGAGAGAGAGAGTGGTGTGTGTATGTTCAAGAAGTGTTTGAAGTTTGGCCAGTACTGCACAGGAAGCATTCTTTATCCAGACTTTTTCACTTATATAATTGCTTGACTAAATAAAGATACAATTCTGGTTTATACACCCTACCTGCACTTAAAGACAAGGTACTAGTGGTTAGATAAGCAGAGAAAATATCAAACAGGACCTAGCATCTCTTTTCAGCTCCATTATTGGCTCATTTGAACTTGGGCTGACCTCAACCTCTCTTTGCCTTAGTTTCTTCATCAGTAATTTGGCAGTAGCAACATGTATTGGCCATCAAGACTCATAGGGTAGTGTGAGCATAAATCCTTCAGATTAAAGCTACTTTAAAAGTCCAGAATGTTAGAGATATGAAATGAAAATTGTCACTCTCCAAAATGGAGAGTTTCCAACTTCCTTAATCAATCAATTCATCAATCAAATTAATTAAGCACTTACCGTGTGCAGACCAGTGTACTAAGTGCTTGGGTGAGTACAATATAACAGATATTCCATGCTCACAATGAACTTACAATCTAGAGGAGGAGACAGACATTAATGTAAATAATTCTGTGAGACAGACATTAATGTAAATAATTCTGTCCTTAAAAATTTCCCTTTTGGAAAGAAATTCCTTCTAAGGCCAGGATAATTTTAAAAGTTCAACTTGAACACAGTAATGATAATAACTGCTTTGTAATCTATTCATTCTGAATTACTATCAGTTATTTCCTACCTCTATCACAGATGCCCCTGTGGACTTGGCTGTCACTAAGAACAAATTTAGCTACAATGGGTTATTTCCTATTTCTAAAGAATTTGATGATTGTCAGGGTTTGACAGGCAACTCCAGTTTTTTAGATGAAAGCAGATAAGACAGATTTCTTTGTTGAGCAATTTATCAGGAAATGAGATAAAGGAAGATAAAGTAACAAGGTGTCATTAAGTGTTATTTTTGGAAAAACGGCCATTCAAAGAGCACAAATTGGTCCTTATTAAGATGACATTGTGATTGCTTTGGGGAAAATATTGAGAGAATTAGTTGTAAATAAAATGTCAGCATGACTTTGAAATGGTTTTTTTCAATGTTACTTGTGGCTCGTTTGGGATTTTCAGTGCTTTCTTTCATGAAGATGAGGAGGTTAGCAGACTACTAGATAACACTTAAAAGTACAGAATCTTGTTTTTTTTTTTCTTTTCTAAGTTCCCATGGGAAGACAAGGCCTAGAGTGCAGAACAGACCTGAATGGCATGTGTCTGCCATAACCAACATGCTTCAAGGAATTCCTAGAGATTCCAGTGTTCTGTAAACCCACTTTGGAAACCACTGTGCTAAAGGGTTAGTTGGCTAATTGTCCATGCAATAGAAAGTGTGGTGTTCTCATTTAAAACAAATAAATAAAAACCTTAAAAGACCTGTTCAGCAGCCCCCAATGGATTTTTCCTGCATGATTTTTGCCACTGAACTATTATTACAGTACTAATAACATTATTTGCTAGTGTTTGTTTTCATATTAACTATCCACTTTAGTTTGAAAATCAACACCCTTCCCTTTTTCAGTGACACTCTTCATTCCTCTCTGCTCATGTACAATGTCTTCCAAATATCCTTCCATGTTTAGATGACCATCATTTTGAAGTGTAACTTTTCACTGTATTTTTGGATTCAGGTTAGTTGAACAGGTTGAATTAAATTCTCCACTTGGAGTAATTTCTAGAAGGCCCTTAACTGGATCCACCCAGCCTAATATTCTGCCTCCTATAGTAGCAACAGGATGCTTGGATGCTTGGAGGAACTGTGTAATGACTACCTTCTCAGGCATCAATCCTAACATTTAGGGATGTACCATCCCTACTGAGAGCTCACCTCCTCCAGGAGGCCTTCCCAGACTGAAACATCTTTTTCCTCTCCTCCACCTCATCCCTCCCTTCCCTACCCCCTTCCCCTCCCCACAGCACTTGTATATTTTTGTACAGATTTATTACTCTATTTATTTTACTTGTACATATATACTACTCTATTTATTTTGTTAATGATGTGCATATAGCTGTAATTCTATTTATTCTGATGGTTTTGTCACCTGTCTACTTGTTTTGTTTTGTTGTCTGTCTCCCCCTTCTAGACTGTGAGCCCATTGTTGGTTGGGACCATCTCTATATGTTGCCGACTTGTACTTCCCAAGCGCTTAGTACAGTGCTCTGCACACAGTAAGCAAGCAATAAATATGATTGAATGAATGAACGAATGAATTTACCATTTAACATTTCTCTTCTACATTACTCACATTCCTTCTAGTAACCCATTATGGCCCACTATTCCATGAATGTATGCATGAACCCTCTTGTACCTACCATTATTTTTTTCCTACAATACTTCCTGTCGTAATGAATTCTATATGCTTAGCACCCACTGTTTGGGAACATATTTCCTTTTGTTTTTCACCCTCCGATTTCAATGAGCACCTCCTCATTCTGGTCCTTTGGTATTTGGTGAACAACAATTCCATGTGTGACTTGTCCACACCCTTCTGGTTTTGTAGACTACAATCTTCTCCCTCTTAAGCTTGCATCTTTCCAGACTGAAGAATCTCAACTTTTGATTCTATCCTCGTACAGAAGCTTCTCCACCTCCCTGATTATCTTGGTTACCCTTTTCTATAGTTTCTCTTATGTGTATTTCCTCTATGCTGTGTGTTTCTCAGGAGGACTGTTAATAACTAGAATGACCGGTTTAGGGAAGTGAGAGCCATAGGTTCTCCAGATGTTATGGGATCTAACCCAGTCTTTAAGAAGAATTACACCTAAGGAATCAGTAATCAATCAACTAATCAGTGGTATTTATTGTGTTTTCTGGGTGCAGAGCGCTCTACTAAGGGCTTGGGAGAGTACAACACTACAGACCTGGTGGACGTGACCCCTGACCTCAGGGTACTCAGCATTTTGTCGGGGAGACAGACATTAAAATAAATTGTAACTAGGGGAATCAGCAGTGCATAAGGATAGGTACTTAAGTGTTACATGGCTGGGGGCGGTGGGTGGGGGGACAGAATGAGTATCAGAAGATTTAGATGTTACAAAATGTCCCTACCTGGTGGCTTGAAATGGTAGCCAAGCAATTCTGAGACCTAGAAGGGGTACCCCAACAATTCCGAAAACCCGGCTTCTGTTAAAGCAAATAATGGAGTCGAATAGAAAATTTAGAGATCACCATCTATTACCGAACAATAGTTTTCTTTTTAAAAACCCATCTCTTCAAAAGGCAGAATGGCCCTGTAAGAATGCTATTACTCATATTCTATCCCATCATTAAATCCCAGTTCCAACACTCAACAAATATGATTGAAAGAATGAAGGAAGGAATTTTCAAGTAGAGAGTCAGTGCAGAAAGTCATGAACTGAAAGCAACAGTCAGCAAAATGTACTGTGAAACAACCCAGATATCTGGAGGCAGTTAGGATTAGGCTCTGGCAAGGTGTGGAATTTCCCATAGGCGTTATCCTAAGAAAGGGTCAGTTTTGTCATTAAAACCAAAACCAGGCCAAGGAGACATAGGTTGTGACCCCTTTATGAATGTCTTTCCTTCTATCCTCTAGCCTATTCATTATACCCACTTCTGGGGCTCCACTGCTCTCTAAGCAACCAGCATCCACCCTCACATGGATCATCAACAGTGAGAAAGGGGTTTTGTGCTTTATGACAGCAATCAGAACAGTAGGCACCTCAGGAGCTTCTATCACTAACACAAGCTGGGTCTGTGGAGTGGTTTGCGTTTAGTTTCATGGTATTTGTTAAGCACTGCCAGGCATTAGACTAAGCTAATCAGGTTGGACACATAGTCCATGTCCCACGTGGGGCTCATTGTCATAATCCTCATTCTACAGACATGGTAACTGAGGCACAGAGAAGTTAAGTGATTTACCCAAGGTCACACAGCAGGCAAGTGGCAGAACCAGGATTAGAATCCAGGTCCTTCTGACTCCCAGATCTATCTTCTTTCCACTAAGCCATGCCATTTCCCATCTGCACTTAACATCCACATTCTGTACTAATGCCAGTCTTGAAGACCTCAAAGGGAAAAGGTCAATTGAAGGAGACTATCCAGTTCAGCAGCATTAGAGTTGTTAGTGTTACTGTGGATCAGTCCGTGAAAAGCCAACATTTAAGGTCACTGTACAGTCATGAAATCTTTCACATTACTGTAAATTAACTGTTAAATCTGTGGCAAAGAAAATGAGGCAGCAAAATTGTTCTGCCCAGATGGGTTAGAACTTAGGAGAAATCAGAGTAGCAAAGAACTGCCTAAAATGGCCCCTTTATTTGAGGAAGGAACTTTTTTTTCCATGCTTGAACATAGCTTTCACCTTAGCCAAGTGAACTTTGCTTTAGATTTAAAAATAGCTTCCACCCAACTCATGTCTTTATGCTAACAGTAGCAGAAGGTGAGTGTATTTAAAGAGATGCCAGAGTTAGTTTTTCCCTGGGTCCACTAAACAGCTGAAGGAATAACAACGTATTAAAATAGGTGTGAGAATTGTCTAGGCAGAGAGGGAATAATGTTCAACCTCAGGTACGAATTGTGCACATTAATTAGAAAGAAAATCTTCCAAGAAGAAGGAAGGGAATCATTTCTCCAAAGAAACCATCAGTGTCTTCTGGGTACTTTTTCAGAAGTTAGGTCATCTGCCAGTTTTCTATTTCAGTGCTCAGTACTGTATGTTCATTAGGGGTTTGTGCTTCTCTTTTTGACAGCGAAGCTAGGGAGCTAAGCTAGGACACAGATGTTAGATGAAGTGGCAGTGTCTGTCCACTTATAAGCTTGTAGCCAAAATCAACACTGTCTCTTTACAGTTGATCGAGGGAATGATGTTACATAAACGGGATGTTTGTAGTAATGACTAAGTCAAATGCATCTGGAGGGATTTAGGTTGTTTTTTTTTTTTCCTGAAGATATGATGGAGTAGCACAGTTCAGGATACTTATTTTGGGAAAGAATGGATAAAAAGTTGGGGACTTTTGCTCAAAATATTTTCAGATTTTTTTTATGATTTTTGTAACCAGCATTTTTCAGATGATATTGACAAGAAGGAAAGAGGGCCAAATCCATTACTGTCTCTTTGGTGTTCAGAAGGCATCTGCATTCAGACCTGCAGGAATGTCGGGGAGTAAGCTGGGATTCAGAATTCCTGGTGCCCAGGTGAACTAGGGCGTACCAATGACTTCTCTGAGTCTTCATTTCTTGCAAACAGAAATGGGAAAATGAGCATTCCCTCCTACATATTCCCCAGGTGCCAGGAGATTTGGTGGATGATTCCCAAATTAACATTCAGGAAGCACTTTGCAATATCTGAATAAAAGGAATGTCCACAGGAATAGCTATAGTCTTGTAAAAAAAAATAGAAAATATAAATTTTCTTAGAGTTGGAAATTTTGGCTGCAGCACAACTCTATTCACAGAATAGCATAGGTCACAACGAGCAACAGACAAACAACGAAAGGGTCAGTTTGGTTAAACACTTCCCCTTCCTACTATCCGGCCCTCTCTGAGTCTTTGGAACTGGGCGAGGATTCTCAAGAGAACAGGCCTACTTATACGATTCCTGTTTCCTGTGCTGGTTGGAATCCACAAGAGCACGGGAGTGGCGTAAGGTTAAGTGAATTCTTTGAAAGCCTCAGGAAAATATGGATTTGAGTTGTGCATGAGAAGAGGATTGCTCCCTGCTCCATTTCTACCACTTCCTACGAGCCTGGTGATCCAGCTCCTTTCTCTCTCCGTCTCTCTTTCCCTAGCTCTTGCTCTCCCTCTCTCCCTCTCTCTCTCCCTCTCTCTTGCTCTCCCTTTCTTTCTAATCAATCAGTCATATTTATTGAGCACTTACTGTGTGCAGGGCACTGTACTGAGCACTTGGGAGATTACAATATAACAGATTTGGAAGGTATGTTCTTTCTAATTTTTCATTCTTTCTTCCATTTTTTCTTGCTTTAATTTGATTTGTTAGGTTTCCCACTCAGCAGCACATACCCATAACTCATTAGTTAATAGAGAATATATGGGTAAAAACTAAGGAAATACGTGGCTCAATGGAAAGAGCCTGGGCTTCAGAGTCATAGGTCTTGGGTTCAAATTCCGGCTCCACCAATTGTCAGCTGTGTGACTTTGGGTAAGTCATTTAACTTCACTGGGCCTTAGCTCCCTCATCTGTCAAATGGTGATGAAGACTGTGAGCCCCCAGTGGGACAACCTGATCACCTTGTAACCTCTCCAGCACTTAGAACAGTGCTTTGCACATAGTAAGTGCTTAATAAATCCCATTATTATTATTATTATTATATGCTTTGTGTTTGTCAACACAAACTAAGCCCCATTATTTCTGTGTATCTATTTATTTGGAGGCAGGACATTCCACATGCATAGGATAAACTGCCAATTACTGGTCAATATAAACCTTAACCTATCCACTGACTGCACTCAATAGATTCTGTCCTGACAGATCCAACCAGGAACGATCCAGCTTCACCCTGTATGCCCTACAAGTTCAAAGCCAACCAGGATCTCAACAAGTATTGCAGTGTTCAGATGATAGAACCTAGCTATTCTGATGGCCCCTTTCCTTCAAAAGCTTGGAGATTCAAGCTAAGGGCCAGAGGGCATACTCTTCCAAGTACTTAGTACAATACTCTTCACACAATAAGTACTCAAAAAACATGATTGATTGACTTACTGATTGATTGGAACTTAAAAGTTCATTGCCAGCATCATCACAGGAAGTCACCTAGCCAAGGGCAGTCCTTATAACTACACAGGATATTTCCACCTCTTTACTTTGGAGAGTTTCCCAATGGCACAACTTCTACTGAACTGTCAAGTGAAATACGTTGCTTATGACAGGCTTCCTGAGGTAAGCAACGCTTACCCAATCCCTCCCCATCCCCTGGTGAGGCTTTCCTGCCTCCTTCCCCATCCTACTCTTCCTCCCAGCCATCTCTTGATCTTGGTTGCCACCCCTACCACCCACACTGGGTAGTAGCAGCAGCAGTTTGGCTTAGTGGAAAGTGCTTAGGAGTGGGTTAGATGTGGGTTCTAATCCTGGCTCTTCCACTTGTCAGCTATGTGACTTTGGGCAAGTCACTTAACTTCTCTGTGCCTCAGTTACCTCATCTGTAAAATGGGATTAAGACTGTGGACCCCACATGGGACAACGTGATAACCTTGTACCTATCCCAGTGCTTAGAACATTGCTTGGCACAGAGTAAGTGCTTAATAAATGCCATCAGCAGGATCATCAGTCGGGGTATAGAAGGCTTGGGAGTTGAGGGATCCACCACTATTCCACCAGTACAAGCCTCATCTGGGCCGGGATGAGGGGACCACAGGCTTGGGAAGGGCGAGTAGTTGTGACCCTTGAATTAAAAATGAAACAGCTTTCAAAAAGAGAATGGCCATGGTAGTTATAGTGGGCAAGGTGGACTGGTTGGATTTGGAAGGAAAAGAGAAAGAGGGCCATGAGGAAAGAGGAAAGTAGGGTAAGTTTGGGATGTGGGGCTGGGAAGGTAAGAATGTCATACCGTGGCATCTCTAAGAGTGGAATGGGTGGGGTGAGGAGACTGGGGCAAGGGGAGCGAGGTTGGGGGAGAGACTAGTTCCTCCAGACAGTAAGCTCATTGTGGGCAGGGAATGTGTCTGTTTATTGTTATATTGTATTCTCCCAAGTGCTTAGTATAGTGCTGTGCAGTCAGTAAGCACTCAGTAAATATGATTGCGTGGATGGGGTGGCTTATTGACCCCAGTAGGTGAATCCCACTGGGGAAAGAATGCAAGGCTGCCAGCACACCTTGGCTGCAGCTGTCAATCAGCTAGCCTCCCAGAACAATCAGGAAGAACATCATAATACGACAATAAAAAATACTCTTGTTATCATTTCATTCAACATACCATTTCTTCGCTATTAGTAGCAAATTATAAACACTGGTAGCAAATTGCTCTGATATTAGTTGGCTATTGTTACTGCTGTGATGACATGGGATGAATTCATGAATCTTTTTCTTCTTGATTTTTGGTTTATTCTCTACAGAAATGCACATGGTTTCTATAACTGCAAACAAAATGCCATCACTTTACCTTGAATGCATTTTCCTCCAATACCCTTTAGTAAGATGTCGTATGCCTCATTTGGGCCCCAAATCCGAGAATGTTTCCTAGTTAGACATAGCTGGCAGAGGAAAAACAACACTTGGCTGCAAACATTATCCTCTGCATACAACATCTTTTCTGGCCACACACCTGGGAATTGTATTGTAACATTAACCCAGTCTTCTCTGAATGCATTTGTTTGGGGCATATATGTGATAAGCTTCGTTTTATCAATTGACTATATAAGCTACAAATTTGCTGTAAAATCCCTTTTAATATGCAGAGTTGCTTGAAATTTGTATACATTGAGTTCTGCCAGAATGTGGGCTTCTGTTTTAATTACATGTTTCAATTAGACTAGGATGTCAAAATTAATGTTCTTCTGACAGCGTATTTCTGTCTGGACACAAAGCAAAGTGGTGTCAGAAGGAATAGTTGTGGGCATGCATGCAGAAACAGATACAGGGTTTTTAAAGAACACAATGCTTACATGGGAGTAATAATATGTTATTCAATGGGTCAAGTATTGAAGCAATATTGCCTAGTGGAAAGGGCATGGTCCTGGAAGTTCAGAAGACTTAAGTTTGATCTTGGCTCTGCCACTATGCCCTCTTACTCCCAGGCCTGGTCTTGCACAAGTCACTTAACTTCTCTGTGCTTCAGTTTCCTCATCAGTGAAATAAGGATGAAATACATAATAATAATACTTGTTAAGTGCTTACTATGTGCCAAGCACTGTTTTAAGCACTGGGGTAGATGCAAGTTAATCAGGTGTGACACAATCCCTGTCCCACATGGGACTCAGAGTCTAAGTAGGAGGGAGTAGGATTAATCCCCATTTTACAAATGAGGAAACTGAGGAAGAGAGAAATTAAGTGACTTGCCCAAGGTTACACAGGAGACACGTGGCAAAGCCAGGCTTATAACCTACACACTCTTACTCCCAGGCCTGGGCTCTTGCCACTAAGCCATGATGCCTCTGTTCGCCCTCCCTGTCCCCTGTGGGACAGTGGCTGTGTCTGACCCAATTTTCTTGTGTCTTCCCCAGCATTTAGTACAGTGCTTGGAACACGGGAAAGCCTTGACAAACACAATTATTGCTATAATTATGAGGGACAAAGTCCCTGTCCCACCTGGGGCCCACAGTCAAAGAGAGAAGAAGAAAACTGGATATACTTGATCATGCTATATTTTGTATGTGTATTTTAAAGAAGATGAGGTCTGAATTAGTGTTATCTCTATTCTAGAGCAGGGAGAGACAAAATGCACAATCAGCCATTCCAACCAGCAGATGCGGTTACCAACACTCCAGTTACGAGTAGAATTAGATTTAGGAGTTCCAGACTGAACACAGGGCTGGATTAGGGGCTGGAAAGAGTCACCTCAGACTATATTTGCACCACTGAAGCTCCTCCTACACCTCCTGCTCTAACACCGTAGACTGGGTGGACTTGGCCAATGGCTCTACACCTGCCTCAAAAGTCGTCAAATGGCCCTCCAGCTAAAATAATTCTCCAGTTCTGTTCTAGAGGCTCCAAATATATAAGAATTTTAAGCATAATGACTACTTGGAGATGGTTGAAGCATATCAATGAATCCTGGAATATGTTTGACGGGGAAAATTCTCATGCTTTCCTCGTTACTGTGTAAAAAAATGTTTATTTTAGGGTTTCCAAATTTATGTTACTGACCAATCTGAAAAATATCTGGAACCTTAAGATGTACTGGTTTGCACAATACCTTGCTAAAAAGCCTGTCTAATCAGCGGCCATTTTCCATGCCTCTGAAATGGCATTTTTCTTGACTGTGAAAAATTTTTCCCTAATAGGTGCTTCCTCCCACCCCAAAATCCCTGAGTTATTTCATCATATTCCATAGAAGAAGCACAAGCTCTGACAAGGAATAGGCAACTGCACTAGAACCTTAGGAAGAGGTATTGAAAATGAAGATTCCAGAGGAGAGAGTGCTCACCCAGAGAGTCACCATGCTTTGTTGGCTTAAAACCTTAAAAGAAAAAAACAAAAAGAAACCCTCTTCATCATTCAGATGTTTAGAAGGACATAAGCATTGGTTTCCATGGAAACATCATCTGGAGCCAGCTGCTTCTGCAGCTGACATTTGCATGTTGAGCCAACTCCATATCTCAAGTTGGACCAGAGGGAATGTGTCTATTCTGGTTTCTGAGAAACAAAGCAGGCCAGGGCTATTTCTGGTGGTCTTTCAGGTCCAGGGTGGGTGGCTGAGAACTTACAACCTAAGCCCAGTTCGGTGAGGAGGATTCTAAAGAACATTGCTGAGGAGAAGCTTGTCAACAAATAGAAAACTTGGGAAAGTGAAGTCAGAAACTTCTTTGGATGAGCAGTTAACGGCTTGCAGCTGACAGAGTCAAAACTATAACAGTGGCTGTATGGGCCTCTGTCGAATTATAATTTGGTTTGTTCCAGTATCAACCTTTAAACTGTTTTGGAAACTGTGGAACTGCTTAGGTGTGAGGATTATCCTTTTACCTGCACAACAAATGAAGAACTCATTGGTTTCTCCACTGGGTTAGCTTGATTGCATCAAAGTGAATGGTTTCCTGCAAGCTGGTCCGTTCCAACCTGCTCTGTAAATCCAAATGGTCAGTCAGAAGAGGATTTCTTCACCAGGCAACTTGGTGCTCTGAACTTGTTCTTGCTTTAAAGTAAGAAGGATACTGGTTCTAAATACTGAATTTCTAAAATATACTGCTGTTAAGGGGCAAAATACATCTATTTTTAACATGTATTTAACTAATGCAGAGGGAGGAGTTTGTCTTTATCATTTTCCATTCCTTTTTTTTTCTTTTTTAGTTTTAGAGATCAGAAACATTTCCAGAAACATACTATTCCCACGGGTGGGGGCCCTCAGGGAGGACCCCAGAGAGGGCCGCTAAGGGATCTTGTTTTATATCTCAAATCCGTGACTCATACTGATGTTCTGCCTCCAGGAAATGGGAAGGAGAAATGGAGAAAAGCTGGACTTCTAAAAAAAACTGAACACCCCACAAACCTGCATGTGCCATAAAACAAAATGAATCAAATGAACCTCTTCTCAATCTCTATGACTATTTACTCACTTTGAACCCCAGGGAAGGGAGAAATTTTCATGGAGCTTATAGTGATTTATAATGGGAAACATAGGCTTTCTCATAGACATTGTTCTCATTGATAGTGTAAAGAAAGCAAGCACTAAATCTCTTCTCATCATAACTAATGATTGTCAGCGGCTTTTTAGATGGCTGCAGAATGCTCTTTACAACAACAACAAAGTATTCTATTGTAATCTATTACATTTATAAAAACACCAAAAAAACCCCCAAAACTTAAGTATGCCGTGAGGCTACGGCAATATCCTTAACTAGCTCTTCCCTCATTGTCAAAATATTGAAATAAATGGATTGTGTCAGTCTGAGTAATGCTCTTTCAATACATTTCAGGAGCCCATTGAGGAGTTTGGTGAAAATATAAAGAAACACAGGAAACTTTCTCATGCTCCCCAAGACTGAAATGAAAGATTGCTTACTAAGGAAAAGCTGAGCCTGAATCTAGACGCTGACACTAACTCAGAGAGGCTGGAACAAATGGAGATGTTGCTGTTTGGTCTGTTACCAACTCCAGTGTTGGTGAATCAAAAACACCCGTGAAATATAAATTAGCTAACAAAGACCTCAGTTTAAGGTTGCATTGGGTAGAAACATGTTATAATTCATTGAAATATGTTATAATTCCATGAGAGGTATGTGATATTTGGAGGGCTGGTCTAGAACCCCTCCCAGGAGTTGAAGGCCAAGCCGGAGGTTATTGGAAAGGTCACTTTCCCTTGATTTACAATAAGGCTTTAGATCCAAATTCTGACCTGAGGGTCACACTAGCTTCGTCGCCCTTAATGGACCCATTCCCCAGACGATGGCTTCTACTTTCTAGTTTTTCAGATTGAATCTTTCTTTTGTGTAGAACTAGAAACCAAATGTGGTGTCTTTTTGTACGAGAGAAACTGTACATGTGTCTCGGTCATCTGACATTGCTCCCTCAGCTGCTGGTGTGGAGGTAAAGAAGCAGGTTGAATGATCTTTGGCACAATAAGATGCCATTTTGACAGAGTTTCTTCTGTCTGGAGTAGAGAGGCATCATGTGTTACTCGTGTAATGGGATCTGTAGCAGCTCTAATCTGTTTCTTTTCATCTGTCATCTTCAAATACCAAAGTCTGTGGGGAAAATGTGACATCTCTGTGTTTTCTCCCCTTTGTGTAAGCAATAACACGTGACAGGGTGAAAGGCGGGGTATTGAAAGAAGGGTTCAAGTAACTAGAAGCTGGGGCTGCTCCTTTCTGCCAAATAGCTTAAGATAGAGCTGAGGGGATTGGAAGGGAGTCTGAAAATGGAGGTGAAGCTGAAGGAATAGATCAGGGCACAGGCCACATCCTTGAATCAACAATGGAATTTGGCTCCTTCTCCTGGCTCTCCCAGCTTCCCTTTGTGGGAAGAGAAGCTCTCAACAGTCACCAGTTCAGCTCCCCCACCAAATGAGCTGCATTCTGGATCCAGGGGGAAAAGGGAGAAACTGAGGAAAAAGAGAAACTACCCTGCTAGACTGTAAGCTCCTGGAGGGCAGAGATTGTGTCTACTAACTCTATTGTACTCTCCTAAGTACAGTGTTCTACACAAAGTAAAAGCTCAGTAAGTACTATTGATGATTGATTGTTCTTGCCACTTCTCTCAGGAGGCCCCCAGGAAATAGATTAAATGCAACAAACGACCTTGCCCTTAGCATCAATTATCATTTGAATGAGTGGATGAGTGGAAATTGTTTTCCACCTGTCTCCAGACTCCTCAAAACCTCCAGGGGTTGTCCACTCCACTCTGCATCAAGCTGACATTCCTGACCACTGGCTTTAAGGCATAAAAACAGGTCTCTCGCCTCACTGATCCTCACTGCTCTCCCACTACACTCCAGCTCACATGCTTTGCTCTTCTCAAGCCAACATACTCACTGTGCCTCATTCTCATCTCTCTCCACCAATCTCTTGTTCAATTATTCAATGGTATTTAACAAACACTTACTGAGTGCACCACACTGTACTAGATTTCTGGGAGAGTACAATAATGCTAGAAAACAATTCTGCACAAAGGACTTGCCTCAACCCATCAAAACCAAACTGAGTTTGGTTTGGCACTGGTCTAGCCCAACTTTTTGGACAAAGCCTAGCTCACCTAGGGCTCTACTCCCTGGGAGTATTGATGTGCAGATTCACCTTTGGTCCAATAGAGAGGGACATGTTACTTCATGCAACATGTTGGGATGGGGATAACTATTTGCAAACCATTTGAATATTCAAGACTATGCTGTATGTGACAAAGAATCTTAAAACTATTACCAAATCAAGACTGGGGAGAATTCTGAATTTCAAGTGCTATAAAGTCTAGAGATTGAAAATGGGTAAAATTGGAGCTTGCGCCACTTGTGAAGAAATGAGATCCATCAACCCCATGCCCAAAGCAGCATAAACATATTGAGGGTGACAACCACCCCATAGACACCACGGAGAAAACCCTCCTTGGGGGTCACACTCCCATATGGTGAAGAGCTGTGCTGCTAAATGCTTTGCCTCAGGGCAATAATCATTGCTGCCACCACAGTGAGGAACATCAGTCTATGTGGCTCTCTTTGCTGCTGTCCGCCCTCTGGAGAGACAGAGAAGTTGCTGCAAAGATGCTACCTTTGGGGAATGAAAAGCCAAAAGAATTCACTTCGGGTTACATCAATCAAATTTAAAAAAAGATATTGGATCTCCTGCTTTCCCTACCACTGAATCTTAGATGAACACGGTTCTCCGGAAGCAATTATGGAGTGAAATTGTGGAGGATGAACTGGGGTTGGGGGGAGGGAAGGAAGGGTTGAGAAACCACAGAGTTACACTGTCCTTCCTCTAGGCAGCTCTGGTGTTGTTCAGCTCCTTCACTCTCTCCAAAACAAAAGGTGTCAGAATTAACGATGCTATCTTTTCAAGAGTATGTGGCACTCTAAAGGAAGGATACAGCTTTGGAGGTAAAAGGGGACCAAAACATAATTTCACTTTGGGGTATAGCAAGTCAAAAAAGTAACTCTTTTAGGATGATTGAGACATTAAAAGCCAACTGGGCTCCCAGATGTCTCAGTATTCTTCTTTGAATGCTCACACATCCCCCCCGAGGGTGTTCCACCTGGAAGGAATGGATTCCATAGACAGCAAACAAAACAAAAACAAGGCCTAAGCCCAATTCTACGTGTGTGGTGTGGAATGTGTATGGCACATCTCCGCCAAGTGGCCTATTAACCTAATCGATAAATTCATTCCTTATTAGAACACAAGTATAGTTCCCAGGAGACTGAAAGGACAGGGTCCCCTTAACCCCTCCATGCCCTTTCCAGCTTTCCTCATCCTCCCATCTCATAGACCCCTGGGTCAACTCACTCATTAGGACTGACTGCCTAGGACATTGTTACATAAATAAGGATGTCGACCTGTCAGATTGGGTCACCCAATTCAAGTGTGATGATAAATATCTGTCCCTCCAAATTAGGCCAAAGACACTGGGGACAGGACATCTACTGTTGATTATTGGATAGTTAATGCATGGCGGACAAAAGGTGCTGGGATCTTATCATTCTTGGATCATTAATATGGATTTAGACCTATTGTCTAACAAAACTGGGGCATGGGTAACTTTTTCTTGGGAAATACAGTAGTTGTCTATCAATATATTAAGAGGATTCTCATTTGAAAGGAATTCTGACATTCGCCTTTAACATTTAATGACTTGCTTTTCATTTGGGTCAGTTCATTTTTTCACTTCAAACTGAAAGGAATGAAAACATTAGGAGATATCCCATATGTTTTGCTTTTTTTGCTTGTAGAGAAGTGTAAATATAAAGTAGTTTCAATCCTGAGTTGAAGGGGATTTGGAACAATTTTGAAATACATACATGGGAGTTGGGGGGTGAGGGGAGGAATGGGGAGATGGGTTGTCCATGAGCCAGGCAGTGATGGAGCAGAAAAGATAAGACTCCTTGAGAATAATAATAAAAATAATGATGGTATTTGTTTAGCACTTACCATGTGGCAAGCACTGTTCTAAGCACTGGGAGAGGTACAAGCTAATAAGGTTGGACACAGCTCATGTCCCAAATGTGGCTCACAGTTTTAATCCACATTTTACAGATGAGGTAACTGAGGCACGGAGAAGTTAAGTGACTTGCCCAAGGTCACGCAGCCAACTTGTGGCAGAGCTGGGAGTAGAACCCAGGTCCTTCTGACTCCCAGGATCCTGTTCTATCCACTAGACTATGCTGCTTCTTATCATTCCCTCCTATCTGAAGAGATCCTAGAACTTAACCCACAGAAGTGAGGGACATTTTTAAACTGAATTTAAAAGTAATGTAAACCAGTATCATAGAGTTTTACAACCCAAGGTGAGTTTAGATGGATAGAAGTAGCCTTGCAAATAGGTTAAAAAAAACTGCCACGTTGTGCTGCAGACAAGTAGTAAGCATCTTTATTGGAAGCTTCAAAACCCATGGAATTCCAGTGAAAAGGGATAAACGATGCAGTGAGAAGAATTTTTTCTGTACCAAATGTCCTTCACTGGAGACTCTAGCACTGTAATTTCCTAAAAATGTTTAACCCACCTAGGGTTTTCCTGATAATGCCTAACACTTCTCTCTCAGGATTTAGTTTTGTTCAGAGATAAATGTGGGGCAAGGAGAAATAAAAAGAAAGTTAAACCCTAGTTCAACCCAATCGAATAGATATTCAATTAGCTCATTCATGTTATGATTCGCATCATTAACATAATCATTATCATTATCACTATCATTATCCAATCAGAAGTTTTTTATTAAACACCTGCTCTGGGCTATGTATAGAAGGAAATTATATTGCGAAAAATAAAAAAAAGAGCTTTGGTCCATTGTCCTTGGCATATGGAAAGTTTCTGCTAGCTATTACTGTCAGAAGTCTTAATTTCATCTGTTTTTTCCAGAACTCTACCAGGTTATGCAGGAGAAAGTTTAAACCATAAGTATACAATTATATAGGGAAGATTTACAGATATATTAGTAAGCTCTGGAGTAACTGGAGAGGATGGCATGGAAGGATTGATCTGGAAAGGCTTTATGAATAAGTAGATTTTAAGGAGCAGAGGGTCATGGTTTGGCAAAGTGGAAGAAAGAAGGAATTTCAGGTTGAGGGAATGGCAAGGCCAATGGCCCACAGGTGAGAAAGTCCTGTGTGGGTATGAAGAGAAGCCAGTATAAAAATCACAAGAGAAATGTAGCAGGGAGAAGGAAACATTGATTAGAGAAGCAGCATGGCTCAGCAGGAAGAGCACGGGCTTTGGAGTCAGAGGTCATGGGTTCAAATCCTGACTCCACCAATTGTCAGCTGTGTGGCTTTGAGCATCTCTTAACTTCTCTGTGCCTCAGTTACCTCATCTGTAAAATGGGGATTAAGATTGTGAGCCCCACATGGGACACCTTGTATCCCCCCAGCACTTAGAACAGTGTTTTGCCATTAGTAAGCGCTTAACAAATACCATTATTATTATTATCATTATTATATAGGAAAGTGGACAGCATCAGCTGGTGGAGAATCCCAACCATTCTCACTCCCCTTCTAGACCTCCTACAAAAAATAAAAAAGATCAGCAATAGAATCATCCCCAAAAACATTAGAGAAGCTATGTAGTCCATCCCCTACCTCTGGGCTTCATGGCACCAAACCTTTTCAGAACAAATAGCTGCTTTTCCTTTTCTTATAAATCTCCATCCCCTCCTTTTTTTAAATATATTCCACTGCCTCATATTCCTAACCGGCAGGAAATTCTTCCTGTCTAACTTCAATACATCCTGCTTCAATTTAAGACCATTTCCCCTCGTCCTGTCGCTTGGCTAATCAGAAAACAACCATTCACTAGCATTCCTACAACATCCCTTCATAGACTCACAGATGACCTCTTTTTGCCTTCAGCTGTCCTGCCTGCCCCTCAGACTTCTCCTCTCTCTCAGGCAGGACAACTTGTCTTCTGTGGTTCAAACACTACTTTGAAACTGTAGTTTGAACAGTAACTTGGTGAGACCTGTCTCCTTGCTGACCTCCTTGCCTCCCTTTCTCTCCCCACTCCAGTCCATACTTCATTTGGCAGCACAGATCATTTTTCTCAAAAAAACAAACAAACCCAAAACCGATATTCGGACCATGCTTCTGCCCCTGCCCAAGAACCACCAATGGTGGCACAACCATCTCTGCATCGAACAGAAACTCCTCATTGGCTTTAAAGCATTCAATCAGCTCACCCCCCTCTTAACTTACCTCACTGATCTCCTACTACAGCCCACCTTGGGTACTTCGCTGCTCTAGTGCCAGCTTACTAACTCTGCCCCGTCTCATTTTTTTCACTGCTGACCCCTCACTGATCTCTCCCTCTGGCCTGGAACTCCCTCCCTCCATATATGCTAGACCACAATTCCCCCTACCTTCAAAGCTTTATTAAAGTCACACCTCCTCCAGGAGACCTTCCGTTACTAAGTCCTATTTTTCTTGGCTCCCTCTCCCTTCTGCGTCATCTATGCCCATGGATGTATAGCTTTGGGCATTTGATATTCACCCCCACCTTCAATCCCACAGCATTTTTATGGTAATTGTTAAGCACTTACTATGTGCCAGACACTGTACTAAGTGCTGAGGTAGATAGAAGCTAATCAGATTGGACACAGTTCCTGTCCCCTGGAGGGCTCACAGTCTTAATTCCCATTTTACAGATGAGATAACTGATGTACAAAGAGTTAAGTAACTTGCCTAAGGTCACACTGCAGACAGTGGCAGATCTGGGTTTAGAACACAGGTCCTTCTGACTCCCAGGCCAATTTATTCATTCATTCATTCAATCATATTAATTGAGCACTTACTGCATGCAAAGCACGGCCACCTTGCTTCTTATTTATGTATTTATGTTCATATTTGTAAATTATAGCCCATTGTTGGGTAGGGACCATTTCTATATGTTGCCAACTTGTACTTCCCAAGTGCTTAGTATAGTGCTCTGTACACAGTAGGCACTCAATAAATACGATTGAATAAATGAATATATTATAAATTACTTATTTATATTAACGTCTCCTCTACTAGATTGTAAACTTGTTATACCCAAGAAACGTGTCTACCAATTCCATTGTATTGTAGTGCCCCAAGCTCTTAGTACAGTGCTCTGCACACATTAAGCGCTCAATAAATACTACTGATGTTGCTGCTGAGTGACTTGGTGAGATCAAATGCTAAAGTTGATGTCAACATCTGCGTCTCTTCTCTTCAGAACTAGATCATGTGAAAAACCTAATCTATTTAATTAAAGGCAAAATATTGGAGCCAAAAGCAGTCTCAGAGAGGGCACAATCAATAGATTGTGCTAGTGTGGGTGTTTCCTTGTCTTGTTCTATGATGTCGAGTCACCTCCGACCCAGACTGATACCGTGGACACATCTCTCCCAGATCGCCCCACCTCCTTCTGCAATCATTCTGGTAGTGTATCCATAGGGTTTTCTTGGTAAAAATACGGAAGTGGTTTACCATTGTCTCCTTCCACCCAGTAAGCTTGAGTCTCTGCCCTTAACTATCTTCCATGCCGCTGCTGCCCAGCACAGGTGAGTTTTGACTTGTAGAAGATTGCTTTTCACTTCGCTAGCCACTGCCCAAGCTAGGAATGGAATGGTTATGCTTCTGCTTGACTCTCCACCCCATAGTCGAGACTAGTTGAGTACTGGAAACCCTCCAGGTGTGACCCTGAGAAGGGGAATGTTTCCTACTCGAACACAAAATACGTTTGGGAAATGTTAGCTTTGTCTTTAATCAGTTTTCCCATGTTCTGCCCCAGTTCTGAATATTGTTCATTCATCATTCAATCGTATTTAGTGAGCATTTACTGTGTGCACAGCACTATACTAACCGCTTGGGAGAGTAAGATACAACAATAAACAAACACATTCTCTGCCCACAATGAGCTTAAAGTCTGTGGGGGTGGAGAGGGAGACAGACATTAGTATAAATAAATAAAATACAAATATGTGCATAAATGCTGTGGGGCTGGGGGGGGAAGAATAAGGGAACAAGTCAGAGTGATGGAGAAGGGAGTGGGAGAAGAAGAAAGGGGGGCTTAGTCAGGGAAGCCCTCTTGGAGGAGATGTACTTTCAATTAGACTTTGAAGGAGGGGAGAGGTTTTCTGATATTGTTAAAACAATAATAATGGCATTTGTTAAGCTCTTACTACCCCATTTTAAGCACTGGGGTAGATGCGAAGTTGTCAGGTTGTCCCATGTGGGGCTCACAGTTTTAATCCCCATTTTAAAGATGAAGTAATTGAGGCCTAGAGAAGTGAAGTGACCTGCCCAAAATCACACAGCAGACAAGTGGCAGAGCCAGGATTAGTATGAAATACGATTGAATGAATGAATGAATTAGAACCCATAACCTTCTAACTCCCAGTCCTATGCTCTATCCACTACACCATGTTGCTTGTGCCCCTGACCCTAACACAAGGAGCTTGAAAGCTAATTGCCATGGGACTCATCCCTCACTGAGTCCAGGGAATACTCCTGGCAGCTTCTGATATTGCTGCACATGCCAACTCAGTAGTGGAAGGTAGCTGGATTCCACTCCTCATTTCCCTCCCTCTAATTTCCTCCTCCTCAGGGAGTGACTGTTGGAAGGAGTCTCCCTTTCTTCCCTGGCATATTGACATATGGAAAGTTTCTGCTAGTTATTGTCATCAGAAGTCTTAATTTCATTGGTTGTGCCAGCAGTTGAACAGCAGCCTTTTGATCATGGAGGGACTGACAAATTAGCTTTCTAGCTTTTTAAGCCACCTTGCCACTCTTGCAAAGCTGATTTCAGCAGAGATTTGTGAACCCTGGGAATTTCTGGTGGTTCAGCTCCATAGAGTTTGTGAAACTACTGTCTCATGGAAACCGAGGTTACCTGGCAGTCCCAAGTTTGATGTCCTGGGGTCTGTGCACAGGATGGAGGACTTAGATGCGTGTCCAGGATAGAATTTGGGCTTCAGTCAATGGCAAAAAATGGCCCATCAATACTGGCAACCTTTACTCACGCATAGGCAGTTATGTGGGAGTTTATCTTTCACCTTTCAGATTGTCCTGGTTCCTCATCAGCCCTCTCCTTTTTCCTATCTCCACGTCCACAACAAATCACATGAAGGGAAAAAAGTACGTACACAAGCCTGTGGCAAATACCAGGGAAGATGGGATCCCATGCTGCTTTCACATGTTAACATGTTTAACTCAGTTTAGAATTCTAGGCAGTTCCAACCTTAAATTAACTGTGGCACAGGTTCCTCAAAAGCTTTCAGTGGTTACCCAGTCCACAAGTTGAAACTCCTGACCACTGGTTTAAGGCACACCCTTAGTGCTCTTCTTCTTAGCTCTCTTCTCCCAGTAAGTCAGCCAATTGCATTTATTAAGTGCTTACTATGTGCAGAGCACTGTACTAAGTGCTGGGGAGAGTACAATACAACAATAAACAGACACATTCCCTGCCCACAATGAACTTACAGTCTAGATGGGGAGACAGACATTAATATGAATAAATACAACCCACTAGAACTCAGTTCACCTCTTTGTTCTGACTAAACCCACCCTCTCCCTGTGCCGCCCTCTCAATCCTTCCCTCCCCAATCTCTTGCTCCCACTCTTCTCCTATACCCACACACCTAAAGACACACTGACACACTTACTGGTATGTCTTCTCTTTTCAAATCTGTCTGATCACTGCTCTCCCCATCTTTCAAGTCTTCCTGAAATCCCTTGCTCCAGGAGGCAGTCCCTGATTAATTCCCTTCTCAATGTTTCTTCTTCTCAGGCCATAGGCTCCTAAGTTCCACTTCAGCATTTAAACACTCACAGACACCCTAAGGACAGTTTTATACATTTTGATCTACCTATTCTATTTAATCACTTATCCTTCATTCTATTCCCTTTTTCCCTTATCTGTAAAATATTTTGTATCTGTCTACCCCATTAGATTGTATGCTCCTTGAGGGAAGGGGAAGGGAGTATGTTTTTGCCCCTCTTGTATTCTTCCGAGCCTTAGTACAATGCTGAGAAAGCAGCAGGTTTTCAATAGTAGCTATCGATTGATTGATGGATTGGAATTTGCAAAGCATCAAATAAATTGTGTTTGTCTAAATTTTAATTTCATTAAAGGAGCCTGTAAACCAGAATTTTTTCTTACTCTTATTTCTATGACTCAGTGACTTTTCACAGTCCTCTTCTAGAGTATTGCTTCTGGTTGATTAAGCAGTTGCAGTGCAGGAATTCTGTCTAGTTGCTGCCAATTCTAGGGTGAAGCCCAGAAGCTATCTGGACCCAGCAACATTTGCACAGAAGATTGCCCCAAGAGATATGGATAATATCATATCTCGGAACAAGCACAGAGGGTGATCTGATTCTAGAATGTCATTGTCCTAATTGGAAGTTAACCAAGGCTCTGGCATTATGTTGTGTACCTTTTAAAAAGTATCTCAATGGCCAGGGTGTACTTGGACTGTATTTGAAAACCATGTAAGTCCCAGCACAGAGTATTTGTGAAGCCCTTTGTATTCATCAGTCAGTTCACCCCCACCACATCTCTGGGGCAGGAAGGGGAGGCAGTGTGGTTAGCCCATCTTATAGTTCAGGAAGCTGAAAGGTTAAGTAACTTGCCCTAGGCCACACAGTGAGTCCAAAGTCGTGCCAGGATGATAATTCAGCCTGATTCTCAGCCCTCTGATCTGAAGTGCAGCCTGGGATATATGTCTGGAAGAAGATCCAAATGACTTCATAAGTAATATTTTTCCCAAGATTTGGCTAGGATTAAGGTATTGTGATAAGTAGTTGCTATTTACTGACTAGTATAGTCAAATCTTTCAGATGGACGGAGTGAGTGATAGCAGGAAGCCCATTTTTCTCTTGGCATGTGAAAAAATACATTCCTTTCAGTGGCAATTTGGGTAGACTTGGAGAAATTGTGGCCCGAGTGGTGACCACATGGAATGTACGTCTTCTCCTCTGTCCTCAAAAATCCCATCAAGGAGAGGAGGAAGTGCTCTATCAAGGCCTTTTGTGGAGGGAAAAATAAAAATGGCCACTGTAAAAGAAGGGATGACTGGAGGGCCTCTTTGGAAAAATGGTCATATCTGAAGAATTTCATTTGGGTTGATCCAAATCCACCACCTTGGTGTTCTTGCACAGAGGAAAACGAATGAGAAGATAGGGTGATAATCCATGCAATGATTGAGGTGCTAAGAATCCCAGTTCCCCCTATCGTTCTGCTTACTCTTTATAGGGAAGTGACATTAGGTACTAGTTGGTACATACTTGGAAGTCCTGGGAAACAGGCATGAGATAGGAAAATGCATTATTGTTATAAATGGTAAAGACATATTGATAAACCATTCAGCTCTTAAAATTTTAAAACCTGTGGTTCAATTAGGCATCTTCACTTGTTCTTTCTTTTTCTTCCAAGAATTAAATCAAATCATTCACCTTGCATGTGTAAACTTCTTCTGGATGATTTGCATTATGAGGACAAAATGCTTTGCCCTCCAGAAAAACTGTAAAGGCCTGAAGATGAGAACAGTACTGGAAGTTATTTTGTGATATTCAGTATCTGTAAAATTTAAACACTAGATAACCAACACAGCTGTGTTAATTTGATACTATACCGGATGCCAGATATTGAGGTTAGAAGGAAGAGCAGGGTTGGAATCAGAATCGAAAGGTTCTTTTCATTTCTAATGTCCTGTTAGAAATTCCATCTATTTGATTCTACATTTCAGATATTCCCAGCCACTCTCAATTTTATGCATATTAGAAAAAAATCTAACCGTGCTGCTTTTTAATTGTCAAGTTTGTTTACTGCATTTGTCCAAGCATACTTCTGGCAAGAAAGCCTATAATAAGCTGAAATAAATTCACAGAAACAATCCTTGCAAATGCACCAAATGAAGACAGCTGCTGTAACTGCTGGATTCATAATATTCTGTGTCCAGCAATAATGAGTATTTCAAAAGGGTTTCATAAAAGTGGGCTAAGTACAAGTAAAGCTTGAGTCCTATGGGGAATCTGAAATTGAACTCCTGCTTTATGGCAGCCTCCAGCTTCTAAAAATCTACAGATAAGATGGGAAAAAATCAGCCCTTATGGTATGTACACATTGACAGTTGTAGAATTCTGTATTACTTGCCATCATAGGTAGATTCTGGAGTCCATAAAGTGCAGTGACTTTATTTTCTACTTATTTCTGATCCTTATAAATAGTGATAAAATTTTCTTTCAGGTAGTGATTTGCTGTGAAATGTTAAAACTGCAATCAATCAATCAATGGTATTTATTCATTTACTTCAAAGAGTACACTGTAACAGAATTAGCAGATACTTTCCCTGCCCACAACCAGCTTACAGTCTAGAGGGATGCAATGCAACGTTTCCCTCTGGAATGACCGCCTTTTCTCTCTCGAGCAAAATTTAGGAGATCATCTGCAAATTCAGGAAAACTTCATTAATCTGGACCCCACTAATCCAAACTCCAGAACACCCCTCCCTTTTCTCTATCCTGCTGCCAAAGAAAGGCAGATTTTGTTACAAAGTAGGAAGCATTTGATCTACCAAAGCATAAGTTAACTGAAGGCAGGAGAATACACAGATGCTTTGGGGGAACTCCTCAAGGGGAAACACAGAACTCTTCTTGCAAAATCAGCAGCCCTCTAGACTGATTAAAAAATCATTCAGCAAAAGAGAAACACACCAGTAGAGCCACTAGAAAGCTAAAACAAGATATAACACATGCAGAAAGTATTGTGGATATATATATATATATACATTATATATACATATATATACATTATATATATTTAATCAATTAATAATTGCTTACTCTGTTCAGAGGACTGTACTAAGAAATTGGGAAAGCACAATAATGTTAGTGGACATGATCCTTGGCTTCAAAGAACTCCCAATCTAAGGGAGGGAATACTTAGTTAATTCAGACTTCAATATTTCAAACAAGGGTATTTATTGATCACTTACTGTGTGCAGAGCACTGTATTAAGCGCTTAGGAATCTAGTGGTAAGAGCACAGGCCAGGGAGACAGGACACCTGGATCCTAATCCTGGCTCAGCCGCTTGCCTGCTGTGTGACCTTGAACAAGTCATTTAACTTCTCTGGCCCTCAGTTTCCTCATCTGTAAAATGGGGATTAAATACCTTTTCTCCTTCCCACTTAGACTGTGAGCACCATGTGGGATGGGATCTTGTCCAACCTGATTATCTTGTCTTTACCCCAGCAATAAAGTGTTTGGCACATAGTAAGTGTTCAACAAATACCCCAGTTATCATTATTATTGCCCATTGTGTGTGCTTGGGCAAGCCATTTAAATTCTCTGGCCCTCAGTTTCCTTATCTGTAAAATGGGGATTCAATACTTGGTCTCCCTCTCCCTTAGACTATGAGTCCACTGTGGGACAACTGTGCCTGATCTGTTTGCATTGTATCTGCCCCAACATTTAGTACAATGCTCGGCACAGAATTAGTGCTTAACAAATACCACAATTATTACTATTATTTTCAGTAATTCAGATTGGACTAGACTAAATCAATGATGTTTTACTCACTCAGACTTTAAATGTTATCTTCTCATGTTAGGTAACTGCATAACATCCTGGCTCAGCCACTTGTCAGCTATGTGACCTTAGACAAGTCATTTACATTCTCTGTGCCTCAGTTATCTCATCTGTAAAATGGGGATGAAGAATGTGAGCCCCATGTGGGGCAACCTGATCACCTTGTATCTATCCCAGTGCTTAGAACAGTGTTTGGCACATAATAAGCGCTTAACAAATACCATCATTATTATTGCAACATTAAACCTTGTTGTGTAGTTGCTTCTTGTGTTTTGTGATGTTGAGTTGTGATCACCCATCCTTAGGAAAGGGAAAACCACTTTGTCTTGCCCAGGTGGTACTTCTTGAAACTGCACCTTCTCTCCAATGACTCTCTGGCCAAGTATTCACTCTGGGTCATCCAGAGTAAATTGTTTAAGGCCTTGGCTACACTTGCCTTTCTTCTTGTGTTTTGTGATGTTGAGTTGTGATCACCCATCCTTAGGAAAGGGAAAACCACTTTGTCTTGCCCAGGTGGTACTTCTTGAAACTGCACCTTCTCTCCAATGACTCTCTGGCCAAGTATTCACTCTGGGTCATCCAGAGTAAATTGTTTAAGGCCTTGGCTACATTTGCCTTTCAGAGGCACCTTATAACTTACCCCTAACAAAACTGACAATGCTTAAATCTATCACTTTTTGTAAATGGCCCTTGCTGTTGAAAATGGTTTAAGAGGGACATTCTTGCTCAAAGCTTCTATAGGCAACACTGCAGCCTACACAAACATGAATGTGTCACATGCCGCGCCTGATGAAGCAGCCAACGGTTTTCCTCTTGGGAGTACGTATATAGCACAGCTCATTGCAGCTTGTCATGCCATTCTCCAGAGCCTTCAATCTGCTTTCCTTCAAAGTCTGATCTCAGCACTGAACTGACCTTTGTTCCCTATGTTTAGGCTGTCTACTGCTAATAACCTACTTTGACCCATTTTTAATGCCAAATAAGCCTATGAAGACATCAGACTTTCAAACCGGCTCGCTTCAGTCAGACAGGGCTATGACATCAGCTGGCAACATGTCAGCCTGACGTAATCGGTGCCCTGCCTCCCGCGTGGCATTTTCCTATAAGGATAGAGTCACTGACCCAAGATACGAAGGGAAAGCATAAGAAAGGAAAGCAAGCTTCTCCACTAAGGAGTTCCCTGCACCCAGCTGGGGCTAACCCCTTTATTGGGGGACAGGGTGTCAGTGTCTGGCTGTCGAACCCTGCCCTGCCAAGGAGGTTGAACCTGCAAGGGACCATTGTCCCAGATGACACTTGAACTGTTTGTCAGACTTGTCGACGCCAGCACCCCAGCAACAAGTCTCTGACCTCTCAGTCAGCCAGATCCAATATTTGCAGTCAAATGTTACACGCGGCATCTGAATAATCTACTACAGGGGACAGGAGGGTGAAATCTTGGTCACTTTGTAGCTGGCCTGTTTACGACTAAGATAGCCTTGCCTGGCCATGAAATTTCAGCAAGAGTCTTGTCTCTAAAGCTGGAAAAAATATTCTAAAAAGGTACTATTTTTCACTCCTGGCTTTTGGCATCTGCCTAGACAGTTTTAAATAATGAACTCCCTACCGATCAATGTTATAAAGACGCTATCTGAATCCAAGGCTACTGCTTATTGAGATGGATTCGAGAATTATATTAGCCATTGTTTGTAATATCCCATTAGTGATAGCAATATTGTAATAGGTCATTTTCCCAAGCTCTCTAAAAAAAAACTCTCTTGAATTGAATCTTGCTCTTCATTTTTAAGCATCCTGAATCTGTAGGCAAAATATTGTCCTATATTTTCATTGTCTTCCACATCTCTAAAAGTCAGTCACTTCTGGAGTGAAGCATGAGAGCTGAGTAAGAAACTCCAGTTAGGTAAGCTCTAAAAGTAAAGAAGGATACAGCTCCGGCTGAATCAATAGGTTGGGAGAAAAGAACTCAAGAAATTAGGTTATATCCACATAAATTTAGAAAAATACATTAAATGCCAAAACATACTGCACACTATAATGTGGAATGGAATTTGTGGGGAAGGGTAGAATCGGACATGGAACTTTGTCGGTGAGAACCGAGAGTGTGCCAATCCAAGTTAATATTGTCCAAATATTTTCACTGCAATTTACCACCTCTGATTGTCACTTCATTCATGCTCTATTTTACTCCCCAAAGAAAATTTAAGAAATGAAATGAAAGCTTTCTCCCACCAAAAAGAAGAAACTTGTTGAGTAAATTTTTCCTCTTTTCCAAGCTAGATACGGATTCCTTTTCTAATGTTTTCCCTTTATCACTGAAGTGGCAACTTCACTGAAGCTTGGCACTTTGTTGCTCACTTCAAAAGACTGTTGTGATTTGTTATTTATGATCATGTCAAGTTTGAGCTGGTGGAAAGTATGCCACTGATTCCATGGAAATGACAGACCTCCACTCCAGCGGGAGCAGGCTTCCAGGTGAACAAAGTCAAATAGGCAGATGGAGTGACCTAGGGTTAAAACTAAAACCTTCAGCAAGCTGGCTTTCATCTCTCAGGGAATCTTTGACCTTTATGCCAAGTCACCAGGACAAAGTTTTAAGGGCTGTCCAGCCTGTGGTCAGGGTTCTTCAGTCCAGTTGACTTCTTTACAACTCTTTCATCCCTACCATCTCATTAAAAAGTTAATGTGGCTTCTAAAAGAGCCACACTGGTACCCAGGAAGCAGTTTGACCACAGGGAAAGGCTGGATACAGATGATTCACCTCCATCCCATTGGATGCTTAGTCAGAACCTAAACCTGAACTCTCTGCTCCTTGAGGTGACTCTTCACTTCACACATCTGTCACTGAAGATTGGATACTGAAGTGAACAGATCTGAGCAGCAAAAATTAGAGTTTTAGCAGTGAAGCACATTTTTGAGGTTTGCGTCAGGTTTTTGCTTCTTTGTTTTTATCTGCTCTTTCCCTTTCTCCTGCTTTTCACAAACTAAACAAGACAAAACAAAACAAAAAGCCACGTTGGTGGGTATAGATTTTTTTTTTTTTTACCCCTGGAAAAAGCTTAGTTTTCATCCATGAAAATACCCGGAATGAAAACTGATAGTTTTGTGCAGCTTTAGGGCAGAGCTAAATCTTGCAGCCTTTCAAGTGTTCCCATTGCAAATTCCCAGTGGGCCTTATGGCTGCTGCTACCACCAGTGAGCTGAGTATTTTGGGTGATGTCCCCTAAATGAAAACAGGGAAGGAATGTTGGAAGCAGAGGAGTCCCTGAGGTTTGGGTGTGGTGGCTAGATTTGGGCAATTGGGGGGAGGAGTACGGGGGAAATGAAATAGGGAGAAAGAGAGAGAAAAAGAGAGAGAGGTAGATGCAGAGAGAGAGAAGCAGAGAAGGAAAAAGATAGAGGAAAAGCAGAAAAAGAAATAGAGAGGGAAGGGATAACTGAAAGACTCCCACAAAGGAGAAATGGGGAGCTATCCAGAAGGATAGGAAGCTCCCTGGGAAGCAGGGAGAGGAAGGACAAAGAGCTGTCATCACAGGGAAAGACAAGTCCTATGGGACTCAATAATTTCACAAGGAAATGTTCCATTTTCAATAAATTAAAAAGAGAAATCCAAATCAGCCTGCCTCATCTCACCGGATGTGATATCTGGCTCCACTTTTACCCACTTTTTCTCTAAATCCTTATCTGAAATCAAAGGGTTCAGATGAAGAAAGGGGAATGACATTTTCTAGAGAGACACAGAACATTCAAAGCAAAATGAAATAGTTCCAACTAATTGATTTTATCTCCTTAAATAAACCACCCTAACTCTATCCCTATACCACCTATCCAGCCTTTCACTTTTTTTAATTTTTTTTTTAGTGACTGGGAATAAAAAGAGAAATCTTTCATGTTTCTTTGAGAAAGACTGTGTTTATTTCTTTTGAAGATGCATCCTCCTTCTTTGGGTGAATTCCAGCTCAGCCTGCACCCTATCCTCCTGTTTCTCTGCTAATGCCCAGCCTCCATAGAGCTTTCTTTCCTCTGTAGCCAATCCCTCTAGTTTGTTCTTGGGCCCGCTCTGTTTTCAGTCTGGCGGTCACCTCCATACCAAAATCCTCAGCTGGACTGTCTCCAAGAGTTATCCTTGCCATTCTTTATCAGCTTTATCAACCCCTTTTCTGATGCTGGTTTGGAGAGCCAGAATTTGGGCCTCGAAATCACACCCAAGCCTCTGCTGGAACCACTCAGAGCATGACGAGAGACAACCAGACTTCTGAGAGCTCTTTTGTCCCAAACCCACTGCCAATCGTGCATAATCAGCCTGACGGGAAGCCAGGTCGGGTGGGCATCAGCATTGCTTCGTTGAACTCAAGCCTCGAACCTCAAAGGAGGTTTGTTATTTCCCCTGCTTGGAGAGAAATTGAATGCAATTAACACTTTGCCTGACCCATCATTAACTATAATAATGTTTACATGCCAGGGAATTATTGCTGGAAATATGCAGTTAATGGGTGTGAGCTGCAATAAATAATTTTAATTTGCAAGTGAATCAAAGGAAGAGGGAAACCAACTGTTCCCTCAATGGTGTCCTCCTTATTCCCCTGAATGATTAATTTCCAGTAATTAAAGCATAATTGACATCATTTATAAGTGAGTTACTATTGGTTTAGCGATACGAAAAATTAGTATGAGAATCAAGGGTGAAAGTAATATGATAAAACCTACCTCCCAGGGATATTACAAGGCTTCATTTATTATCATTCATAAAGCTTTTCAGATATGAGGATGAAACAATTAATATAAAAGAATAAGATGTGAGAGGAACTGTTTGCCTATAAAACAGACACAAAGATGTCATTGTCAGGTTACAGCGGGAAAATGCAGTTTCAACCATTTGCAGGTGGTGTTTTGCATTCACTTTCTGGGTGACATCTTCCCAGAGACAGAGCAACTTGATTTGGAGGTCAAATTTGAAGAGATTTCAGTGTTTGTGCTTTTTATTGTTGTTGCTGTTAGCTTTTTTTTTTCTTATTGCCATCCAGGGAAGGGTTGAAATTTGCCTGGGAAAAAATGTATTTTGCTGATGTGGACAACCCACAAGAAACCAACCTAAATTTCTGCAGAACCTGGCCTCCTTCAAGATCCAAACACTCAGAGCAAAAATCTTAAATGACTATTTTGGTCTTTAATTGCATGGTGCTTTTGACAAAAGCAAACATGCAGCCATATCATTTGATATTCTAATCCATAACCTGCAATAATCCATACCCCTTAATCCTTCTTCTGGCTGTTGTGCATCCAAATGATTTACTTTGACATAGTGTTACTCAGTACTAATCTCAGTTTTAATTGTTCATGTTAATATTCCCAATAGAGTGATTTAGCAAGACATTATTTCTTAATATAAACCATATGCGGCCCTTAGGTACTTGTAGCTAATTACAAATGAGAAAAGAGAATAGTATATAGCATATAGTGCTTGAAAAGGGAAATTAAGAAGTTCCTGTTTGGAACTTGATTTTTTTTAAAGCCTATCCCTCCCAGAGTCCCTAGCAACAGGGATAAGGAGTACCTTATCCAGGGATGGGCTGAAGGAGACTAGAAACAGCACTAGACTATAAGCTCATTGTGGGCAGTGAACATGTAGCTATCCCTTGCCTCTTCTACAGTTCCAGATTCAGGCAAGTGAAGAGCTTAAAATTAGAAGAGACAATGTGGCACTTCAGTACACACCAAGTCCACTTCAAACCCTGATTACATATGAATGGGAGGTATCATCTTCATATTCTGAATGCAGAGACCATTAAGCGACCAATATCAAACTTTAACAGAAATAACTTGAGTGCAACTTTCCCACAGGCAATCAAATGCTGATATTTTTAGCTGGTTGAGGCCGATGTACAGTATGTTAAGAATAGCATTCAGTGCAGTGGGAAAATACACAATTTCTATTATGAGGCAGTCAGAAAAACAACTTGCTGATGATGCACCCATATAAAATATGTAATTATCTAGCATGGAAGAGAATTAATCTTATAAACCGTTTACAGAGGGAATCAAGAGGGACAATGACATATTGTTGTCTTCTTTGTGAAGTGACAATAAGGTTTGGCGTGGAAAATTATAAAATCAAATTTTCTGTGTTTATGTGATACTTCCCGGAAACGGCCATGATAAGGCAAAGTTGATGCCTTTCTTTTTTGATAAATAGTAGTGATATTGGCTTGTGTAAATTCAACATTGCATTAGATATTATCTTAATCAAAGTCACTTTTCAATAACCATCTCTCTTGCTTCACATTTGGCACAGTACTCTAAGAAGACGACTCAAAGGGCAAGCCACAAAATAGCCAAACCTATATTCAGATTATTTATTGCTTCTGCATCTGTATACCTCCAAATATGATATGTTCATTAATAAGCAAACTATAAAAGCCCATGTGACTGCATCTCTGAAAATGTAAGTCTCCAAAGGGCAGCGATAGTGTCTACTTCAGGGAGAGCTATAGCAAAAGCCCACCTGAGTAAGAACAGTAAATTGTCTCAGTCCTCCTCCTTTGCATCCACTAGATCTTGAGGAAAAAAGAGCCTTTCTTTCACACTCCCACTTCTCCTGTTGCAGCCATTAAATAAGCCACCCACTACCTCATGCAGAGTTTGGACTTCACATGTTTGCTGACAGACGTCTCCCTGTAGGTTCAGGACTAGTGAAGCAATCTACCCACAAGGAAAAAAAAAGGTACAAAGAGAGCATGCCCAGCCAGGAAGCATGCTCCATGCCACAGGAACACAGATGTGGCTCAGTGGAAAGAGCCCAGGCTTGAAAGTCAGAGGTCGTGAGTTCTAATTCCGGCTCTGCCACTTGTCAGCTGTGTGACTTCGGGCAAGTCACTTCACTTCTCTGTGCCTCAGTTACCTCATCTGTAAAATAGGGATTGAGACTGTGAGCCCCATGCGGGGTAACCTGATTACCTTGTATCTACCCCAGCACTTAGAACAGTGGGCACACAGTAAGCACTTAACAAATACCATCATTATTTATAAGTGCTTAGTACAATGCTCTGCACACAGTAAGCACTCAATGAATACAATTGAATGAATAATCTCACTGCCAGAGGTCTCCTTCTATGAGTCTTTGAGAAGCTGCTCCACTCCCTCAATATGGTGGAGTGGAATCTGGGCTGACAGTTATTTAGAGATGCTGGTGATGGTAGTGGTGGTAGGGATTTTTTCTGGGTAGAATCCCGCATGGAGTTAAATTCCCAGCACTACACTGCCTCAGTACCCTAAGATGGTCTGGACCTGGACGTCATGAGAAAAACAAATAGTGGCATGTTGGATGAGATTCTTCAATAAAATTGGAGGATTTTTGAAATTAAGAATTTCAAAATGGTCACCTAATGCTGAACATTAAAAATAGTAATAGAAATAGTAAGGACATTTCTTAAGCACCCACTCAGTGTGGTGTACTGTGCTAGGAACTTGGCACAGAACTAAATGACACAATCCCTGTCCTCAAGAAGCTTACACTATAATAAGGGAGAAAGGCATAAAAAGATTTTCAACGAGAGTATATTTGACTGTATAGCTGAATAAACATATGCACACAAATGCAAAAGAAAGAAGAAACTAGAAACTGCATTACTTCTTTTCATTGATAGGAAGACTATTCCTTTATATAAATAGAGCAAATACAAATCTCACAGACCTGGCTTAAACTACTATCAACTTCAATTCATCAAACATTTACTGAAGTAGAGTGTAAACTCCACTCTGCCTTAACTCAACAACATTAGTGTTGTTTTCATTCATTCCACAATTATAAAATCTGCCCAATACTGTGATGTTAGCAGGAGTCACACTGAATTGGAGAAGACCCAAAAGCTTAGGTCATTTTTTTCATATTGCCTATCCCAGCATTGGCCCTTCCCATTGTCAGTGATGGACCTTGTCTGCATTGGTTGTTACTGTTTGGAAAGGAGCTGAGATCAATACTATTGTCCCTTCTGATCAGCGGCAAAACCAGGTCTAAGCTTCCTTGATTAACATGGTCTAAATCACGAGGATTTCTTTCTTTGTGATACAAATCTGTATTAATTGATTTTTATATGGATAAATTGCCATTCTTTATTAGGGCTATTATAACCAATGAAGTTAAGGCTGCTATAGATTGTTAAGCCTGATTTGCCCCTGAATGGGGCTAATCAATACCAAGATCTATAATTAAACTAATTCACTAGGCCTGAGGAAAGATTGAATAATATATGTGAGAAACACCTCATCTGGAGCATTTACAGCTTTCTTCCAATATAGAGAGGCACTGGGACATAAAGTTTTCTACATTGATTTTGGCCAGTGGGGTCAATTTTTATGTCATTGTCCAAGGATGTCTGAGCAGTAGATTTAGCCAGACTAAGTTACTTAAAAGATATCCACTTCTAGGAGATTTAAATGGTGATCTGCAAGCAAATAGAGAAGCAGCGTGGTTCAGTGGAAAGATCACAGACTTGGGAGTCAGAGGCCATGGGTTCAAATCCTGGCTCCACCACTTGTCAGCTGTGTGACTTTGGGCAATTCACTTCAGTTCTCTGGGCCTCGGTTCCCTCATCTGTAAAATGGGGATTAAGACTGTGAGCCCCACATGGGACAACTTAATCACATTGTATCCTCCCCAGTGCTTAGAACAGTGCTTTGCACATAGTAAGCACTTAGTAAGCACTTAACAAATGCCATCATTATTATTATAAATAAACAGCTGGGAGATACATATTGCCACCCTTATTAATAATAAAAATAATAATAATTGTGGTATTTGGTAAGTGCTTACTATGTGTCAGATACAAGGTAGACACAAGGTAACTGGGTTGGAAACAGTCCCTGTCCCACATGTGGCTCACAGTCCTAATCCCCATTTTATAGTATATACTATACTACTATAGTATAGTAGTAATATAAAGTAGTGCCCCATTTCTCTGAAGCACAGAGAAATGAAGTGACTTGCCCAAAGTCACAAAACAGACAAGTGGCACAGCTGAATTAGAACTCAGATCCTTCTGACTCCCAGGCCTGTGCTCTATCCATTAGACCACATCACTTCTTGTGGCCTACTGGTTAGGCGTTGGTTTCCGTCTCTAGTATTCGTCATAAAAATGAAAATTGATTTTGTTATGCTTTTCAAAGCTTAATGCTTTTCAGAGCTTAATTTGTCCAAGGGGTTGAAAGCTGGCCCTCTCTCCATGAATGAAATATCTCCTCAAAGCCTAGAAGGAGTGACAACCTGGTATGGGCAGAAGGTTGACAAGTAGAAGAGCTGCTGTTTCGGCCCACTGGGTCGTAATAATAATAAAAATTGTGGTATTTGTTAAGTTCTTACTATATGCCAGGCACTGTTCTAAGCTCTGAGATGGATATAAGCAAACAGGGTTGGAAACAGTTCCTGTCCCACAAGGAGCTCACAGTTTCAATCCCCATTTTACAGATGAGATAACTGAGGCACAGATAACTGTGCCCAAGGTCACACAGCAGACAAGTGGCAGAACCAGGATCAGAACCCACTCATTACCTTCTGCCTCCCTGGCTGGTGCTATCCACTACACCAGTGCTTAGTACAGTGCCTGGCACATAGTAAGCACTTAACAAATACCACAGTTATTATTATTATGCCATGGGGTTGTACCTCCTTATTCTGATTCATTCATTCATTCATTCATTCAATCATATTTATTGAGCGCTTACTGTGTGCAGAGCACTGTACTAAGCACTTGGGAACTACAAATCAGCAACATATAGACACAGTCCCAACCCAACAATGGGCTCACAGTCTAGCAGGGGGAGACAGACAACAAAACAAAACAAGTAGACAGATGTCAATACCATCAGAATAAATAGAATTATAGTTGTATACACATCATTAATAAAATAGAGTAATAAATATGCACAAATATGCACAAGTGCTGTGGGGAGGGGAAGGGGTACGGCAGGGGGGCGGCAATGGGGAGGGAAGGAGGAGGAGGAGAGGAAAAAGAGGGGGCTCAGTCTAGAAAGGCCACCTGAAGGAGGTGAGCTCTCATAGGGCTTTGAAGGGAAGAAGAGAGCTAGTTTGGCCGAAGTATGGAGGGAGGACATTCCAGGCCAGAGGTAGGACGTGGGCCAGGGGTAGACGATGGGACAGGCAAGAACGAGGCACAGTGAGGTTAGTGGCAGAGGAGCGGAAGGTGCGGGCTGGGCAATAGAAGGAGAGAAGGGAGGTAAGGTAGGAGGCGGCGAGGTGATGGAGTGCTTTGAAGCTGAGAGTGAGGAGTTTTTGCTTGATTCAAAGGTTAATAGGGAACTACTGGAGATTTTGAAGAGGGGAGTGACATGCCCAGAGCATTTCTGTACAAAGATAATCCGGGCAGCAGAGTGAAGTATAGACTGAAGTGGGGAGAGGCAGGAGGATGGGAGATCAGAAAGGAGGATGATGCAGTAATCCAGTTGGGTTAGGATGAGAGACTGAACCAGCAAGGTAGTGGTTTGGATGGAGAGAAAAGGGTGAATCTTGGCAATGTTTGGAGGTGAGGCTGGCAGGTTTTGGTGACAGACTGGATGAGTGGAGTGAATGAGAGATCGGAGTCAAAGGTGACACCAAGATTGCGGGCTTGTGAGATGGGAAGGATGGTAGGGCCGTCTACGGTGACGGGGAAGTCAAGGAGAGGACAGAGTTTGGGAGGGAGGATAAGGAGCTTTGGAGATGGGAGAAGAGGAGAAAGCAGCATGGCCTGGTGGATAGAGCATAGGTCTGGAAGTCAGCAGGACCTGGGTTCTAATCCCGGCTCTGTCACTAATCTGTTATGTGACCTTTGGTTAGTCACTTCATTGGTCCTCAGTTGCTTCATCGGTAAAGTGGGTATTAAGACCGCGAGCCCTATGTGAAACAGGGACTGTGTCCAATCTGATTAACTTGTATCTACCCTAGGGTTTACTACAGTGCTTGGCACATAGTAAGCACTTAACAAATACCATAACAACAAAGAAAAAGGAGAGAGAAAGAGAATGGAGGGTGATTGTATGGACATTTCCAGGACTACCTCACTATACTTCCTGCTGCCATGCTCTACTTCCTACCATGGCCACCTCCATGCTCTTAGAAGTGGTAGAAGAAAAGGAAGGAGCGGGGGTGGTAGAAAATTTCCTCTTCTGAAAGCAGCAGCCTTCATTACCACCAGCCTCTCCAGACTGGTGCATTCTGTGCCTGTTCTGGGAAGTTTTCAGTGAAGGTAGAAACCCGTCATTCTGACTGCACTAGGCACTCCCAACTGTCTCAATGGCCAGTTCAGCTAGATTGGTGATGGCAGCAGCTACTGTGGTGAACTTCGTTGCTATTGCCACAGTAGAGGAGGAGTTAGAAGAGGTGGAAGAGTGATTCCAGGGGCCTGCAGCTTTTTGACTCAAGCTCCCTCAGGCGGATGCTCTTCCAAAATGCTTTTCCAAAGGCTGAGTCTTTTCCCAGTCCTTAGGAAGAATTAATTTTTATTAGCTCATCCAGAATTCTTGAAATCCGTACAGGAGTTTCTAACAGTCATCAATCACCTGGGCTAAACGATTCAGTAGATAACAAGCTAAATTCATTTTAAATAAATTTTTTAACCAGCTGAGAGTGGCTGTAAAAATAGCCTCAAAAGCAAATGCTGTCAGTTGTCTGCCACTGGGACACTATAATGTAAAAAGATAGGTACTGCATGGTGTCTGGAAGGTCAACACTGTGGAACAGTGTCAGATCAGAGCTGTCAAGGAGTTCCAAAGATTCCTGCTTGCCATAGAAAACAGCCCTCATTCTCTGATGTGTAAATCTGAGAACTGTTCATTGAAGTGCACTGGCTGATCTCAGCTGTCGAGATTCTATCTCTAAGTAAACCAGGGCCAAAACCAGACTCAACACCTAGAATTGCAGTAGGAAATATGCTGGGAGACAGGGCAGTGTCTAGAGCACTCGAGTAAAGTACAAATCATACCTCAAAGAGCCAAGCTGCTGCCTTCTACACTTACAATGGAGTCTCCTGGGTGGTCTTCAAGCGTAGCCCTGTGGAGAGTGCACTGAATTGTAACCTAGCAAATTGCTTTCCAACCTCTTTCAGTTGGAGGCACATCTCTACCATCTTCTCTTCCCCACTAAGACTCCACGCTCACAAACCACTCGTTCTGTATGGCAGGGAAGTCTTGGATTCTGAGAGCCATCCTCTTTGATTTCACTTTTCAAAGGTGGTGGAACAACAAAATTCTTAGAGAACATCTAACGCAGCCATGGCACTGATATAGTGATTAGAAAGGCATGTGACAAAGTGAAAAGGCTGTTGTCACCATAAATGCAACAGAAGAGACTCTGAGACTCAGTAACTATGCAAGAGTAACTATGAAATCAAAGAAGCAGCATGGCTCAGTGGCAAGAGCCTGGGCTTTGGAGTCAGAGGTTATGGGTTCAAATCCCAGCTCCACCACTTGTCAGCTGGGTGACTTTGGGCAAGTCACTTAACTGCTCTGGGCCTCAGTTCTCATCTGTAAAAAATGGGGATTAAGACTGTGGGTGCCCCCGTGGGGCAACCTGATTACCTTGTAACCTCCCCAGCACTTAGAACAGTGCTTTGCACATAGTAAGCACTTAATAAATGCCATTATTAATTAATTATGAAATCAGCATCCAGAATTGGACAAAAACAAGACTCTTCCCTCTCTCCTTTTTGGTTCAGTTCAGGTAGTCCAGAATTTCCAGTCCTTAGTGGGAAGTGTCTATTGGTGTTCAGAGAAACTCCGGAATGTTTATCATGTGTCTAGAAGCAGTGTGGCCTACTGGAAAAACTCTGGCCTAGAATTCTAATCCCAGCCCCTTCACTTACCTGCTGTGTGACCTTGGGCAAGTCACTTAACTTCTCTTGCCCTCAGTTCCCGCAACTGTAAAATGGGGATTCAATACCTGTTTTCCCTGCTATTTAGACTATAAGCCCCATGTAGGACAGGGACTGTGTTCAATCTAATTATCTTGTATTTATCCCAGTACCTAAAACATTATGCTTAATGCATAGCAAACACAAGCAAACACCATAAGAAACATTAAAATAGATGAGTGACAGGGGAAATAGGAAATTTGCTGAAGCATCTTACATTACTTACCTCAATTTAGCCCACACAACACATATATAAGATAGGGTTAGGTATCATTACCCGCATTTTACAGATGGAGAAACCAAGGTGTGGGGAGGTTAAGTGACTTGCCCAAAGTCTCACAGTAGACAAGTGGCAGAGTCAGGACTAGAACCTGGGTACTCCAACTTCTGTTGTCCTGCTTTTTCCACTATGCCACATTGCCTCATGATTAGTTCAGTTCCAGAAGAAACACAGTTTAGGACAGGGCTCCACATTGGTCTAATTGTTCTAAGCCACCTTGAGGTCATTTTACTTCATTCATTCAATCGTATTTATTGAGTGCTTACTGTGTGCAGAGCACCGTACTAAGCGCTTGGGAAGTACAAGTGGCAATATATAGAGATGGTCCCTACCCAACAGCAGGCTCACAGTCTAGAAGGGGGAGACAGACAACAAAACAAGACGTATAAACCAAATAAAATAAATAGAATAAATATGTACAAGTAAAACAAATAAATAAATAGAGTAATAAATATGTACAAACATATATACATATATACAGGTGTGGGGAGGGGAAGGAGGTAAGGCGGGGGAGATGGGGAGGGGAGAAGGGGGAGAGGAAGGAGGGGGCCCAGTCTGGGAAGGCCTTCTGGAAGAGGTGAGCTCTCAGTAAGGCTTTGAAGGGAGGAAGAGAGTTAGCTTGGCGAATGTGCGGAGGGAGGGCATTCCAGGCCAGGGGGAGGACATGAGCCGGGGGTCGATGATGGGACTGGTGAGAACGAGGCAGAGTGAGGAGATTAGCAGCAGAGGAGTGGAGGGTGCGGGCTGGGCTGTAGAAGGAGAAAAGGTAGGTGAAGTAGGAGGGGGCAAGGTGATGGAGAGCCTTGAAGCCAAGGGTGAGAAGTTTTTGCCTGATGCGTAGGTTGATTGGTAGCCACTGGAGATTTTTGAGGAGGGGTGTAACATGCCCAGAGTGTTTCTGCACAAAGACAATCTGGACAGCAGTGTGAAGTATGGATTGAAGTGGGGAGAGACAGGAGGATGGGAGATCAGAGAGGAGGCTGATGCAGTAATCCATTCGGGATAGGATGAAAGATTGAATGAGTAGGGTAGCGGTTTGGATGGAGAGGAAAGGGCAGATCTTGGCAATGTTGCGGAGGTGAGACCGGCAGGATTTGGTGATGGATTGGATGTGAGGGAAGAACGAGAAAGTGGAGTCGAGGATGACACCAAGGTTGCGGGCTTGTGAGACGGGAAGGATGGTAGTGCCGTCAACAGTGATGGGAAAGTCAGGGAGAGGGCAGGGTTTGGGAGGGAAGATAAGGAGTTCAGTCTTGGACATGTTGAGTTTTAGATGGTGGGCAGACATCCAGATGGAGATGTCCTGAAGGCAGGAGGAGATACAAGCCTGGATGGAGGGAAAGAGAGCGGGGGCAGAGATGTAGATTTGGGTGTCATCAGCGTAGAGATGATAGTTGAAGATTCAACATTCAAAATTCAGATTCAAAACCTTGGGTTAACCTGAGAACCAACCCAATCTCACTGGAGTCCCCTGGAGTAGGACTAACATAGAATTTAATACTACTACGAATAACTGTGTTATTTGTTATATACTTACTATGCGCCAGGTATTGTGTTAGGTACTGGGGCGAATACAAGCAAATTGAGTTGGACTCAGTCCCTGTCCCACATGGGATTCACAGTCTTAAACCACATTTTATGGTTGAGGAAACTAAGACCCAGAAAAGTGAGGTGACTTGCCCAAGGTCACCCAGCAGACAAGTGGCAGATCGGGATTAGAACCCACAACCCAGGCCCATGCTCCATGCCAAGAGCATCTCCAGATAAGAGTCAGAATCAAGTCCTTGCACCCTCCCCAGCCAGACCTGAACACCAGGGTGGAGCTGAGTCCAACTGACACCCAGCATATGTCAATGTTCAACTGGATGAATTTTCTTCAATGATTTCCTTATGGAATTGGAAAACCCATATCACATTATCATGAGTTCTGTTTATATATAAGTAAGATTAACATATTCAGGCAATACAGTGAAGTTAGATTAAATTAGAGTAAATTCATCAGCCAATCAATCAATGTTTTTGTTTTGTTTGGTTTGGTTTTTTAATGGCATTTATTAAGTGCTTACTATGTGCAAAGCACTTGAATGTATAGCATTATAGAAAACCCTTGGGAGAATATAACAGAAAAAGACATTATCCCAGACCTATAAGGAGCTCACTATATAGTAGACTCATAGTCTACTATGGGAGACAGACTTAAAATAATTTACAAGGTGGAAGAAGTGTTCAAATAGTAAAATACATAATATGAAATGTACAAAACTATCATGTGAAATTGTGAGAGCTAAAGTTCTAAAAAGGAGCAAAAATTGATTGGTAGATGGGCAGATGTGCTCTGGAACAAGGAAAAATTAATCAGGGAAACCCTTCTGGAATAAGTAAGGTTTCAGAAGCATTTTGAAGATAGGAGAACTTAAGTCTGGCATATTTGAAAGGGGAGGAAGTTCCAGGAGGGAAAAAGGTTTGTACCAGGCATCAGAGGTGGAAGAGTTTAAAAAAAGGGCATATTGACTAGGTGAGCTCAGGAGGAATTGAGAGTGTGAGCTGGGGTGTATTGTAGAAGAAGGAGGATGGGCAAGAAGGAGGGAGATGATGGAGTGGTCAGGAGTTTTTTTCTTGAGGTGAAGATGAATGGGTAACCAACCATTGGAGGAGTTTAAGGAGCAGAAAGATGTGTACAGGGCAACATTTTAGAAAGATAAGCCAAGCAACCAAGTAAAGTGTGATGAGGAAATAGGCTGGAGTCAGGAAAATCAGTGAGGAGGTTTATACAGTAGTCAATATAACTGCCTAAGTCAAGGTGAAAGCTATTTGGCTGGAGAGGAAAGGGACTATCTGGGAAATGTTGTGGAGAAAAGCTGTCAAGACTTCATGGCTGACTACATGCAAGAATTGAAGAAGAACCAAGAATCAGGTATAAAGGGAGGATAGTGGTATTATCAACTGTGGTGAGAAGGTCATAAGGTGGAGAGGATCTAAGGGAGAAGATGAGGAGCTCAGTTTTTGACTTACTGAGCTTGAGGTGCCGACAGTCCATCCATATGAAGATGTCTTGCAGGCAAGAGGAAATGTGAGATTGTTGATGGGGAAGGGGTTGGACCTGGTGAGATAATTTGGAGTTATCTGCTTAGAGATGAAGATATTGGATCAGATGAGCTCGCCAAGATCATGAGTATAAAGTAAGAAGAAAGGAGACCCAGAGCAGAGCCTTGAGAGTTACAGAGAAAGTGTCAATGAAAGAGAGTGAGAAAGAAAATAAGCAGCCATAACATCCTGCACCTTTCACAATCAGAGAGCCACCCTGCCTAGCTGGGAACCCACAGCAGGACCCTTGGCATCATCCTGGGGCCTTGTTTCCTGATGACGATGCTATTTATTAAGTGCTTACTATGTACCAATCAATGAGCTAAGTCATCAGGTAGATAAAGGATAATCTGACTGGACCCATCTCTAGTCCCATATGGGATTCATAATCAAAATGGAAGGGAGAGACATTTTGTTCCCTTTTTATATATGAGGAAACTGAGGCACAGGGAAGTTAAATGACTTGACCAAGTTAACACAGGAGGGAAGTGGCAGAGTCAGAATTAGAACCCAGGCCTCCAGAATTCCTGCCTGTCCCGTTTCCATTAGACCACCACAAAATCTAGGCTGTTGGGATCACTCTGGTGCCTGATGAGAGGGAGGTAGGTGTCGTGGTTGGTACTGTTGGACTTTGAACCATGAGGAAACTGAAACTGTCCTTCTAGCCACAGTACCTGACCACTTTTTGTTTTTGTTTGGTGCATCTGCTCTTATCTTTTATGTTGTTCCAGCATTTCATATTTTAATTTCTACTTATGTTCCTGTCATCAGTCACCCTTTCCTATTTTTCTGCATTTCTTGAAGGCCAGGACCACATCTATTCTTACCTGTATATTTTTGCCAGTATTTAATACCATGCTTCACCCACAGTAAGAGCTTAATAAATCTATTATTATTACTAACTACCACTACTACTATTACTTCTGGAAAGAAAAGCTGGAGAGGTAGGAGGACAGCCAGGAGAAAACTATATTGACCATACCAAGAATGGATTATTAGGAGGAGGGTGTGGTCCGCAGTAACAAATGCAACTGAAAGATCAAGGAGAGTAAGAGTAGAGTAGAGACCACTGCCGACAACTGGTGAAGAGGAGTAATCGTTGACTTTGCAGAGTGTAGTCTCGGGGGAAAAGGGGTGCAGAAATCAGATGGTAGTGAGTCAAGAAAGGTGGAACAGAGGAAGTGGGGGAAGTGGGAGTATACAGTCCATTCCAGGAGTTTGGACAAGAATGGGAGCAGGGAACTTCCCGAGCCCTCTGTCGCTTAGGATGTAATTCTGAAATTCTTTATAAGCATCCAGTATCATCATGGGTGATATTTATTGAGTGCCTACTGGGTGTGGGGCAATGGAGTGGGTTCCTGTGAGCTTGTAATGCAATAGGGGAGAGAAGTGGACACAAACGTATAATAGGAAAAAGAGTAAGAGCCCAGACACGAATGCTAAAAATAAAACAAGGGATCAAATGAATATATAAAATTCAGGAGGATTTTTATATATGTGCATAAACATGAACATATTTTAAAAATAGGCCTGTATCTTATTTATACACTGATGGGATAACCTGACCAGATGATGCACAAAAGGCAGTAGACAGTGTTAAAGTAAAAACTAAAAACTCCAAAGAATCAGTGTTTTTCTAGTTTTATTGCATTATCATCATTACTTCACAACACAGTGAATTAAGGTCTAAACACAAAAGCAGATGAAGCTGAAGAGGGAGTAGATTCCACATCCAAAGGATAGTAATGCATCCTTTAGCTATCAACAAAGCCAAGGGGAATAAACAATCAGCTTATGTAACTGCATGGACTATCTCCCTGGCTAGATTATCAGTAACCATCTGAATAAACTATCAGCTCAAACAGGAAGCCCTGGGACAAGATCTTTCACCTTCCTTTGATTGTCATTTTCCAATTGTTTCTTTCTTAGTGACGCCATCCGGTTGGTTCACTGATGTTTCACTTTGGCTTCAGCCATGTCAGACCCACCCAGAGAAGATGGAAACCAAGAACAAATGAAGGATGGGCATTCCTGAAAAAGTCCCTGGGTAGATGCCTCAGGCACCATCACATTTGCTAAGGTCACTTAATAAACAGTTGCCTTCATCTCAACACCATTGGGCAAAGTGAAAATAATTAGCTTTCCTCTCAAATCTTTAACCCAGCTGGTATGAGCCACATAGACAACCCACTCAAAATCACTTAGAAACCTGGTAATCACTGCCCATTCTGGACAGTACACCTCTAGTCTACAGCTCTCAAAAAGTTGGAAAATAAAAACAGAGGGTCAGGAGGGAACTTACAGATCCTTGAATCTAATACTTTTGTCTTTCCATCTTTATATATTTTTTTGCTTTGATGGTGAGAATTTGGCATAAGGAGTCATTAAAGTCCTAAAAAACATAGAATGTAAATCCTTTGCTGCTCCCAGGTAAAAAGCGTAGAGAAATCATGTCCTTAAAAATGACTTACTCTGATCTGGGGTACCTTGGCTACGCTAAGGGTCGGCTCTGAATGCCATGTACCAATGTCGCCAAAGTTTTTTGAGGGCCTAGCCTCCAAACCCACCCCTGGTCAACCTGATTTACTGAAAACATGTCAGGCCTTTCCCCATCCCCCAACCCAACTGGCGCTAAAGATGATCTAAGGATGGTACCCAAAGTGGCAGGATTGGGGAGAGATGGCCTACCATCTCTGGGTATCAGCTGTCAGTCAGGCAGATTCCCAATTGAACCCAAGTCCATGAAAGAGGAAGCTGGTCCTCAGACCTCCTGCCTTGTTTTCCTGAAGCAAAGGTAGTCTTTTCAGGCAATGGCATCAAAATCTACTCATTACCAAGTCTCCTTTTGCTATTTTGCTAATGAAGCTGGAAATATTTGCAGTGTTAAGCAGCAGGTGGGAGCCATTAACTTTCTCATTTTTTTCAGTCTGTTCTGCAGCTTGCCTGGTGTAGTTATATGCTACCAATCTGTGCCTCTATAGGCAAAATGAAATAGAAATTCAACACAATTATCAGTTTAGATTCCCTCTCTACTCCACACTCCCCACTCACTCCCCCAACCCCTCTGCCCTGGAAAAAAAAAAAAGGATGCTTTTTTGCCCTGAATGATCCATACTGACTGTCTAAATGGATCAAATGTACTGGATAATTGTTCAAGTCTCCACTTGACTCTGCTGGGTAGATCCAGCCAGGGTGATTGCACCGCATGTTTGCATTTTATTACCATCATTCAGGGTGTCACGTTAAGTCCAGCTCACCGATGTGCAGAGTCGTTTGCTAAGGCGACTGCATTTTTTTAGGTTTCCTTTGAAACACCATCCAAACACAACAACAACAACAAAAGAAGCCCCAAGCCACAATTTCAAAAAAACTAAGTGCTTTAAGATGCCTCCTAAAAGTCACAGCCTGGCCTTAGACTGTTCAATTTTTGAAATTCTTCAGGAGTGAGAACAGGCTTTGTTGTCAACAGAGTTCTGTTCACAGAGGCAGGAAAATGAAAGAGGGCTCTCTATTGTTCAGCTATATGGTGGAGGCTGCAAGAATGTGCAAGGAATGCAGGGTGCGCATGTCACAGAAAGAGAAAGCCTTTGTGTGGGAACACTGAAGCAGAATGTCAATCATATAAATAACTATTACCTCATTTTAGGGGGTTATTATGGATATCAATTTTATGTTGGGAGGGTGGGTTTAGAAAAGCAGAACATTTATTGAAGTGTATTGCTTTCCTTCCTAACCAGTTTCTTCACAGTAAAACCTTCAGCTTGTCCAATCCACCGTGAAACTAGGGGAAGAGTTTAAAATGTCTCCCAAGGGTTCTCACATTTATAGGGTTGCTGTCTGGTGTGGCTCTCAGATCACCTTCATCTCGCCGAGGAGATTGAGAAACTGCAGTCCCGTCATTTCAGGGGAGAAATTCAGAAAAATCCAGAGACAGATCATTAAATTTTCTAGAAAGCAAAAGAAAAGTCTGTAGCCATTTGGGCTCTGTGCAGATGATGTACTTCTGGGACATTTATTTTGTGATGCATTATACTGCGACAAGCTTCAGTGATTCAAGGCTAGGCCACATGGAAGGGAAATTCCTCAAAATCTGAAAAGTTATTTAAGGAAAATGCTTGAAAGGGAGGCACTGCAGATCACATATGTTACTGCTCTGACTTCTCCAAATCAGCCTTCAAAGCGCAGGCTTGCCAAGAATGGGTAGACCTGTCACTGCATGAATCATGTTCAGCCCGGTTTTATAGCTCAGCTGAAAAGCTTCTGAGCTGGAAGTGGGTGAGTGGGTGGAGGGAGGTGGGGCGGGGGGTAGGTGGATGGGTATGTGTGCACATGTGTGTACATATACATGCATGTTACCTGAGTTGTATAGTCTCCTGAGGGGCCAGGTTTGGCCACTTGTCTGCTGTGTGACCTTGAACAAGTAGCTTAACTGCTCTGTGCCTCGGTTACCTCATCTGTAAAATGGGGATTAAGATTGTGAGCTCCATGTAGGACAGGAACTGTGTACTACCTGATTTGCTTGTATCCACCCCAGCGTTTAGCACAGTCCCTGGCACATTGTAAGTGCTTAACAAATACCACCATAATATTATTATTACTTTGTCCAGGTGTGATCAAAAGAAAAAGATATGGGAACACCAACTGCCAAATGGAAGGCTGAGTTTAGCTGAGTTTAGAGGTTACTTCTATACTTGCAACATCAGGGATCATTTTGTCAACACTAGAAAGAAGACAAGGCTCTGGACACTGCACAATTTACCTAAACAGCATGATGTATGCCTACCTGCTCATCCATTTTTCCTAAGTAGAGGGCATGGATTCACAAGAATTTGGTCAAAGTTACGCTTGTCTCTAGCTGGGTCCTATCCCAATTGTTCAGGCCAAAATATGATCAATTATTCAAGTTAATTATCTGACTATTTTAGGTAAAATACATTGAATAATTTGCCCATGTAGTACAGATCTAAATTACTGAAAATATTCAAACCTGAAAGGTATTTCACAAAGTGTTTTCAAAGCATCAGTGATGTTTTTACTGCATAGGTTATGCTAAGCCTAGACAAAATACATTTTGTGTGAAGGGAAATGTGGTGAAATAAAATATTTTGAAAGTGTTGTCTACACTATGATATTATTTGGCTTTACAACCAGATGTGCAAATGGATGGATGATAATTGCCATTGCAAAAAGCACATTCAGATGTTCAGATGGGCAGGGAAGGTGTTACCTGCATTTTTCAGGTGTTTGACCATCTGATGAATATTTAGGATTTATGTAACCCTTTGGAAAGTGTGCCTTTTGATGTAAACAGCCTACCTTATCAGAATTTTAAGTTAACCACATATTTGCTGGTGAATATTTTCACTAATTAGACCAAGAAAGGAATTCAGATCTCTTCTATTGAAACATTTTTTTTCTCTTTTCCTGGAAATCTGTTGGCTTTTCCGAGCCAACAGGAGACATCAAATAACCCAGAGGCATGAGGAGTGAGTGTTTCTGAGATGCCTCTGGTTTCCATGTTTCATTCTGGGACATCCCTAGTGGATCCTGCAACAGCACCATTTCCGTTTCCCAATGTGGGACCATGTTTCAGTTTAGCCATCTGCCTTTAGTTCCCAGACACATTCCATAATCCTTCGCCTGGGCTTCAAAAGAGAGCTCACTCTGTTTTGCTTCCCAGAGCACAGCCATTCCAAATTAAAAGTGTCTGAGTTATGAATCCTAGAAAAGTGATTTGTGATAATATTAGTTGTCCTTGGTGCTCAAAGAATATGCTACCAACAGTGAAATGCACTTATGGTATATGTGTGGTTGGGAAAGGCCAAAGCAGGTCTCACAGACCCTCAAGTCATAAGTTTGTTGTGCTGTCATGGGGGGGTTGTGGCTTGCAGCTTCTGGTGTTGTTTTTGCTTTTGCCTCCTTATTTTGCCATCCTTCTGAAGCTTCTGTTCTGAATGAGACCGCACCTTTCATTCTGTTCTATCTGTGGCAACCACCTGCTTTTTTCAGCTAGGATGCAGGCTTGTCTGAGGTTTATTTTTACTGCATCATTAAAATGTTACCTCAGCCCTCCTTATTTGCAGTGTCCCAATTTCAACTCACCATTCAGCCGCTGTTTAGGTATCCTGTCATTCATTATCTTCCTCCATCCCTCCTAGCGCAGATTTGCATGGAGATACACATGGGCTCAATGCTAGGCAATGATGTTCTGCTCAAACTGACACTCCCAGTAGGGGAAAGAATGGGGGAAATGAAGAAAACTGTTCCATTTGGGATGCTCTGGGAACTGAGCATCAAAAAAGCTCAAAAAAGCCCTCTCATCAGTTTAAAAGGTACTGGTGAGCCCTGGTCAGCAGATGCTAAGAATCCTCTTCAAATATTGGCCCTTCCTCTCCTGCCTGATTACACCCTCCTTTCATGACTTGGCCATAACAATACTTAACTGGGTTGGGTTGAAAATGCCCATTAAATGGTATCTAACATCCAAGAGTCTAAGAGCTCTTCAAGACCATCAGAACAATCTGATCACAGAAATTCTTCCTATTTATGTACACATTTTCTCTAGTAAACACAAATTGACTTTTATATGCAGGTTGAGCCAGATTCCTACAATATCATAATCCATGGATGTGGGCTAGTATACTCAGAACAACTTCTTTTACACCACAGGAGCACCAGTTGATTTACCAAAGGATGTTGGACAGATCTCTAGCCTCAGTTTCAGCCTATATGAACCAGAAAAACCAAATCTGGCTCCTGTATATAGGGGAGGTGGGGGTTCATTTTAATGACCCAGACCTCCCAGTTAATAAGTTACTTCTGGGCAGTCAAAAGACACTCTTTGAAGCTGCACTATGTACCATTTAGTGCCCTGAGTCCAGAATAGAGCTGGGCTTCTTGCTTCTTCTTGCTTCTCTCCAAGCAATAATTTATATCACTAAGTTTGCAGATGAAAAAGACAAACAGGTTAGTTGACTTGGAAGATAATCCAGAATACATCCTCACTATGCTACTGGAGATACCACAGTTTACTGCAGAGTCTGGAAGTGAAGAAGGACCCACTCAAGATCATCTAATGCTAGAGAACTGTTCATATTTCCATGAGTTACACACAAATGGTGTCTGGTAAGTATGGAAAGAGCACCCAGAAACCTGGATGCCAACACCATATGCAATTAGTCCCTGAAACAGTCCAGAAAATTGTGGTGGGCACCATTTTTGTTATTGGTACTTGTTAAGCACTTACTATGTTCCAGACACTGTACTAAATGCTGGGGCATTTACAAAATAATAAGGTTATTTTGTTGAGGACAGGCTGCCAGGCACTGCTGCACTGGACCATTTGGTGGGAGTGTCCCAAAGAAAGATGCAATTCACTACTCCCTCTCCAGAACTAACCACAGCAGGTTGACCAGGCATGCCAACCAGGCAACCCAATCAAAATTGCTAAAGAAGTACTATTCCATAATTACATAGTAACTACATGCAACTGCATGAGTCTTGGGGTTAGCAGGCAAAGGTAATCTTATGCTCTTCTTATAATGGTTTGCTTCTGAACATGGAATTGCCCACCATTACATGAGAACTGCTGTGCAGCAGAACAAAGTCTGTAAAAGTTCAGCAAATGTTGTGGAGTGTTGATACTCTGAAGTGTTTAGAGGACTGATTTCTATAGAGGGTTCAGCTTGCTTTGGGTTAATATTTGGTGAATATTGTTGGATTATTCAAGAGACCACTACCATGGAACCTGATTGTAATAATACCTGTGGCATTTGTTAAGTGCTTACTAATGTGCCAAGCACTGTACTGAAAGCTGGAGTAGATACAAGAGAATCACATTGGACATAGTCTCCGCCCCACATGGAACTCATAGTCTAAGAAGGACAGAGAGCAGGTATTTAATTCCCATTTCACAGATAAGGCTACTGAGGGTCAGAGGAGTTAAGTGTCTTGCTCAAGGTCACACAGTAGGCAAATGGCAGAGCCGGGATAAGAGCCCAGGTCTAACTCCCAGGCCGGTACTCTTTCCATTAGGCCATGCTGCTTCTACTTCTCTCCAGAGGCTCCATCTGTGTATTCCCTAGAGAGAGAACAAGAAGGCTGCCTTGATGTCATCCCCCCAATTCTCCCCAGTGCTGTTTCTCTCCACGAGAAGCAGCATGAAGATTTGAGAAACTGTGTGGCCTAAGGCAAGGAGCATAGCATGGGACTTGTTGGACCTGAGTTCTAATCCCGGCCCTGCCAGTTGCCTGCTCTGTGATCTTGGGCAAGTCACTTGACTTTTCAGTGCCTCACTTACCTCATCTGTAAAATGGAGATCTGTTCTCTGTCCTACTTGGACTGTGCCCCACCAGTTTGACTTGTATCTGCCTCACTGCTTAGAACAGTGCTTGACAGATAGTAAGCATTTAGCAAATACCAAAAAAAATTCAGTCACCAAAGTAGGCATTAGGGTGGCCAATGACAACTTCCAAGAAAATACCCCTCAAGGCATGTATTTTATATTATAATGGTACCTAACATGGCATAATGACATTATACAGACCCCATGTTTCCAGGTGTCCATCCAATTCTGCTCAAATTGGCCCAAGCCTAGAAGATTTATCTGATGTACCCTGATCCACCAAGATGATCCAGAGAGAGTCTATTTTCCTACCAAGTAGACAAGATCTTGGACACCATATTCCAGCCACGGAACTCCACTGCAGGAACCATGGCAGAGGAAGGCTGATCTTTGAAAACGTGAACAGGGTTCACAAGACAGTTCAGCATCCTAAAAATGTCCTCGGTTCCAATGAGAGTTCAGATAATTCTTTCTGGATCCTGGAATAGTTTGTGGAGATCATCCCAGCTTCTGCATTTGCTTCACAAAGCCAAACACACTTGAGGGAGTTACCCCACACCATACTGGGGTCCAGGGACTCCAGGCCTCTTGGGTTAGATATACATGTCCAAAGGGCTCAAGGATATTGAGGAGCACAGAGGCTGCGTAGGTGACAGGCTGTGTAGATTTACAGCCAATCACCCCTCTTCAGTACCACCCACACAGTGTTGCTTCAAAGCAATTGGCAAGATGCCAAAGGGAAGACCTACGTCAGTGTTCTGGTACGGTGACAGGTAGGGATGGAGAAAGGGAGGAGTGGGATTGCTTCATCAGTCCCACAGAAACTTGTGGATGGCAACTGCCAAGAGTTTAAACACATTATTTCCCCTCGTGCAGGTGAAAGAACAGAATTAAATCAACAGTCTGAGATAGTCTTCTGAAGATTAACATCTGCCAATCTCCTTTTTCTTCTCGACTCCCTTGTGATTATATTTCATTCACAAAACTGAATTATAGAATGAAATTTAAGTATGATGAAGTCCAAGGACTAAAAGGATCCTGAAAGCTCGTCTAGTTCATTTCCCCTGCTCTAGGTAAGGCTGCCTATGGTTACTCAAGTATCACGTCACATCCTTGAAGATTTTCTCAAAACTCTCCCAGATTTCTCTTCTCCAATCCTTCTCTCTTCCCTTAGTCTTTCAATCAATCAATCAATCAATCAACCAATCAATGATATTTATTGTGTGCAAAGCACTGTACTAAGTGTTTGGGAGAGTGTAATACATCAAGTTGGTGGATGTGTTCCCTGCCACAAGGACCTTACAGTCTAGCGAGGAGACAGACATTAAAATAATTACAGATAATAATAATAATAATGGCATTTATTAAACACTTACTATGTGCAAAGCACTGTTCTAAGTGCTGGCACTGTTGTAAGTGCTGATATATACATAAGTGCTGTGGGGATGAAAATAAGGGGAATATCAAGTACTTAAAGGGTACAAATCCAAAGAAGAGATAGGGAATAGGGGAAATGAGGGCTTAGTTGGAAAGGCTTCTTGAAGGAGATCTGATTTTTACAAGGCTTTGAAGGTGGGGAGAGTGGTGGTCTGTCAGATGTGAAGGGGGAGAGAGTTCCAAGCTAGAGGGAAAATGTAGGCAAGGAATCAGTAGCAAGATAGACAAGATAGAGGTACAGTGAGTAGGTTGGCATTAAGGGAGCTAAGTGACCAGGCTGGATTGAAGTCGGAAATCAGAGAGGTATGTTAGGAGGGTGAGATGACTGAGTACTCAAAGCCAATAGCAAGGAGTTTTTGTTTGATGTGGAGGTGGATGGTTGACCACTGGAGGTGCTTGAGGAATGGGGAAACATGGACTGAACAATTTTTAGAAAAATGATCCAGGTTGCAGAGTGAAGTGTGGACTGAAATGAGGTGAGACAGAAGGCAGGGAGGTCAGAGAGGAGGCTGATGAGGAGTCAAGGAGGGGTATGTTAAGTGCTTGCATCAACAGAGTAGCAGTGTAGTGGAGAGAAAAGGGTGGAATTTAGTGATACTGTGATGAATTGAGGACAACGCCAAAGTTATGGGCCTGTGAGACAGGGACGATGATGGTGTTGTGGCAGGATTTGGATGTCAAGATGAGGACTTGTGCTTTGGACATGTTAAGTTTAAGGTGTTGGCAGAACACTCATTCATTCATTCAATCGTATGTATTGAGCGCTTACTGTGTGCAGAGCACTGTACTAAGCACTTGGAAAGTACAATTCGGCAACAGATAGAGACAATCCCTACCCAACAACGGGCTCAGAGTCTAGAAGGAGGGGAGACAAACAACAAAGCAAAACAAGTAGACAGGCATCAATAGCTTAAAAATAAATAAATAGAATTCTAGATATATAATAGATATAACATTCAGGTAGAGGTGTCCTGATGGCAGGAGGAAATGTGAGACTGCAAAGAAAGAGAGAGGTCAGGGCTGGAGACGTAGCTGGAGATGTAGATTTGGGAATTTTCCTCATAGAGATGGTAGTTGAAGCTGTGGGAGCAAATGAGTTCTCTGAGAGTGAGGGTGTAGATGGAAACGGGGACCCAGAACTTAGTCCTTAGGAATTTCTTTAGTTACAAGGTGGGAGGCAGAGGAATAGCCTAGGAAGACTGAAAATGAGGTAGGAGAGATAGGAGGAGAACCAGAAGAGAACAGTATAATGAAGCCAAGGTTAGAAATTCCTCATAAGGCCAATTTCCAAGGTTTCAGAAGTTTCTTTATCTTGCTACAAATACAAGGATTCAAAACTGGACATAAATCTAAGTGTAGAGGGAGCGATGCCAATATCATGTTAACTCTTTGTACCTATTTAATATATGGTCTGCTATGACCAGGATCTATGCTTGAGCAAGCATAGTTCAATATGAACTATGCTTGAGCAAGCCAATGTGGACCCATTTTGATTACCTGCAATCAAATATCTGCAATCAATCAATCAGTCAATGGTATTTATTAAGCACTTAGTGTGTGCAGAGCATTCTAGTAAGGTTTTGGGACAGTACCATAAATTAGGGTTGGTAGACATGATCCCTGCCCATAAGCAGTTTTCTTTTAAGTACCTAAATTAACGATTTTATAATTATCTGTTCTGAACCTCATTCTTTATTTATGTACACCACATTCCTATTCTGTCTCCACAAAATATTTTCAATAGAAATTGGAGCAATACTTAATATCCTATTTTTCCAGATAGTTTTCCTCCCTGTTTCACCCATCATTGATTAAATGGTTTTGTTTTACGGTTGAAGCAGGGGTATCATAACTCCTAATCTTTTTCTTTCTCTACTTCTAATATGCACAGCTTGAGAAAAGTTATTTGACACTGCTGTGCTTTATTGTCCTCTGTGATAGAACAGTAACTGTGAAATGAGTATACGATTGAGGTAAATTTTATTTTATAATTCTCTTTAAATATCATAGGTCTGTTTCCGGCACTACTATGAATAGGTATTGAAAAGCTTTGATTCCCTTTACACTTATGGATATCTATTTACTACAGCTCAATTGTCCAGCTTTCTTTCCTGTATCTTGGATTTATTATTTATCTTTTCTTAAGCAGAGAAAACACTGTAAAACCACCAAGCTCAAATTTGGACATTTGGTGTTTTTTAAAATATGAGAAAGGAAAGTTTTGGGAACTCTGGGTTCTACCGAATATTTAAATAATATATGGTGACACCCATAACTCTAAATTTTTTATGGTAATGTTCAGCTGAAATTACTGCAAAATAATGTAGTTATTCCATATACTGAGCCAAGCTCTCAAGGTTTGTTTTATGTATATCACATGTGGCTGGGAGAACAAAAATCCTATGAAATATAATGTGCTTTCTTTTTGCATTGCCAAATATCCTAACAAAATCAATGATTGAAGACTTTCCTTAACTGTTGGATTTTTTTAAACACTCTTCTCAAAACAGTTAATAATCTGTTTTAAAACTACATAACATGCTCAACCTGTCAGTAATTCTGCTGTGAACCTTTTTTTAAAAAAATTCGCGAAACTGACCAAGTTTAGTAAATTGAAAAGTTGTTTGGTTCTTCATGAACCTTTCCAACAACAATCTAGTGGCAGGAGCCCAGGATCCCAGGTTAAAATTCTATCTCTCCACTCTCCTGCTGTGTGAATTAGAGAAGGAGCATGGCTCATTGGAAAGAACTTGGGCCTTGGAGTCAGAGGTCATGGGCTCAAATCCCAGCTCCCCCAATTGTCAGCTGTGTGACTTTGGGCAAGTCACTTAACTTCTCTGTGCCTCAGTTACCTCATCTGTAAAATGGGGATTAACACTGTGAGCCCTCATGGGGAAACCTAATCACCTTGTAACCACACCAGTGCTTAGAACACTGCTTTGCACATAGTAAGCGCTTAATAAATGCCATTATTGTAATTGTTATTATTAATTTGGAAGGTCACAACCTCTTTGAGCCTCAGTTTCACTGTAAAATGGGGAAGATACCAAAGATTGTAAATCCCATAAGAGGTAGATACAAGATGAAGTTGTGTATCTATCCCTGAGTTTAGGACTAAGTGCTTTATTTGTGCATAATAGTTATTATAATTATTATACTGATGGGTTTAGTAAATTATTGGCAATATGAATATCTCTTAGCACTTATGAAAGTCTCAGTAGATTTTGAGTATGCATTTCCATAGTTGTGCTTTTGAAAGTTTTGTTTACCTGAGATTGAGACAATCATCATTTTTTTTTCCTGCCTTCTTCATTTGATTGTAAGCTACCCAAAGGCAGGCACAATGCCTTAACTATCATTCGTCATCTCTTCCCTATACTATACAGTGTTCTACACAGGTGGATATTTTATAAATGATGATAATGAAGATGGTGCCAATAGAATTTGTTCCTTTTTAAAAAAATATGATTAAGAAAGGAAAGTATGATGGGAACAAGTGAAATGCAGATTGTAAAGACTCCCCATCTCATTTCATACTCCGATTTTGAATTCCAAGGCATTTGTGAAATATCCCAATTTTCTAGTTAGAGGATTAACAGGATCCTTTATATTCCAAGTCCCTTTTGTTTTGCTCAGTGTGGCCATTTTCACTGCTCATTAGCACTTCCATTAGACTGCAGCAGGGGATCCAAGAAGTGATGAAATGCAAACATCTACTTCAGGTGCTTATTTATGAACTATATGGATGCTTTGCCTAATCATTTGGAGAAAGAAGAAAAACGTCCATCTGGTATGTTCCTAAGAATTGCAGTGTTCTACTGTGCTGTGAAGATTTTAAAATTATTTATGCAAGTGTGGACTTCTCCATTTGCTAAAGACAGCTTAACTAGGCAGCTAAGTGGAAATTTCAATAAAGCTATGAATTAATGTATAACTTGTTTGTCCTATTTATAAATTGTGGCTTTCTAATACTCAGAATAGTCAAAAATAGGCTTTATTGCACTTGCCATTTCGCTATTCTGACATTTTACCCCCCTGTAAAGAGTAGTTTTGAAATTTTTATTTAACAATTCAATTGTGACACCTTAATGATCTCCATTAACCCCTCCAAGGCCTACTATTTCTGCTAGCAATTCACCCTGCCAAGTAAACTCCAAGAATGGGGATTGATTTGCATGGCAAATCAATGTTTTTGCAGTTTCCTAAATTAACTGACACAGAACTTGGTTCGGAGGTGGATTTGTGCTTGGCAATTCATTAGCTAGGCATGAAGTGAACACTGTATAGTTGTTTACTTACTTTCCCCTTCTCCAGGGTGATCTATCTTCAGCCAATAATAATTCATTTTTTTGCCCCTGGAAATCACTACCTCAACTCTGTTGCCTATATACAAAAAAAGGAATAATTCACAAATATGAATAATGTTCACACAACCCCATCACATAGCATTTGTTCATAGATCCAAATGAATTGTCACCAGGATTTTAGAGAAAATGTCCAAATATTGCTAAACATTGTTTAGCCAGTCAGGTTCATGGAGAAGGGACTTAAAAGCACATAATTCACCTCAAATAATACACATTACACATAACTACAATTGTGGTATTTGTGTAATACACAATACACAATCGTGTAAGCCCTGATACGTGTTTAACAGCACTGGGGTAGATATAAATAAGCAGATCGGAGACAATCACTGTCCCACATGCATTCCCATTATACAATGAGGAGACTGTGGCACTGAGAAATGAAGTGACTTCCCCAAGGTCAAGTAGCAGGCAAGTGGTAGAACTGGATTTCCTCACACCTGGGCCTAGGATCTTTCCATATACCAATAAAACCAAGCTTGAGCCCCAAAACTTTAAAGTCAAATGTTGGAAAGAAAACAAAAAGAAGCAATGCCAAAGCCTTCCCTTCCCCACAGCACCTGTATATATGTATATATGTTTGTACATATTTATTACTCTATTTATTTATTTATTTTACTTGTTACCTATCTATTTATTTTATTTTGTTAGTATGTTTGGTTTTGTTCTCTGTCTCCCCCTTCTAGACTGTGAGCCCACTGTTGGGTAGGGACTGTCTCTATATGTTGCCAGCTTGTACTTCCCAAGCGCTTAGTACAGTGCTCTGCACACAGTAAGCGCTCAATAAATACGATTGATTGATTGATTGATTGAAAAACTCCAATCCACTCTCACTTTTTCCTCACCATCATCATTGCATCTCTTTTCCTCTCTCCAAAAGAAATCAGAAACAATCTAACAATCCAGGTGCTGGCCCATCTTCTTCAGCCTTCTCTTGTCAATAGGAACAGCTAGTTCCAATAAATACGTCGGCCTTGGGTCTGTGGTGTGAGGCCCATGGCTGGAAAGGAGCAGACATCGGCAGGGCAAGTCCTGGTGATTTGAACTTCACAGAGATGAAAGGCAGCTGAACCAATGGGCAATGACTTATGAGCACCGAGGGAGGAAATCGGCCAGCCACGAGTAATTTCTCCCTGTCTAGATATTACTGATTAAACACTACAAAACCAGAAACCAAACCTGGAGATTGGGAAGCTCTCTCTCTCTCTTTCTCTCTCTCTCTCCCTCTCTCTTCCTCTCTCCCTCTCTCCCTGCATGTGTGTGAGAGAGAGTGTTTATGTCTTAAACAGGAATGTTTTGATTCACCATTAACATTTAAAAGGGTGGGTTTTGTGGGGACGTTGGTGGTGGGCAGCTGTTAGGGAAGAAAATTTGTATTTGTATTCCTGCTCCCATGGAAATTTTGGCATTAAAATAATGAATGGCTTTATATTAGGCATGCCCTGGGAACTCAAAGTCACCTGAAATGAGTTAGAATCTTTTATCAAGAAAGGGGAAAAATCCCAGATAAAGAGCTTTTTGAAGTAGATAAGGAAAGCAGATCCTAGCTGAAACATTGGCAGGGGCTGAGACCTCCGTTTCAGCACATTCTGCCCTGCTGTTGTTGGTAGCAATTCCTTGAGGATCATGGTTTGGACTTTAACACAATGGGAGTATGAAAAAAAAAGCCATTTTCATGGGAAAAAATCTGAGTGGCAATCATTTTTAGAAAAATTGCCAATTCGATATTTGTGGGGGTGTGGGGACAGAAACTGCTTAAACTGTTTGTTCTAAAAAAAAATCTGTTTTATTTACATGAACATTAGCATTTACCATTTCAAATTGTTTGATCCAAATAAATACCACGGGCTCCTAACACTTCCAAAATGGAGGGGTTTGTTCAGCCTCACTCTGGGGCCATTCTTGCTAGAGCAGAGCTGAAATTGGTTTATACCAAAAAAAAAAAAAACAATCCCAAATCTGCCTCTTTCTTAATAGCTCAATATTCATCTCAGCATGGCCTAGTGGCTAGGGCAGGGTCCTGGAAGTCAGAAGGTCCTGCGTTCTAATCCCTGCTCCACCACTTGTATGCTGTGTGTCCCTGGGCACATCACTTTACTTCTTTATACCTCAGTTACCTTGTCTGCAAAATGGGGGTTAGGACTGGGAGACTCCTGCAGGATAGAGACTGTGCCCAACCCGATTTGCTTGTATTCACCCCAGTGCTTAGTATAGTTCCGTGCACATGGTAAGTGCTTTAGCAAATAGTATAATTATTATTATTGTTGTTATCATTGTTATTATTAACTCAATTTCAGTGACATAAAACAGCAGGCAATTGGCCTAGCAGAAAGAGCAAGGGAATGAGAATCAAGAAACCCTGTTTAATAATAATAATTATAGTATTTGTTAAGTGCTTACAGTATTCTACACGCTGTACGGAGCTGGAGTTAGTGCAATGGAGTTGGCATGTACAATCACTGCCTATAAAGAGTTTATAATCTAGTGGCAAACCTTTGTTCTAAACATTGGACAACACACCCTTTCACCTATTCTCTCCATCATGGGCTTCTGTTGGCGTTATTTCAAGTCAGCAAAAGGAAGAAGAAAATGTAAATGATGTTTGAAAATGAGGTGAAATGATACAATATAAGATCTTCCAAAATTCTGAAAAGGCATTTCAATATAATTCAACAAATCTAGGGACATTCAGATATAATGAATCCTTACAAAAGAAAAGAGGATTTTAAAAATCCTGATTAGTTTTAAAAGTACTTTTTTCAAATTAGGCATTACAAAACCATTGTAAGTTTTCATTTATCTATCACCAGCAGTATTTAATTGATATTGAATGATGCAATTTACTGAAACTATATTGGGAAGAATGACTTTATAAAACCTGTACACATAAAATGTCAGTTAATAAGTTTTTAAAATAGCCAAATAAAGGTCATTTATTTTCTACTATGCTTCCAACTACAAAACTAATTATAAATTTGAAAGACATCAGAAATTTCACTAACTGTAGAAAACCTAATTATACTTTTCAGAACATACTTTACATCTTAAACCAAAATTGGGGGTGAGTAACATTTAGGTACTTCATCTTAATTCAGTACTTTGTCCATTCCCTTTTTAAATGGAAAACGGCTCATTGAACTTGTGTCCATGACTGAAAAAAGCTTTTGAGCCCTGTAACTTGATAGATTGAAAATTTTGGGTGAACTTAGTTGAAAACCTTGGACAATTTGATTATAATATCAATAATACTCTGAATATATTTCACACTTTTTTCAAAGTACTTTCATATCAATTAAATCATTTATTCTCAGACAATCCTTGTGAAGAAGGCAAGTACAATATTGCATTATTATTTCCATTTTACAGTTAAGGAAACTGAGGCACTGAGAGATTTATTGGGGTCACACAACAGTTTTTTGGCTTCCATCCAAGTGATCCTTCTGCAGAACATCCTCCCAGAAAAATAAAAACCAAAAAAATTGAAAAATACACATGGAATGTAGTTCCAAGTTAATTTTAAAATGACTGTGAAAGAAAAATGCCTTTTGTGTTTTTAATCCCAAGAAAATAATTAATTGAAACATCACCATTTGAACAGAATTTAACATAGCATATGACTTCTGGATTCTAATGTTTTAAGTAGAACCTCTGTGGTTGAAAGACAAGCTATTATTATAATCCTGCATTGATACACCTATTTCATTAAAGAAACCATTCAGAAATGGGTGTCTGCAGTAACACACTGGGGATCAGAAAGGACATTATGTGCAACAGAAGAAGGAATGCAGAAAGAATAATAATAATAGTAATTCATTCATTCAATCGTATTTATTGAGCGCTTACTGTGTGCAGAACACTGTACTAAGCACTTGGGAAGTACAAGTAATTGTGGTATTTGTTAAGTGCTTACTATGAGCCAGGCACTGTACTAAACATTGGGTTAGATAAGAGATAATCAGGTTGGACACAGTCCCTGTCATTCATTCATTCAATCATATTTATTGAGTGCTTACTGTGTGCAGAGCACTGTACTAAGCGCTTGGGAAATACAAGTCAGCAATACATAAAGACGGTCCCTACACAACAACAGGCTCACAGTCTAGAAGGGGGAGACAGACAACAAAACAACATGTAGACAGGTGTCAAAACCATCAGAATAAGTGGAATTATAACTATATGCACATCATTAATAAAATAAATAGAGTAGTAAATATGTACAAATATATACAAGTGCTGTAGGGCGGGGAAGGGAAGTAGGAGAGGAAAAAGGGGGCTCAGTCTGGGAAGGCCTCCTGGAGGAGGTGAGCTTTCAGTAGGGCTTTGAAAGGAGGAAGAGAGCTAGTTTGGCGGATGTGTGGAGGGAGGGCATTCCAGGCCAGGGGAAGGATGTGGGCCAGGGGTCGATGATGGGACAGGCGAGAACGAGGCACATTGAGGAGGTTAACAGCAGAAGAGTGGAGGGTGTGGGCTGGGCTGTAAAAGGAGAGAAGGGAGGTGAGGCAGGAGGGGGCGAGGTGACGGAGAGCTTTGAAGCTGAGAGTGAGGAGTTTTTGCTCGATTCGAAGGTTGATAGGCAACCACTGGATTTTTTTGAAGAGGGGAGTGACATACCCAGAGCATTTCTGTACAAAGATAATTCGGGCAGCAGAGTGAAGTATAGACTGAAGTGAGGAGAGACAGGAGGATGGGAGTTCAGAGAGGAGGCTGATGCAGTAATCCATTCAGGATAGGATGAAAGATTGAATCAGCAAGGTAGCAGTTTGGATGGAGAGGAAAGGGCAGATTTTGGTGATGTTGTGGAGGTGAGACCAGCAGCTTTTGGTGATGGATTGGATGTGTGGGGTGAATGAGAGAGTGGAGAGAAGTTTGTGAATTTGTGAGATGGGAAGGATGGTCATGCCGTCTACAGTGACAGGAAAGTCAGAGAGAGGACAGGGTTTGGGAGGGAAGATAAGGAGCTCAGTCTTGGACATGTTGAGTTTTAGATGGGGGCAGACATCCAGATGGAGATGTCCTAAAGGCAGGAGGAGATATGAGCCTGGAGGGAGGGAGAGAGAGCAGGGATGGAGATGGAGATCAATCAATCAATCAATCAATCGTATTTATTGAGTGCTTACTGTGTGCACAGCACTGTACTAAGTGCTTGGGAAATACAAGTTGGCAACGTATAGAGACAATCCCTACCCAACAGTGGGCTCACAGTCTAGAAGGGGGAGACAGAAAACAAAACCAAACATATTAACAAAATAAAATAAATAGAATAGATATGTACAAGTAAAATAAATAAATAAATAGAGTAATAAATATGTGCAAACATATATACATATATACAGGTGCTGTGGGGAAGGGAAGGAGGTAAGATGGGGGATGGAGAGGGGGACGAGGGGGAGAGGAAGGAGGGGGCTCAGTCTGGGAAGGCCTCCTGGAGGAGGTGAGCTCTCAGTAGGGCCTTGAAGGGAGGAAGAGAGCTAGCTTGGCGGATGTTGGGAGGGAGGGCACTCCAGGCCAGGGGGATGGCGTGGGCCAGGGGTCGACGGCGGGACAGGCAAGAATGAGGCACGGTGAGGAGATTAGCGGCAGAGGAGCGGAGGGTGCGGGCTGGGCTGTAGAAGGAGAGCAGGGAGGTGAGGTAGGAGGGGGCAAGGTGATGGACAGCCTTGAAGCTGAGGGTGAGGAGTTTCTGCCTGATGCGCAGATTGATTGGTAGCCACTGGAGATTTTTGAGGAGGGGAATAACATGCCCAGAGCGTTTCTGGACATAGACAATCCGGGCAGTGGCATGAAGTATGGATTGAAGTGGGGAGAGACACGAGGATGGGAGATCAGAGAGAAGGTTGATGCAGTAGTCCAGATGGGATAGGATGAGAGCTTGAACGAGCAGGGTAGTGGTTTGGATGGAGAGGAACGGGCAGATCTTTGCAATGTTGTGGAGCTGAGACCAGCAGGTTTTGGTGACGGCTTGGATGTGAGGGGCGAATGAGAGAGCGGAGTCGAAGATGACACCAAGCTTGCGGGCTTGTGAGACGGGAAGGATGGTAGTGCCATCAACAATGATGGGAAAGTCAGAGAGAGGGCAGGGTTTGGGAGGGAAGACAAGGAGTTCAGTCTTGGACATGTTGAGTTTTAGGTGGCGGGCAGACATCCAGATGGAGATGTCCTGAAGGCAGGATGGGATGCGAGCCTGGAGGGAGGGGGAGAGAGCAGGGGCAGAGATGTAGATCTGGGTGTCATCAGCGTAGAGATGATAGTTGAAGCTGTGGGAGTGAATGATGTCACCAAGGGAGTGAGTGTAGATCGAGAACAGAAGGGGACCAAGAACTGAACCTTGGGGTACCCCCACAGTAAGGGGATGGGAGGGGGAGGAGGAGCCTGCAAAACAGACTGAGAATGAATGACCGGAGAGATAAGAGGAGAACCAGGAGAGGATGGAGTCTGTGAAGCCAAGGTTGGATAGTGTGTTGAGGAGAAGGGGGTGGTCCACAGTGTCGAAGGCAGCTGAGAGGTCGAGGAGGATTAGGATAGAGTATGAGCCGTTGGATCTGGTAAGCAGGAGGTCATTGGTGACCTTTGAGAGGGCAGTTTCATTGGAGTGTATGGGATGGAAGCCAGATTGGAGGGAGTCTAGGGGAGAGTTGGAGTTGAGGAATTCGAGACAGCGAGTGTAGTGACTCATTCTAGGAGTTTGGAAAGGAAGGGTAGGAGAGAAATAGGGTGATAACTAGAAGGGGCAGTGGAGCCAAGAGAGGGTTTTTTTAGGATGTGGGAGACATGGGCATGTTTGAAGGCAGAAGGGAAGGAACGAGTGGAGAGTGAGAGGTTGAAGATGGAAGTTAAGGAAGGGAGGAAGGGGCAAGAGTTTTCATAAAATGAGAGGGAATGGGGTCCAAAGCACAGGTGGATGGAGTGGCACTTGAGAGGAGGGAGGAGATCTCATCTGAAGATACTGCTGGGAAGGATAGGAGAGTAGTAGATAGCAGAGAGGGTTGAGAGCGGAGGGGTTGGAGAAGTGGGAGGGGTGACTTTGGGGAGCTCAGACCTGATGGTGCTAATTTTACTAATGAAGTAGGAGGCCAAATCATTGGGGGTGAGGGATGGAGGAGGGGGAGAACAGGGGGCCTGAGGAAGGAGTTAAATGTCCAGAACAGCTGACGGGGGTGATGGGCATTGGTGTCAATAAGGGAGGAAAAATAGTTTTGCCTGGCAGAAGAGAGGGCAGAGTTAAGGTAGGAAAGGGTAAATTTAAATGAACAAGGTTGGCTTGGTGTTCAGACTTTTGCTAGCAGCATTCAGCAGCTTGAGCATAAGAGCAAAGGAGGTGGACAGTGGCATTGATCCAAGGCTGTGGGTTAGTGGTAAGAGAGTGGCGAAGGGAAAGGGGAGCGAGCAAGTTGAGTTGAGTAGAGAGGGTGGAGTAGTGGAGGGAGAGCAGTAATCTGATCATCAAGAGTGGGTAGAGAGGATAGGGAGGTGAGGTGGGATGTGGTGCACTGAGAGAGATGGGGTCAAGAGAGCAGCGGTCTCTGTGGGGTAGTAATAGAGATTTACAGGGGGGTGGAGTGTGAGTGAAGAGGCAGGTGAGAAGGTTATGATCAGAGAGAGGGATTTCAGAGTTGGTGAGGGTGGAGATAGTGCAGCAGTAGGAGATGATGAGGTCGAGGGTGTGACCAAGTTGATGAGTGGGTGAGGTGGGGTGGAGCAGGAGGTTGGCAGCATCAAGGAGAGATAGAAGGGGGGCAGCAGAGTAGGGCTCCCAGTCTCAATTTCCATTTTAGAGGTAGGGTAACTGAAGCCCAGAGAAGTTAAGTGATTTGCCCAAGGTCACACAGCAGACAAGTGGCAGAGCCAGGATTAGAACACAGGTCCTTCTGACTCCCAGGCCTGTACTCTATCCATCAGACCATGCTGTTTCTCAATGGATGCACCCTAATACACACACACACACACACACACACACACACACACACACACACACACACACACACAGAGAGAGAGAGAGAACATTATAAATCATAGGATTTGTTTTTATTTAAATTTGTACATATGATAATAATAATAATAATAATAATAATGGTATTTGTTAAGCATTTACTATGTGCCAGGCACTGCTTGATTTCCTGTCAGTCCCTCTTTGGTTACTAGTACATCTGGAATTTCTGTTCGTCCTTTTTTTCCATTCATGCCTTGTTTATTCTTTGTAATGTCCCACATGATTGAAGAATAGTGATTATGCCTTCACTTAGTATTCTTCTTCTTATTATTATGCTATTATTATTTGTTAAGCACTTACTACATATCAAGCACTGTGCTAATCACTGGGGTAGATACCAGTTAATCAGGTCAACGACAGCCCCTGTCCCACATGGGGCTCCCTGTCTATGTAGGAAGGGGAACAGACATTGTTCACATGGCACATGCATTTTCTGAAGATTTGTTTCGATTTTTAAAAGTTGATTTTGGACCTCAATTGACAATAGGTCTTGCATAGCATTGTGCCAATCTAAATTAGCAGAGATTGGAGTTTTGAAAGAAGGGTGCCATCAGTCTGCCCCTCTAAGCTGCCAGCATGCCCACCCGAATAACAAAATGTACTTCAGGCTTTGCCACACCTCCCCCTCTCCTGGCTCTTGGAGAATCTCAAAGCAGCTGCTTGAAAAATGGCACGTTGGTAATGAGAATAGGCAGGAAAAAGAAAGGATGCCCTCCCTCCAGGCAACAGCTGTCAATCACATGGGCTCTCCAGATCATCAGGAGGCATATATAAGGAAGTAATATGCTTAGAGTAAAAAAGCACCAAAATGGCCATTAGGATACCTGGGTTCTAAGCTAAGCCTCTTGCCTGCTGATTGTCCTTGGACAAGTTATTTAACTTTTTTATGTCAGTTTCTTCATCTATAAAATGGGCATTAAATTATTTCCTCTTAGACTGTGAGCCCCATGTGGGACAGGGTCTATGTCTGATCTAGATTGTGAGCCCATTGTGACCAGGGAATGTGTCTGTTGTTGTATTGTACTCTCCTGAGCACTTACTACAGTGCTTTGAACACAGTAAGCACTCAATAAATACAACTGAATGAATGAATGAATGAACAAATCAAATAATATTTTAAGTTCCCCTGTCCAGAGTACTGGCATGTAGTAAGCACTTAACAAATGCCACAATTATTATTATTATTGTATGAGAACAACAAATCATTGTAAAAATACCCTGTCTGCATATCTTCAACCTATCCTTTTTCAGTCCTTTAGTGCTGAATTGTGCTTAAAATTATTAGTGGCAAACTCCCTTAATCGGCCAGATATCATCAGTCTCATATATACAGGGACAGAATTCATGAAATCTTTCCATCATTACTGACACAGCAAGTAGGGTCTTCTTGAATCAATCAATCATTCAGTGGTATTTATTGAGCTTCTAGTGTGTACCAAGTTCCATATTAGGAGCTTGGGAAAGTACAATAGAATTATTAACAATGTGGACTGATACATGTGACTGAGTCACGATCAGGATTGATGGCATTAAATCGAAGAAAGTTAAGGGGCTGACTTTCTTGGCTAGATTCACATTTGCTCATTGAGAAGGCTTCCAACTTCACTTCTTGTCCAATGGCAAAGCCTCAAACCGAGAGGTCCCAGGAACCTCAGAGGCACTGGTTCAAAAAGAATCATTCCACTGCCCAAATTTCTGTCCTTTCCTTGCAAACCCCAGAAGATTTTCTTATCCTGTCTCAGCCTCCCCGTAGTCTGTTCCTACTTAGTGGGTGGGCCAGAGTTGTGCAAGGGCTTTAATCTATGAAATGGAATAACACTGGATTTTGCATTTGAACTGGCAGTTTTACAGAAGAGTTATACTTGCTAACTGCATCACTGCTCTGATATGCTGTGTTTTGATTGGTTGAAAGAATGCATCCGTTGTGTCCAGCCAAAAGCCACTTCTGGCAGCTTTGAAAATGATGATGATTTCTGCTTCTTAGTTGTGCCAGGGTTTATTTTTGTAGCTTTTACCCAAGAACAAGGGTCCAGCATCCAGGAAGTATATTGTCACAGAGACCACTTGGAAGAAGGAAGAAGTCTAACACTGTATCTCAGAAACATATACAGTATTTGAAATTTTTTCTTTAACATCAACAGTTGAATTATTTTTGCATCAGCTCACAGCCCAATGTAATTTGATGTAGTTTAGATATCTTACCCCTTTTCTTACTTCCCTACCTTGTCCCCTCCCACTCTTCCACCCCCAGCCTGTCCAACCCTACACACACACTTAGGCAATTCAGTGTTTATTAGAGAGCTCCACAAACTCAGCCTAAACGGGAACAGTCCTTGCAGCAATTATATAATTATAGTATACTTATTGTTGCAGTAAACCAGATGTTCTTGTAGTTGAGTGAATGAATCTTTCTCCTCATATCATTCATTTCGGTCCCTCATTTCTAGTCCCACATCAGCTGTTTATAAAATGTTTTCTTCATTCAATTCAGTTCCCTGATCTAGCCGTGAGTAAGAATCTATTGTGTGATGCATAAGGGAGAAAGTTCAATAGAGAAAGTAACTCGGGTTTTCAGTAATCTTCCATGCTTTTACCATAGGCATAAGACAGAGAAGCAGCATGGCCTAGTGGCAAGAGCACAGGCTTGGGAGTCAGAGGACGTGGGTTCTAATCCCAGCTCTGCCACTTGTCTGCTATGTGACCTTAGGCAATTCATTTCACTTCTCTGTGCCTCAGTTACCTCATCTGTAAAATAGGGATTAAGACTGTAAGCCCCACATAGGACAACCTGATTACCTTGTGTCTACCTTCAATCAACGTAGTAAGTGCTTAACAAATACAATTATCATTATTATTATTATTATTAAACCACTTTCCTCACATGGAAAAAGTTATTTATTATTCAAACTGTTCCTTTAGAGGAGGTTTAGGGTCCAGGAAAAATGTGTCATCCAAGGAGAAGAGGACTACATGCTATTGTCCCTGGGTGACAGTGAACTCAAGGTAGAGAAAAAGAGGAGTGGAGGAGTAGCGGAAGAGTGGAGGAAGGGCATCACTATCTACAGAGGTTTTGTGAAGTTAAATTAGCTTATAAGGGGTTTTCCCCACAGAATAGTCATACCAGGGAAAATCCTCAGGAAAATCCCTATTAGCATTTCTACTTTAGGTCAGACCTAAATCCTATATGTTGTGATGTGATGGTGTTTTTGTCAATTCATTGCCATATTGCCTGTGTACACCTTAAACATTTTGGTACTCACCACACTCTCACAGAACTTATGTGCATATTCTTATAATCAGTCAATCAATAAATCACATATATTGAGTGCTTACTGTGTGCAGAGCACTGTACTAAGAGCTTGGGAGACACGCCGGTAGACACGTTCCCTGCTCACAACATATACTTTATTATTTCTCCTATTCCTCTGAAGACTTAAAGCTCCTTCTGGGAAAGGGTTGAGTCTACCAGCTCTATTGTATTATATTTTACCAAGTGCTTAGTACAGTGCTCTGCACACAGTGAGCTCTCAATAAATACCATTGATTGATTGATTCTGAATTCACAAAATATATGTAAGTATATAGGTGCTGAGGATAAGGAATAAAGTACTGAACTGTGAAGTTCTTGGGAGAGTGAAGTTGTTGGCACTCCCACTCCCCAAACCAGCACTGACGCCTCGCTGATGGTTTGAAACTCTTCCTTTGTAAGCCTTCATTGCTCATGTTTCCTAGGCTGATGAAGAGCCTTGCCAAAATGCAGTCTGTTATCATCATCATCATCAATCGTATTTATTGAGCGCTTACTATGTGCAGAGCACTGTACTGAGCGCTTGGGAAGTACAAATTGGCAACATATAGAGACAGTCCCTACCCAACAGTGGGCTCACAGTCTAAAAGGGGGAGACAGAGAACAAAACCAAACATACTAACAAAATAAAATAAATAGAATAGCTATGTACAAGTTAAATAAATAAATAAATAAATAAATAGAGTAATAAATATGTACAAACATATATACATATATACAGGTGCTGTGGGGAAGGGAAGGAGGTAAGATGGGGGGGATGGAGAGGGGGGCAAGGGGGAGAGGAAGGAAGGGGCTCAGTCTGGGAAGGCCTCCTGGAGGAGGTGGCCTCCTAGAGGAGGTGAGTGTGTTATCTACACTCCTGGGAGATGAATGGGTTTACTGAGTAGTTAAACGCATTGCTTTCAGAATCCTGAATGCTGAAAAACCAATGGGTAGAAAAGGTCTGAAAGAGGATTTTCAAACCCATTTCTCCTGTGGCATTTGATGTGACAGAAGTTGAAATGAATTGAAACTTATGTTTGCCTGGTATTTCGGTTTCAAAAGCAATAACAAATTTGCCATAGCAATGAAGTCAGCCTCCCACTCTGATACTTACACTTCAAGACCCCAAGAAGATAACTGGACTTCACCGTACCTCAGCTTCCCAATATCCAAACTGGGTCTAGAAGGCACATCCTCTTTGCTCATGGGCCTGTGTGTAGATTAACCAGTCAGTTGCTCTACTGCCTTGTTCATAAACGCCAAATAATCAATTGGCTTGCCAGGATTGAGCTTCAGAGCAATTTGCTAAATTTATACTTGGTAAAAGTTTCCAATCGAGGATATTTTATGTAACGTTGAAGCATCATGCAATGTTTCACTGATGTGGTAGAGGATGTAGAGATTTGTTGGCCTGATTCTTAGAAAAATCTTTGAAACCAGTCCATGGAAACCCAAGAGGCACCCACACATTGGAATGAGATTATAAAACAGCAACTATTCCACAGCCGCAGTCTGCTCCCCACTTTAAAAAGGCCCTGTATCAATTTCACATTTTTGCCTTCCTAATGAGAATATGTTAGAGTTAAAAAAAAATAAAAATAAAAGGCTGGAATTTGGCTCACTTACCAGTCCTGGGGCCTGAGGGGGACTTTTGCCTCCTGCAGCACCAGCCATATTGCAGAGAGCACTCAAGTTGTTATCAGCTAAAAGAGAAATCCCCCCTAAAATGCCCCCTTATTGTATAACTCTAGAGTCTCAGTGGATGATTTAGGAACAGCTGCAACTTTAGCAGAGGAAAATTGAAGGCAGAACCCTCATATTGGACATATGCATTTGGCATACAGATCTGTTCCCTGAAGAAAGGGAACTGGGCACATCTGAGAACCAATGTTGGTGGTAGTTGATTAGGTCACTAGACTTAGCCTCAGTTTCTTCCTCTTACGGGGGCTGTCAAAGGAATTGTTATAAGACATTTCCAAATGAAAAGGTCCTAGTTGTATCTTTATGCTTAAGGGATAGATATGACTGCCTTAAACTAGATACTAAAAGGAAGGACTTCTGCAATGCAATGCTAGTTGTTCTGCAATGTAAAAACTACTACCTGTGGCAGTGAACCTTAAATATTGATTCAATATCTCAATCACTGTATCTTCCTGCTCCACATTAATTACGGGTGGGGAAACTCAAATCTAACTAATTTCTGTGAATAAAAATAACATAGATTGGATACCTTTTTTCTTTCATAGGAGGCACTACAAGATCAAATGGTCAAATAATACAAAAAATTATGTGGATGAAAACAGTAATAGAACTGTAAGATAGCTGGAACAAAAGGTCCTTCTACTTAGTTCTGGGACTTCATTGTTGACTCCAATAAGCTTCTAAATGTTTGAAGGAGAAAACAGGGGGAAATAAAGCAAGATAGTGAAAATCCTATTGAAATACTTGATGAGTTTTTAGCCAGCTGTAATATTATAACCACTACAGCCAAAGTTTTGGACACTTTTAAAGTGAACTCAAACTGATCATGGTCTCGTGTCACCCTGCAACTCTGAATAATTATATTACGGGAATAAAACAAACCAGAATAGCCCCCACGAACCCAAACATTACAATTTACAAAATGGCAAGATTCTTTTCATTTCACCTGCCATCTTTTTTCTTTGTTTTAATCTGGACCATGTGTGTTAAAACTGTTTAGACACCTCACAATATCACGTCTGCTAAAGAGTTCAGTCTCCTAATTCAGAAAATGTGGTCCTTACCATATTTGACTGCAACATGTAAAGAATCCCATCTTTTAGGGTATTTGGAGGTTTTATTACCTTCAGACTAAATAAACCATTTTTGAAATGCTGGAATTTCTGTGTTTATCAAAACCTGTCTGAATGAAGTGCTCTAATGTAAAAGTGATTTTATGGCATGGAGGAAACATAGTGTGAAAATATAACTTGCTAAATTCCCTACCAATCAAAAGTAAGACTAGAGTGTTTTTTCTATGATGTAAAGTTACTAAACCCTAGAGACTTATACTTCTACTTCCTCTCCTTCAGTGTTTGTTATAAATGCAAAAAATGCAGATTCTTCCTACATAAAGAAATTTTCAGAACCAATGTATAGCATGTATTCCTGGCTAAACATGAATTAAGAAGACTTTGAAAAGAGTAAATGCTAATGCAAAGAAAAAAAATTATACAAAACCTCTCCTGTTGTGCCTTTTATAACAGAAAAAATACAGGGTAATAAAACATCTCTGTGCCTCTTTGCTATGGAGCAAATAGTCTCAGATTGAACATGTTGGAAACGATATGCATTTGGGCCCAAATCAACATGGTTCATTTATTTGGGGGGATACATGTGAAAAGAAAGGATAGCTCAATCGCATAGGTACCCATCAACTTCTATTTTTCTTAAAATATAGTCCTACTAAACTAAGAATGGAGTGGCTCTCTTGTAAGCCATAAAAATACATGGGGGACTTTGAATTGTCTTCAATCAGTGGTAATTACTAAGTTTTTACTTTGTGCAGAGCACCGTACTAAGAACTTGGAGAGTAGAATACAGTTGATAGTATTCCTGCCCCTCTAACCTAACTAATTACTATTTTCTTCAGGATCATGGTATTGAACTGCATTCTATATCAAAGTGGTATGCATAGTGGTATGCAAAAGTGGTATTACATTATCATCAAAATAATAATTTTTAAACTAACATCCTGAATTTTTTGCCAAAATCTCTTATTCGAAGAACTCGCTGTTTCAAACTGTAGTGAGAAAAGACTGATTTCCTGGACCTATTTTATTACAGTGTGTTTGTTGATTTTAACCCCAAAAGAGAAAAGGCGATTTTGTGCCAACTAATATGGAGCAATCAATCAACGATACTGATTTAGTGCTTACTGAATGCAGAACACTGAACTTCGAGCTTAGAAAAGTTCGATAGAGTTGGCAGACACAATCCCTACCCTCGAGCTTACAGTCTAGAGGAAATAATGTTTGCAAACAGTTTTAAATAAGACTTTAGGGATTTAAAAAATGATGTATCTTGGGAAAAAATAACAAAAGCATTATTAATATTTTAGTTCCATAGCTGTTCTGAAAACAAATTATATGTTAAAATTCTAACCATACTATCAAAATTGATTTTAAATGCATGAAACACATGACATTAAAAGTTGGGAGGCTGTATTTCCTTGAATGGAATATTCTAAATACTAAAAAGTTGCCCTCATTTAAATATATCTGAAACCAATTCACCAGAAATAGAGCTGAGCTAAGAGCATTCCTTAAAATTAAACTGATGTTCAAAAGTTCTACAAGTACAGAGGCAGACTCATCCTTTTTGTTACTACCTCTTCACACAGCAACAACAAATCCCCCTCCTGAGTCTTACTCAGGAAAAGCAGGCAAAAAGAACTGTATTAACAAAATGCCTAGATAAACAAAAGTGTTGCACTCACACATGTCTGTCCAACTTGGACTCTGGTGGAATACCATCAAGTAGAGTTAAGTAGAAAGAAGCCTATTCTTCCAAGGTGGTGTGAGGTAATGTGGGATAGGTTGAGGGGAGACGGAGGGAGTTTATGTGTGTGTGATTGGGTGTTTGTGCTTTAGTCATTCTCAGTAATGCTCTTGGGAATTCGATTGGTACCTAACTCCCTTGTGCAATGATAGTGGAACTCCCAAGCTACCAAATTGCGGCAATAAGGGAAAGAATTTGGAACGTAATGGAGCAAAACAAAATAACTATATTGAAAAGCATGTTTAGATTCACATATTTCTATATGTATTTTCTAATATAGGACTCTTTTTCATGAGTTCAGTCCTATGGCTTTTTCCTAGCTTCTCAAAACTCTCAGAGGCAGTTCCAGACTGAAGGAGACATGGACTGCTAGAGGGCATAATAAAATAAGGAGGTACACTATTACGAGCTAACCAAATTGTCCTTCTCCCGGTTGGACCAATTGCAGGATATTGCTGCATATGAATAAGGGAGCATTTAGTGCACCCCGTAGAGGAAGCTCACAGGTGGTTTAGTGTGCTGTATATCTTTACTGATAATCAAGTCGCTACAGGTTTTATTAAACAACAAATAATATGCTTATTTATAAGATTTAACTATGTGCAAGGAAGCTTCTCTCATGCCCTGCTCTTCTCCTGCCTCTGCAGCATTCCCAATATTTCATGATTCTTGCTGGAACTTTTCCTCTTAAAGGGGTACATCTTCCCATTATAATAGATACTGACATATTTGATATTTTAAATGGGCACACAACTTAAATAGTTATAGAGCTTCAGTCAGTTTCTCAGATCTTCTTCTCTGTTAAGATGTCTGAAGTTTTTTGGTCTCCCTTTTTTCCTTCACCCTTGCTGTTATTATTTCTCATGCTTCCACCACCTGTATGCCAGAATTGTATAAAAGATATTCATTCATCTTCTTATCCTTCCAGAACCTTGTGGCCCATGTCTATTTTTAAACTGTATTCCTCTTATCGTGTTGTAAATGTTTTCCTATTAATTTGGATTCTGTCTCCTTTTTCCTATTTTATGATTCTGGAGCTATTTCCTATAAGTCAACATTTATCCTCAACTAAACAATCTAACTTTATCTTCTTTCTTTAACCCCTGTTGCAGCCCTTGTCGTCTTCTTATCTTCCTGTCTCTATTAAACATTCTCCCTGGTTTCATTTTCCAAAATTGTTAAAAGTCTAGGTCATACCTTCCTTCCAAATGAAAACTTCACTGCTGGACACCCTATTGCCAAAAAAGAGTTTATCATAATTTTATCATGCCATATAGGGGTCCTCTCCTCAATCTATGCCTTTGTAAATAATATCATAGCTATTTTAACCCCACTTTTTTGCCAAACGATTTGACTGAAGACACCCTGGAAGGAAAGCATCTTAAGAGTATTTCAATGTGAATTTCTCAAATTCAAAGCTACTAAATGGAGCTTGTACATTGAAAATCCACTGTCATGGGCAGAGATTGTGCCTTTTGCTTCAGTTTAATTTTTGTTTAAGCACTCAGTATAATGCATTGCACCTAGTGGGTGCTCAATAAATTCCATTATTATTTTTATTACTGAATATACAAGTTAACAGATTTCAAGGATTTGTTTTGCAGTGTTACCTATATTTTGTCATAACACTTTTTTATATACATTGTCTTGCACCTATATGCTCCTAAACATTTATCAATTCAGAAAAAAAAATTCCTTTTTTTTTAAATAGTCTAGATATTCTGGAGCTTAACACAACTTTTTATTAATAATAAATCCAGTATTTTTTGTGTCCACTATGAACTGAGCACTGGGCAGACACAAAATAATCAAACCAGATATAATCTTTGTCCCACATGGGGTTCCAGTCTCAGAGGCAGGGAGAGCAAGTGTCTTATCCCCATTTTACAGAGGAGGAAATGAAAGGCCATAGAAGTTAAGTGACCATCTCAAGGGCACACAGGAGGACAGTGGAAGGGCTGGGATTAGACTCCTGACTCCCAATACCAGGCTCTAACCTCTGTGCCATTCAGCCTTGTAATCATAGAGCTATTTCACATATTTTATAAAAAATTCTAATTAGGATTTTATGAAACTTCAAATCAAAAAGGCATGAGTTACTTTAATATGCAAAGGTAAATGTTACTGCCTCCTTTTCTCTATCTGAATACATACCTTCATGTGAATATATACAGTTGTCCTTCATATTTGAAGACATCATTGATGGTGAAATTCACTTCAGTGTGTAAAGGCCAGTGGAGGACTCAGTTTTGGCCATAAAGTGGGAACACAAAGGCTGCCTTGTTGTATTGTCATGTTTCATGTTCGTGGTGCCTCACACTGTTTTCACTTGTGTTTCTCTGCTTCTTGGTCCTTATAAAGCCTGTACTCAAAAAGAATGGCTTTCTTCATTGCAATATGCCAGGCAGGTCTATTCTGTGGAACTGACTTCCAAGTTTCAACTGGAATGTTGTATTTGAACATAATATACCTCTGACACTTCCACAGTCCTATTTGGGTATATGTCACTGATCTCTACTCTAAACTGTTTTTCTGCATGCATCCTCTTCTTGGATGGTTTTGAGGCTTCTCTATGAACTTCAAAATGTTCTTTTCCACCATGATTTCCATATCATCTTTTCCAACACAATACACATTTTTTCTAGTTCCTCTGTCCCTAATCCACTTAATGTCTTTCTGTCTTTCAATGCTATCTGCCACAACCACCCAAGATACATAATCCATAATTTTTCTCTGTTATTACTAGCAATTTTACACATTCTAAAGGTTTTTCTAGTCTCTATTACCCATAGAACTTCTAATTTATGAGGTTTTAATTTAATTTTTTCCTTAAGATGAACACATATTCTTTTGAGCAAGAACCTCCAGAATGTACATTTTCTTAAAATCAATACTACAACTGGTGTGCAACCTCTCTGTGTTTTCAAATACCTCTTTGTATCTACTCATATTTACACTTCCTGTGACAAAACTGTAAATTGATCGTGTACTACTGTCATTTTAGTTAACTACGCAAGTTACTTCTCTTGGGTTCTTGTATTTCTCTGGTTATCAACCTAAAAGGAATGCAAAATGATTAGCTCTATTGCAGTAGTAATGGATTTTTCCAACTGCAGATTATCTTTATGGAAGATGACTGACATTCTTTTTTCATTAAATGTCATTCCCATTCACTATGTATTGTCATGTTCTCTTATTTGATTTACCTCAACCAAATTCTGGTGCCCTTTGCCATGTAACTTTGTCTCTATTGTTTCTCAACAACTGTTTTACTTTCAGCTGCTAATATATTATTTTAATGGTTTTGCTCAAAGCCACTTCCTGTAGTTTGTTCCATGAAGTCACAATCCTTTCTTCAATCTCTATTTGATTTCTTAGGAGGAATCCACTAGTTATCAAACTGCATCTTTGAATGAAATTCTTTAGAACAGTTAATGTTACAAAAGTTTCATTTTATGCACACCTTATATGAAATTTGTATTTTTCAGTTGTCTCAATATCCTGAAATCATATGTGTTATCAAATTGTAGTTCCTCTTATATAAGCTTTGATAGGATAAAGCTATTAAATACTGAGCCAGCTTCTTCCCTTGCTACATTTAAAAATACTGCAAGACCCCAAAGACTTTCCTTGAGATGTAGCATACTTGATTTCACAAAACAAATTAAACCTTGTAAAAGTTATTTCCAGTTGTGAGCAACACTTACAGTCATCTTCGAATTGCTAGGTGTTTCTAAGATGATCCACAGTGAAACATATATGTTTTGTCACTCTCTGGCTGTATTCTGAATTCATTGTAGTCCTGGTATCATTGCATATTTTCCACTGAAAATCAATGCAGTTATAGCATTTTTAAAACTAATAATTGGTTCCTTCATTTTATTTAATTATGCACATATGGTCTACTCCTATTATCCCTTCTTCTTCTTCCCCTGCTAACTTTCCAACCCTTTCTGGCTACCTTTAAATCTTTCCCTTTTAAAAGTACACTAACCCAACAGTTTAGTTATGTGCTTCCACCCCTCAGAAGCTTCTTTGGTCCAGAGTAACTGCTGCTCTCTTGCCCACACCATCTCCAACATTTTCTGTGTTTTAGCTGTGATTTAGCTGTGTTGTAACAGTCATGTACTGAAAGCATTCATTCATTCAATCGTATTTATTGAGCGCTTACTGTGTGCAGAGCACTGTACTAAGCGCTTGGGAAGTACAAGTTGGCAACATATAGAGACGGTCCCTACCCAACAGTGGGCTCACAGTCTAGAAGGAGGAGACAGAGAACAAAACAAAACATATTAACAAAATAAAATAAACAGAATAAACATGTACAAATAAAATAAATAGAGTAATAAATACGTACAAACATATATACATATATACAGGTGCTGTGGGGAGGGGAAGGAGGTAAGGCGGGGGGGATGCGGAGGGGGAGGCGGGGCAGAGGAAGGGGGGGCTCAGTCTGGGAAGGCCTCCTGGAGGAGGTGAGCTCTCAGTAAGGCCTTGAAGGGAGGAAGAGAGCTAGCTTGGCGAATGTGTGGAGGGAGGGCATTCCAGGCCAGGGGGATGACGTGGGCCGGGGGTCGATGGCAGGACAAGCGAAAATGAGGCACGGTGAGGAGATTAGCAGCAGAGGAGCAGAGGGTACAGGCTGGGCGGCTATGCCTAGTCCTTAGAGATATGAAATTTTCCCTCACCCCCTCCTTCCACCCTCATGGAAACAATGTCTCACCCTCAGAACCAGATGCCACTAGAGCTAATATCAATCAATCAGTGGCATCTATTGAGCACTTACCGTTTGTTCTGTACAAAGTTCTTGGGAGATTACAAATCAATAGAACTGATGTTCATGATCCCTGCCCACAAGGAGCTTACAGTCTATGGAAATGCTCCTGGTCCTGGTCCTGCCTATTCAGCCTGTACCGGGAATGAGTTTTTTGAGTAAATGTGACCAAGAGTAATACACAAAGAGAAAAGGGAAACTACTGTAATCAGTAGCTTCCCTAGAAATAGCACAGAAGCTCTCTGCCCTTATTTGGTCCCTCCTAAGCTCTTCAGGGTGGAGAAGCGAAAGGATTGGACAAAGAATAGTATTCCCAAGCAGCTGCTATATGGCTTTAGGGAAGGCAGACATATATTTTAAAGACATAGGGAAGCTCTGTCTCCAACAATGTGAATTTAGAGTGGACTTTTGGGAGATTACCATAACAGAAAGACTAGCCTGGCAAGCAGCAATCAGGAGAGGAATTGCTCTCCATGAGTAAAGGTTTCTTAGGATGATTGAGATACCAAAAAGTGGCGTCGAAAAAACAATAAAACACCCTTCAGGCTAGCACAGAACTGAATTCTCTTTACGTGTACATAATATGGAATGAGTTGTCAGGCACGCATCAGTCTTTAAAGGTCACAGGCACACATATGGCTAAGATTTCATTGACAGTAGCATTGTCCATGAAAACTCAAGGATACGTACAGATATGCTGTCCTAAAGTACTGAGTCAGTCCCATGGAGCCAGGCCTGGATGTAACACTCTCATAGTCAACGTAAAACTGATTTTTATGGAATCAATTGAGTAATGTTTATGTACTACATAGTGTAAATGAATAGCCATTATGTTTTAACAGAAATCCAATATGAAAAACTAAAGTAACAAGAATAGCATATCTTTGAATGAGATCATTTTACTTATTCTTTAAGAGCATGAAGTAACCAAATCAATCCTCTTGTTTATGAATGAGGAGATAGATATAGTTTAAAAGACCCTGTGTGTGGCCCAGTATATGAAAAATGAACTTCTTGCTTCCCACAGTATTGCACAGAAGGGCAAGATGACTGAGCTAATAGTTAAGCTAATCTGGGACCGTGACAGTAACCAGGTAAACAGTGTCATATTTTTTGGCTTGTTCTTTGGTGATCTATCTGTTGGGGGAAAAAGGATAAGCAACAGAAATAGTTTCTCTTAATGACGTTGTCTTGGACAAACACTTTTAGAAGTACTTGATCTTTAAAGAGCCTGGGTCATTCAATTGGGAGAGCAAACAATGCATTTCAAATGAAAATCAAACCTTTTGTCTATTCTGGGATTATGCATATCAAGCCCTGAGTCCCTATTTTGTTATGGCACTTACCAAACTTTTAATCTCCTTTCTACCATGCTTCAAAAAGCTTGTTTTACTACAGAATTGGCAGGGATTGATGTGTTTAAAGCAATCCTTTGTAAGATGAAAATGTATCCTAGATGTATCCCCTCTAGACTGTAAATTCATTGTGGACAAGGAACATGCCAACTCTGTTGAAGTGTATTCTCCCAAGCATTTATTACAGTGCTCAATAAATGCCATTGATTGATTGACTGATCCTGAGTATGGAGATAAGAACATATAAATCTCATGATATGACATGAAGTATTTGCTTCAGAAATTACTTCAACTGTTAGAGGACTGCTCTTGGTCATTAAGGATTTACATTAATTTGAAAGTGAAAACAGGAACTTTGTTTAGAAATTTCTGAATAACTCTGTCACTTGCTGAATATACAAACTGTATCAGAGAAGCAGGGTGGCTTAATGGATAGAACACAGGCCTAGAAGTCAGAAGGTCATGGGCAAGGTCTGTGTGACCTTGGGCAAGTCGCTTTACTTCTCTGGCCTCAGTTCCCTCATCTGTAAAATGGGGATTGACACTGTGAGCCCCACATGGGACAGGGACTGTGTCCAACTCAATTTGCTTGTATCCACCCCAGTGCTTAGTACAGTGCCTGGCACATACTAAGTGCTTAACAAACACCATCATCATCATCATCATCATTATTATTATTATACAATAGAGTCTAGCACATTGAATTTGGTTTTACCCTTAGCTTCTGCCCAGATAATGCTCCAGTCTGCTCAAAGAAATTCAGTCGTATTTCAATCGTATTTATTGAGTGCTTACTGTGTGCAGAGCACTGTACTAAGCAATGCTTTTAGCTTCACGGACACTCACATACCTCTCCTCCTACTCTCTCACTTCCTTTTTCTCCCCATACCCTGAGCTTTGAGAAATTCCATCCAACTGCATGAGCAGCATGATCATTGGGGGGCATAAGGTTGTGTTGACCAACTGTGTGAGCACAGTCACTACCAAATGTCTGTTCCAGGTTCTATGACTCCTGTCCTTATGCCCACCCATCCACCCACCCCTCCAGAAGTCTCAGTTCTAATTTGGAAACCTGCTTTAGGTTCTAAGATCCTTAGTCTAGGACTGTATGGGCCAGGAATTTCCTTAACTGATTCCAAACAGTACCCAGCACTATGCAAAGCCCCCCAAATTAATCTTACCTCCTGCCTAGCCCTAGCCAAGAAACCTAAGATGCATCAATATTAAGTAAATAATGGGCCTAATTTCTATTTTTCCCCTCATAGTTATAATTAAAGCTATTTCCCATTTTCTGATTGTGGCCAATATGTATATATAATTGTCCCTGGTATTCAAAGAAGACACTACTGACACTCATGAATGTATGTGTGCCTGAAGAAAGCAATGCCAGACTCAACAGACCCACAGTCTGAGCCATATCTGTGCACACAAAAGGGCCCTCTCTTGTTGTGCTTAATAAAGGCTGACAGGAACTGTGATCAATCTGATTGTCCTGTGTCAACCCTAGCACTTAGCACAGTCCTAGGCACTGGTTTCCTACTAGAAAGAGAATGGGATTAGGAATCAGGAGAAACAGGTTTAAGTCCCAGCTGTGCCACTGCCCTGCTGTTTGAGCTTCTGCAAGTCATGTAAACCTCTTTGGCCCTTAGTTTCCTCTTCTGGAAAATGGGGATAAGATCAATTCTGAGTCCCCTATGGGGAGGGATTGTGTTCCCACTCACAAGTTTCAAGTTTTGTATCTCTCCTAGTACTTTACACAGATGTTTTAATAAATGCCATATTTAAGTAATTATTAATGAATACATTATTATAATGCAGTAGAACCATTGAGGATATTAAACTCCAGGAGCACTTTGAACCTAATGACCACATCTGTGTTTTTTATTGAGTTTCACATCCAGAAAAAGTTTAAATTGAAATGGCTTCTTACTCTCCTGAGCCACTAACAACTATTGATCAAGCATTAACACATCCAACCAACAAATGTTATCATCAGTAGCCCAAGAATTGATCATTCAACTAATCAATAGTATTTGCTGTGTCAAATTGTACAGAGTACTATTCTAAGTGCTTAAAAGAGTACAATAGAATTAATATACATGATCCATGCTCTCGAGGATCTTAGGATCTAAAGCAAGAGACAGACAATAAAATAGATTACAGATAGGAGGAAATAATAAGGTTTATAAGATATGAACATAAATTCTACCAGGTGTTGCGAATATTTGTATGCTTAGGTGGCACAGAAGTGAGAAGCAGCATGGCCTAGTGGATAGAGCATGGGACTGGTTCTAATCCCAGCCCTGCAACTTGCCTGCGGTGTGACTTTGGGCAAATCACTTAACTTCTCTAGGCCTCAATTACCTCACCTGTAAATTGAGGATTAAGACAGTGAACGCCATGTGGGACATGGATCAGGTCCAACCTGATTGTCTTGTATCAACCCCAGCACTTAGTACAGTGCCTAGCACTGAGAAGCAGCATGCGTAGCAGATAGAGCACAGACCTGAGTCAGAAGGTCATGGGTTCTAATCCCAGGTCTACCATTTGTCTGCTTTGTGACCTTGGGCAAGTCACTTCACTTCTCTATGCCTCAGTTACCTCTCCTGTAAAACAGGGATTGAAACTGTAAACCCCATGTGGAACAGGAACTGTGTCCAACCCAATTTACTTATACCAACCCCAGCACTTAGTACAGTGAATGTCACATAGTGAGCACTTAACAAACACCACAATGATTATTATTACCATAATAATACGGATACCATGAAATAGTGCCAAAGTACCAGCTGGAGGAGAAGGCCTCCTGGAGGTGATGTGATTTCAGGAGGGCCTTGAAAACAAAAGAGCAGCAGTGTGTTGGATATGAAAGGGAAACAAGTTCCAGGTAGCAGGGAGAATGTAAGCAAGATTTGGCAGTTGAAGAGACAAGTATGAGGCACTGGGAGTAGGTTACTTTGAGAGGAAGAAAGAGTGTAGTCTGAGGTATTGTAGAAGAAGTGAATGGATAAATAGAAGGGAGAACTGATTTAAGTGTCTTGAAGCCAATGCTCAGGCGTTGCAGCTTGATGCGGAAAGGAATGGAAAACCATTGGACTTTTTTTGAAGCATGTGTGCAACATTTTAGAAAAATGATGTGGGCAATAGAGTACCATATGGACTAGAGAGGGAAGAACCGGGAGGCAGGAAGAACAGCAAGGAGGTAGGTGCAGTAGTCAAGCTAGTATATGACATGTGTCTGAACTAGCATGATGATTGCTTGGATAGAAAAGAGGAACAGATCCTAGAAATGTTGCAGAGAAAGAATTGAATGATTTGGCAGTCAAGATGCCAAGGAGGACTGAATACAATAGAATCCATTATATTTGACAAGCAGGAGATCACTGGTGACCTATGAGCAAGAAGTCTTAATGGAATAAATGGAGTGGTCTCAACATGTTCAGTAGGATCAGTGAACTCAATGGTATGGGATGAGTAGAGGAACAAGAATAGAACTGGAGAAGAAGTGAAGAAAGCAGGGGGAAATAGTGTGGTCTAGTGAAAAGAGTGTGGGCCTGTTAGTCAAGAGACCAGGGTTCTAATCCCGGCTCCACCACTTACCCTGGGTCATATAGAGGGGGTCTTTAGTACAGAGGTCAGAGGTCTCTGAGACGGGAGAGAATAGTTTTGTGGGTAAATGAATTATGGATGATAAAGCAGCTTAGGAGGGTATGATCAGAGAGAGGGATTTCAGAGTTAAAGGGATTAGAAATCGTACAATGATTAGTTATGTGTCCAAAAATTGTGGGAGGAAGTGGATGGCTGAGTACTTATCAGAAATTATGTCCACACAGATGTTGAAATCCCTGTGGATCAGGGTAGAATTCTAGGGAAGTCCAATCCTAAATGTTTCGGGAATTCATGTATCCACAGTGTACTGGAAACAGAGACTACCTTTAGTCAATAGTGTTTGTGTACTTCCAACCTCCCACCTCATTCTGTGCATATCTTACCTACTCTTTTACTTAAGCACTGACATATTAATTTTTCCTTCTTCCTACTTTGCGTAAATTATTTTACTGCCTGGTGAAATTCCTCCCCACTACAGGGTAAACTCCTCAAGACAGGGACCATGTCTTCTAGCTCTATTCTACTCTCTCAAATGGATAATAATTATTATCATATCTGTTGTGTTTACTATGTGCCAGGCACTGTACTAGTATAGTGTTCTTCATACACTAGGCATTCCATAAGTAGTACTGATTGACTGAACACCTTTTGTGCACAGAGCACTCTACTAAGCATTTGAGATAGTACGATAGAAACAAAGCACAAAGAACCTCCCTTCAAGAAGCTTCACACCTATAAAAAATGCAGGAACACTCAGAGCCAGAGATCATTTCCTTCCTTGCATAAGGGTACTGAACAAAACACATCTATCATCTCTGACTGGATGGATAAAGTCTCCAAACAACCAGAGAATTAGTGTGGCCTAGTGGCTTGAGATTCAGAGAACTTGGGTTACAATCCTGGCTTTGCCATTGCTTGCTGGATGACCTTGGGCAAATAATTTAACTTTTGCATGCCTCAGTTTCTTCATCTGTTAAAGGGGGAACTATATTCACTCTTACTTAGACTGAAAGCATCTGGGTCTGACCCAATTATCAATCTATTAGTGGTATTTATCAATCAATGGTATTTATTGAGTGCTTACTATGTGCTGAGCACCATACTAAGCACTTGGGAGAATACAACAGAGATAGCAGTCACATTCCCTGCCCACAATGAGTTTACAATCAATCTATCTAGTGTTTGTGTAGTGCTTGGCACAAAACACTGAACAAATACCATAATTATCATTATTTCACACATGCTCAGATCGGGTGGAGGCCCATGACATTAAAAATCTGAACACTGATGCATTAGTGTTCAGAATCTCACCTTCCAATTAGAAACCTCCAACTGAACAAAAACCCTCCCCAAACAATCAAGAAAGACACTTTATTGGAAAGTGGCTTCAAGTAGGCAGGAACTCTCTCAGTTTTATTCTACTCAGAAATTATTTCGGTTAGAATGAAAATCCTCCCCTCTGTCTCCTGTTTTACTGAAATAATCAATCAATGGTATTTACTGAGCACTTTCTGTAAGCAGAGCACTGTACTAATGGAGTCAGTATACCTCTTATAGAAGCCGCTATGTACTGGACAGAGAGAACCTCCATCTGATAAGGCAAAATCTCTTTTCCAGTGGAGGGGGCAGTTTTAGAGCTAATGAAGTAAAAAGGATGAAGCAACGGGTCCACACTTACGGGATGGGTGTTCCCAGTTGGTCAGTAACATAGTGACTTGGTTTGTAATGACTTGTCAATGATTGAGTTTGTGGATGAACTGACTTGGATTTTTGACATTACTGACAATAGGATTTCATTAATGATTGATGACTCTATTTTCGGATGATTTGTCACCACATTACTTGGAGTTATTTTCCCTAATTTCAACCCAGATTTGAATTCAACTACCATGATAACAAAACTAATTTTACCACAGAGGTTTTTGAGTCTCAAGCCACACAGGTAGATCTGGTGAAATAGAAACCTCATACATCCAAATCAATAGAAGCAGCATGGTGTAGTGGATAGACCATGGGCCTAGGAACGAGAAGGTCATGGGTTCTAAGCCTGGCGCCACCACTTGTCTGCTGTGTGGCCTTGGACAAGTCACTTCACTTCTCTGTGCCTCAGTTACCTCATTTGTAAAATGGGGATTAAGACTGTGAACCCTATGTGGGACAGGGACTGTGTCCAACTCAATTTGCTTGTATTCGCCCCAGCGCTTAGTTCCGTGCATGGCACATAGTAAGTGCTTAACAAATAATATAATTATTATTAATTATTAATGGGTTTAATATAAAAACATATGAGGTAGAGATAGCTATAGTTTATAGGACAAAGCAGTAACTATGTAACATATCTACAGGTTCTGCTCTCAGCCCATCTGAGCTGTTCAGTCTCCATTGGTACTAATGGTTGAAAGCATTTAATAGAGAAGGCACCACTCTCAGGAAAAAACTTTTAAGAACAATAAATAGGAAAACCACATACCTATTTCCAAGTATTTCCCAGACATTCAGCTATTGACTCATTTCAGAATGAAAATGATAGTTGTAATATCTTAAAGAGAAACTCCATGTCACCACTAATTGAATGTCTAGCCTAAGATATTATTCATTCATTCATTCATTCAATCCTATTTATTGAGCACTTACTGTGTGCAGAGCACTGTACTAAGCACTTGGAAAGTACAAGTTGGCAACATATAGAGATGGTCCCTACCCAGCGGCGGGCTCACAGTCTAGAAGGGGGAGACAGACAACAAAACAAAACATATTAACAAAATAAAATAAATAGAATAAGTATGTACAAATAAAATAAATAATTAAATAGAGTAATAAATATGTACAAACATATATACATATATACAGGTGCCGTGGGGAGGGGAAGGAGGTAAGGCAGGGAGGATGGGGAGGGGGAGGAAGGGGAGAAGACGTGGGGGCTCAGTCTGGGGATATTATCATTTAGTATGGGCTCTAAAATCAGGGTCTTGCTGAAGAGTGGGCATAAGGCCTGTTATTGTCACCTCTCATGTAGCCAGACAATATTTCCTGAAGTTTCTGGATGGACTACTAGGTTCTTTAGCTTTAATTATTATTACTATTATTTTAGTCATTCTTTACAAAATGGTAACTACCAACCTCTAGGAAACAAATTACCAAAGAGCACAACCAAAGGATTGATCACGTCATCACAGATCTGAGGGCTAGTGGTCAATAGAAAAGCTTGTGTCAGTCCCAGCACAGTGGGTCTTGCATTAATCTACCAGACTAGGCTTCTCTATCTCAAAGCAGATGTATTCAAGAGACATGCAACACTGTGTAATTAAAGGTTCTGGAAAAAAATCACAGTGTGGTTAGTGTCCATTGTACAATGTGCAGTACCAGCTTAAAAACTGTGGCTTACCACCTAGATTCATAGTAACCAATACAATCCTTGTAGTAATGGGTGGTGGTTAAGCTTACAGAACACACTGTCCCAAATTTTGTGAGATCCTTTCAATATTTTCTTCAGTGACTCAGTAGCTAGGAAAAGGGAGATGAAGAAACCTTTACATTACCCACTTTACCCATTTTAGTCGGATTAAAGAACTGTGGGGAGAAAGAGGAATAAGAGGAAGGGAAGAGGCAGACTTTGCAGAACATCAGTGCAAATAAGAAATTCCAAGTAACTAAATTGCTCGTGCAGAACTTAGCATTAGAGACCTCAATCTTTGTGTGCCTCACTCCTGCGAAGCACAAAAAGAGAGGCTGATGTTATCCTGCCCACTGAGGAATCTTGTAGACAGAATACTTCATCCATTTTAACACATCACTAGAGATTTCTGCACTTTGGGGTCAAGTCATTGCTGACCCAGAGCAGCACCCCATTTTTAGACAAGTTGGAAAAAAGACTTGAAGCGAAGAAAAAAAGGATCTGGCAGAAGTTTCATGGCTAGGAGGCCTAGCATCTGGATTTCCCTCTAACTCCAAGTCCAGTTTTTGTTAAACAGTGAAGAGAATAGACTAGGAATTATACCTTCCTCATATATCTGAGAATGAACTGAAGGTGATCTAAGCTTGAGGTGAGGAGAGTCAAAACAAACCAAAAGGAACATCTTTTCTGAGCACAAGATGATAAGCCAATGGAATTGCTTACCTTGGGAAGTTTTCCAGGCAGACTATACCTGCAGGTTCATAAGGTCAATGGAAAAGCATCTGCTAGCCTGAAGGCTCCTTGTGGGCAGGGAACATGTCTACCAACTCAGTTGGATTGTACTCTCCCAAGCACTTAGGTCAGTGCTCTGTCACAGTCAACACTCATAAATACCACTGACTGATTGGAAAGCAGTCCATAATGGCTCACTCAAGGGAACATTGAAGATGGACTGCAGACGTGGCCTCGTAGAGTCTGAAGGACCTGGGTTCTAATTCCAGCTCCACCACTTGTCTGCTGTGTGACCTTCAGCAAGTTACTTAACTTCTCTGTGCCTCAATTCTCTCAACTGTAAAATGGGGATTATGACTGTGAGCTCTCTGTGGGACAGGGACTGTGTCAAACGTAATTACTTTGTATCTACCGCAGCACTTAGTACAGTGCTTGGCACATAGCAAGTGCTTTACAAATACCACAATTATTATGCACCTCCATAGCCATTCACTAGGTGTCCTGGAGGGCTGCTATCAGGTACCTGTTCCTGTTTCCTATTTTAGAGACAGAATATTGGGCTGGATTGAGCATTGCTCTGACTCAGTAATGGCATCTTTTATGCTCTTAGGTTCTTTTGCAAGTCAGCTTAACCACACACCGTTAAAAATTACAGGAAGAGTTTTTTTTTTAATAGAGTGGTGGAATCCAAGACTCCCCCTCCTTTCCCTTCTTCCCTCTACATCGTATCCACCTCCAAGAAGTCTTTCTAGGAACTGAGGCTAAGTTCATTTCTGGAGCAACAAAGAACCTGGTAAAGTGATGAGCCAAGTTGATTCCAATGACCAATTCTAGAAACAACAACAGCAGAAACAGAAATAAAATATATGAGTTTGGCAGTCAGTTATTTCAGAGCCCAGTTCTCATCCTGTGCAGGGATATGGGAGTTTTCCCCAAGCTCTGGGGGCAGGGATATGGGAATCCCAATGAGAGCCAAAGGAAGAGAATTTGCCTCTCAGAGAGGAATCTGTACAGTGCAGGGCTTTTCTTATTCACACAGGACTATTCTCTGAGGATCACAGAGGACAAGACTCTTCAGGCAAACTCATTTGGCCTTCATTTAGGAAAAAATGCTGTTCCTATGATGAAATGTCTTGCAAATATTAGGGAATATCCTTTTTCTGGTACAGAAATCAAGACTGTCCTTTCCCTCCCTTTTGAAAGGACTTTTACAGCTGGTGTCATCACTTATAAAGAATTTAACCAACTCGTATTTTCATTCAAATAATATTGTTGAAGGGCCCATATCATAGGGCAAACTGTTCCTTCCTAAATGAAAAAGATTGTAATTTGGCATTCTACAATCCCACAAGGAGGAAATGAGTTGGTAGTTGTAATGGGAAAAATGCCAAATTATAGAACTTTTTCTAACTTTTGCCAGACTCTGTCCAATAAATAAGGCAGCAATAATCTCAGTGCTTCTGTTTGGGAAAGAATAGCTAAATTGAACACCCTAGACCAAAGTCACCGTGTAATTTGGCAGCAGAAAATCAGACAGGGCCAATTCGGCCCTCAGAAATGCACCGCAGCTCAAACTGAAATCACAGAGGGGAAAATATCTGTAATATTTTCAACATCCTCCCACTTTTAAAGGAAAAAGTGTAACTATTTTTCAAATTACAACAACAGGGACAATTCTGAAGGCCCTTGCAGCTTTTAAAAGCAATTTCTTTACAAGAAGGGACAAAAATTTAGTGTGCCTCAAAGTGGACCTCCCCTTCTGATTTTTGAGCTAAAATGATGTAATTCATAAACAACAGGAGAAACAGCTAGTAACTATTCCAGTGTTTCAGTTTGTACCAACCTTTGCACCTTTCTCCCTCCACCGTCGATCAGACTGAGACAGAAGAGTTCTCGTCATCATCAGAATTTGAGTTCCCAATCTATATTTTTGGTTGGTTCCCAATCCTGTGAAATAACTTTGCACTCTTGCATGGGGATTTGGCAGTAGTGACTCCTACTGATATTTACAGCTAAATCCAGGTGATGCCTTGAAGCTGGGCTCCCCCATCATTACGGTCTCTATTTGCTGATCCCAGCTCCAAGGATTTCCTTTAGCTATGGCCAACAACAGGAGCAAATGAGGGCTGGGGCAGGAGGGGATCGGGGTAACTGCCTGGTGAGGTACTCATCTGAAGGAGCACCTGGCCTCGAGTTTATGTGATTCACCATGCCCTACTACAGTTGTTGATATTCTGATTGGACTGTTTAAATTACCCAAAATACCTAACTCCTGCTCTCATGTTTCAACTTCTATTGGATGATTATTTTTTTCTTTTGCTTATTAGTTTCAGAAACTAATTCTACCAGGAATGTTAACCAAAAACATCGTATACTGTATTCCAAAAAGTTACGAGTAGAGATAATGTATCTGCCTCTGTTAACATGCTTTAAAAGCCCCTCTACATTGTGTGTCATTCAGCACTCATTATCTCTCTTTATAATAAGTTCAGACACTGGTTTATTAAAAATCCCACGTTTTGTCTTGCAATTGCCACTCTCTGGTTGCAACAGTTAAAAACTGGGCTGGGACTAGACTAGGCTTTGCCAAGTTTAGAACCCATTTGAAATTCCAGGGTTCTGAATTTCAAACCAAGTTCAATCCTTCTGGTGTCCAAGTTCATTTAGTCTTGGCAAAGTGTAACTTCCTGTTTATAAGGGGGAAAAATGGTTTAGAAAAGCATATTAAAAGACTCAGAAGGCTTCCTGGACACCAAAGAGCTCTTTCTTATAAAACAACATTTTGATGAATTAAGTGTAAATGAATCAGAAACATAAGGATTAAATTTCCCTTGAAATACACACTGGTTTAATAATTAAAGGAAAAAGAACTTGGCAAAAATGTATTTTAGGTTTTGCTGAACCCAAAACATTTGAAAATAGTTTGAGATGTTTGACTAATCCAAACCATGGCCTGGCCCACCCATCCCTCATTAAAAGACAGATTATTGCATCAAACAATTGAGTACAATTTCCTGAAACCCACTTAGTAAAATTTTCTTTTATAAGGTAGTATCTTTTTTCTTGAACATCCAAAGATCAAATTAATCTACAAGTGGCAATTTTCACAGGTAAAAACAAATTGCTCGTGCTTTCAAAGTGTCATTGCTATCTCTCACTTCAACATGTAGGCAGTAATATCTGGAAGGTTAAATTTTTTATGTTTGGATTTTTAAAAATATTTATACATAGTTGTGTCAATTCAGTTTCTTTCAGAAACTAAAGGGCTTTGACTTCTTAAAAAAAGAAAAAAGTGCTATCATCGTGCAAACATGGTTGTTAATTTATGGTTATGATATTTCCAAGGATGACTTGAAGGCACAATTCGAAATATCATAAACTGCTTCCAGTAAATTCCCTTTCAATATCTGCAACTGCCGACTATGCAGTTATCACATTTAAATTTCTGCTTGCAAAGGCAGCATTCTTCCCCAAAGAGCTGTTTTCTCGTCAAGAGACCATACAATTATATTCTCTTCCATTGTTCTCCTCCTGGTCAAGATAATAATAATAATAATAATAATAATAATAATAGCATTTATTAAGTACTTACTATGTGCAAAGCACTGTTCTAAGCACTGGGGAGGTTACAAGGTGATCAGGTTGTCCCATGGAGGGCTCACAGTCTTCATCCCCATTTTACAGATGAGGGAACTGAGGCCCAGAGAAGTTAAGTGATTTGCCCAAAGTCACACAGCTGACAATTGGCAGAGCCGGGATTTGAACCCATGACCTCTGACTCCACAGCCCGTGCTCTTTCCACTGAGCCACGCTGCTTCTCTAGTAATAAGGGTATTTGTTAAGCACTTACTATGTGCGAAGCACTGTTCTAAGCACGGGGGGGATACAAGGTGATCAGGTTGTCCCACGTGGCGCTCACAGTCTTAATCCCCATTTTACAGATGAGGTAACTAAGGCACAGAGAAGTTAAGTGCCTTGCCCAAGGTCACACAGCTGACAGGTGGAGTCGGGATTCAAACCAATGACCTCTGACCCCCAAGCCTGTGCTCTTTCCACTGAGCCATGCCACTTCTCTGCTTATCACACTCTGAGATAAAAATCCCCGTCCATTTTTTGTCTTCCATTGGAAGACCGTCGTTTCGTGAGCACCTCCTCCCTTAAAGATCTCTAAAAAATAGGATTCATACTCAGCTAATTTAGAAGGGTGCCTGCCCAGAAAAAGAGATTAATTGGGTGACTTTTCAATGTCCCTTTATTTCCCCAAATTTGGTCATTTCTGTAATCAATCAGTCAATCATAATCCTGTAGTTCTTATGACCTTGACCTATTCTAATGAGCTGGATGTTCATAACTGCTAACATCCCAGAAATCTCTTCCAAAAGTGAAGATTCGAAGCCAACGGAAACCTCAGGTACCAAGCACTGTATCATATCTGATTGAAGGAGAATGATTACTGTATAGGTCTTTAGTTCTATGGTTCTGAACTGAATACCAAATTACTTGTAAAATCATCTATTTAATCCAACAGTTTACTGAAAAGATGTTCATTTCAGCAAAGCTAGCCACTCTGTCATGAATTACAAATGATTCAAATTCAACTGGTATTTATGGCAACTCATCCTGCTAAGAAGCACTGTGGAAAGAGTGGAAAGAGGACAGGCCTGGGAGTCACAGGACTTGGGTTCTAATTCATTCATTCAATCATATTTTTTGAGTACTTACTGTGTGCAGAGCACTGTACTAAGCGCTTGGGAAGTACAAGTTGACAACATATAGAGATGGTCCCTACCCAACAACGGGCTTACAGTCTAGAAGGGGGAGATCCGGATTCCAGATCCGCCACTTGGCTGCTGGATAATCTTGGGCAAGTCATTTTATTTCTATGTGCCTCTGTTTCCTAATCTGTAAATTGGGATCAATACCTATTCTCCAACCTACTTAGACTGTGAGCCCTATGTAAGACAGGGGAATATGTCTGACCTGACTTTCTTGTAACTACCCCAACAGTCAATACAGTGCTGGGCTCATAGTAATTGTCTAACTAATGCCACAATTATTATATATCACAGAGCGTTAGAATTGCCTTCGTATTCAAAGAAGATACTGCTCATAGTGAGGTTCAGTTATAAGAGTATGTGTGCAGAAAAGGCCAACAAGGAATCCACAGTCCCTGTCACACTGGGCACACAAAGAAGTTATGCTCAATAGTTGCAGTACCAAAGGAAGAGACTTGACCAAATAAATAGATAAGAAAACCCAGAGACTTTCACTCTTGGTTTAAAGGGAATTCATTGTTTAATAGGAAAGTTACTGGCAAAATGAAGCATCTTTTACATTCTGGACTCTTTGGTTCATTTAAAAAAACAAGTCTTATAAATAATGAAATTGCCCTTAAATCACCAGTGTTCATGCTTAATAATGGCAACCACCAATTCTTTTGTCCATAAAAGGCTGACAAGAAAGATGGCAGCCTCTCCTTTCTATGTGAATTATTTTCATTGTACATAAAGACAGTTAGAACCATAATTGTTTTCTTACTTTATCATTAAATACTATTATTGTACATGAATAGAATAACGCTAGGAGAGTCTTAACCCCCAACCTGTACCTAGTCATTGTAAACATTAAGCAATATTCTTTATATCTTCCCTCTGGGTATTAGTTTCTCCTTCTTTAAAATGGGAATAATAATTCAAATTTACCTCCTAGGCTTTCCCTGGGGATTTTACTAATTTAAGTTTTAAAGTCTTTTGAAAACATTAACATCTAACTGTATTACTAAGAAACTCAATAAATAACTGGTTTCCTCTAAGCCTCTAGGTTTCCCCTGCTTCCCCAGCACTTCTGATGTCCTTTCATGAAATTCCAGTTCACCCCCATAAACCCCAGTTCCATAGCTGGCAGCCCCAATTTATTAAGATGATGTTCACATGTGGCACAAGCAGTGCTTTTCACACTGGGAAATATACTGATTGGATGATGCAAATGGCATAACAATAAGACTATATAACACAGCACAAAATTCCCATAGTAAATCGGATGAGAATGACTTGTAGAAGTGAAAAGTCTTTTAATGAGGGAAAGATGATGTTTAAAAAGATAATTTTATGGGCTAGACAAGGCATAATAGTTTTTTTAATATGATGTAACTCCTGATAGTTATGATCCCACAGATATTTGCCAAGCCACTATAATTGAGCCAAGGCAAATGAGAAAGAATGAAAAAGAGAATCCATCCTTTGATTGTGATAGAAAGGAGAGCAATTCTAGAACTACTCCTAATTGTCAATGAGTTTCGAACTAAAGGTATTTAGAATTCATCACCTCTACAGAACCTTGCAAAATTGATTTTGACAATGTTTCAAATGAACATCACAAAACTGGGATGAAGCTGGGATAAACTTATCAACCTCCATCTGATAGATACCAATAGGTTTCCGAGTGGGGGTGGTAGGCTACCTGCCAAGAATTTCTCCAATAATAATACTCAGATTTTATGTAACACATTTTTTAAATTCCAGAGAATTTTACATCAGTTGTCTCATGTTGTTCTTAAAATATCCCTGTAAGGTAGGGAGAGACAGACATTATTTTCCCTTTTTTACAGGCCCAGATAGGTAGTAGTGGAAGTAAAGGTATCTATTGACCACCCACTCTAATAAAAATAGAACAATAGTGCTATTGGAGGAGGTGAACTCTTAGTAGGGCTTTGAAGGGAGGAAGAGAGCTAGCTTGGCGGATGTGCAGAGGGAGGGCATTCCAGGCCAGGGGGAGGACGTGGGCCAGGGGTCGACGGCGGGACAGGTGAGAATGAGGAACAGTGAGGAGATTAGCAGCAGAGGAGCAGAGGGTGCAGGCTGGGCTGTAGAAGGAGAGAAGGGAAGTGAGGTAAGAAGGGGCAAGGTGATGGAGAACCTTGAAGCCGAGGGTGAGGAGTTTTTGCCTGATGTGTAGGTTGATTGGTAGCCACTGGAAATTTTTGAGGAGGGGAGTAACATGCCCAGAGCATTTCTGCATGAAGACCATCCGGGCAGCGGCATGAAGTATGGATTGAAGTAGGGAGAGACAGGAGGATGGGAGATCAGAGAGGAGGCTGATTCAGTAATCCAGTCAGGATAGGAGATTGAGATTGAACAAGCAGGGTAGCGGTTTGGATGGAGAGGAAAGGGCGGGTCTTGGCGATATTGCGGAGGTGAGACCGGCAGGTTTTGGTGATGGATTGGATGTGAGGGGTGAACGAGAGAGCGGAGTCGACGATGACACCAAGGTTGTGGGCTTGTGAGACGGGAAGGTTGGTAGTGCCATCAACAGTGATGGGAAAGTCAGGGAAAGGGCAGGGTTTGGGAGGGAAGATAAGGAGTTCAGTCTTGGACATGTGCCAGGCACTGTACTAAACACTGTGGTGGATACAAACAAATCAAGTTGGACAGAGTCCCTGTCCCACGTGGGGCTCACAGTCTCAATCCCCATTTCACAGATGAGGTAACTGAGGTACAGAAGGGAAGGGAAGTGACTTGCCCAAAGTAACACAGCAGACAAGTGGCAGAGCCAGGATTAGAACCCATGACCTTCTGATTCCCAGGCCCATGCTCTATCCATTATGCCATGCTGCTAAAGAGAGAGGAAGAACAAATATTTAATCCTTATTTTACAAATGAGGAAACTGAGGCACCGAGAAGTCAAGGGACTTGTCCAAAGGTCACCCAGTAGGCAAGAAGTATATCTGGAATTAGAACACACTTGTCTGCTGGGTGACCTTGGGCAAGTCACTTAACTTGTCAGTGCCTCAGTTACCTCATCTGTAAAGTGGGGATTAAGACTTTGGTCCCCATGGGGGACATGGATTGTAACCAACCTGTTTATTTTGTAACTACCCCAGAGTTTAGTACAGTGCCTGGTACCTAATAGGTGTATAACAAATACCAAAAGAACCCCAAAACCCATCTCCTCTGACTCCCCCCAGGCCCATGCTCTTTCCACTAGACCACCCTTCTTGCATTGCATTGCATAGCACCAAACACATAGGAGAGTCAGCTGAAGCATGAGACTTATTACCTGCCCAAAGGGAGTTTACATTCTAATAAGAGGAGGCAGACATAAAAATATTTACAAATAGAGTAATCAGAACAAACAGACTTGTACAATTGTTTATACATATAGTGTTGAGGAAGGGTATAGATAAACATAAATATTTAATATTATTATATTATAATGTAATATAAATACTGCCATCTCTATGAGGGTGATTCCCAAATCTACATCTCTAGCCTGGTCTTTCTCCTTCTCTGCAATCTCATATTTCCTCCTGCCTCCAGGACATCTCTTATTTATATGTACCATGGCCACCTCAAGCTTTGACACCAAACTTTCTTCTCCCCCTGACTTTCATATCACTGTAGACAGCTCCACCACCCTCCATGTCTCACAAGTCTGTAACTTTGGCATTACACGACACATCTCTTTCATTCAGCCCACATATTCAATCTGTCACCAAATCCTGTCGATTCAGCCTTCACACTGCTAATATCCTCCCTTTCCTCTTCACCCAAACTGCAACCCCATCAATCCAAGCATTTATCCTATCCTGTCTTGATTACTGCATCAGCCTCCTTGCTAACCTGCTTCCTGTCTCTCCCCACTCCAGTCCATACTTCACTCTGCTGCCCAGATTATTTTTCTACAAAACAGTTCAGTCCATCTTTCCCTACTCCTCAAGAATGTCCAATGGTCATACATCCACCTCTGCTTCAAACCATAGGCTGTAAATCACTCTTTCACCTTGCCCCCTTCTAGCTTACCTCTCTGATTTCCTACTACAACCCAACCGGCACACTTCACTCCTCTAATGCCAACCTACTCAATCTAGATCTCGTCTGGCTCGCCTCTGACCTATTGTCCATGTCCTGCCTGTCACCTGGAAAAAGTCCTCCGTCTTTATATCTGACAGATGATAACATTCCCCACCTTCAAAACCTCATTAAAAGCACATCTCATTCAAGAGGCCTTCCCAGACTAGGTCTTCATTTCCTCTTTTCCCACTGCCTTGATTGTCGCCCTTTCACTTGGATTTGTGTCCTTTATTCACTCCTCCCTCTCAGCCCCACAGCACTTAGACATATACCTGTAATTTATTTTAATTTCCACCTCTCCCTCTGGAATGTGAGCTCAGTGAAGGTTGGGAACATGTCCACCAACTCTGATATATAGTATTCTCACTCAGTAAATCAATGAATAAATAGGATAGATCGACTGATTGATAAATACATGTCCTAAACGTGACTGATGAGTTGATGTGACTTGGGGTGCTGAAGTTAATCGCCAAAGGCTTTTGAGGGATATGGGATTTTATGAGGCTCTGAAAGTGAGAAGAGTTGGGGTCTGCTGGATTAGGGGTGAGAGAGCACCAAGCAAGTGGAACAGAGTGACGGTGGGAGAATCAAAAGTGAGGTAAAGATAAAAGAGTAGCTAAAGAGAAATGAAAAGAGAGATCTGGAGAGTACTGGATGATCTGGGATTATATGTAAAATGGGGAGAGTTTATTGGAGAGCCCTGAAACCAATGATGTGGTATTTTTGCTTGCTACAGAAGAGTTAAGTGACACCCATCTGAGACCTTACGTAATTTCCACCTTTATATTTTCTCCCAGCACTTAATACTGGCTTCAAAGTACTCTATCACTTTGCCCCCTCCAACCTCACCTCGCTGCTCTCCTACTACAACCTAGCCCACACACTTCACACCTCTAATGCTAACCTTCTCTTTGTACCTCCATCTCATCTATCTCGGCGCCGACCCCTCACCCACATCCTCCCTGTGTCATAGAACGCTCTCCCTCCTAAAATCCTACAAGATAATTAATTACTTTCCCTGCCTTCAAAGCCTTATTGAAGGCACATCTCCTCCAAGAGGCCTTCCCAGCCTAAACCCCCCTTTCCTCATGACCCACTCCCTTCTGTGTCACCCTGACTTGCTGCCTTCATTCATCCCCATTTCCAGCCTAACAACACTATGTACATAGCTGTAATTTATTTATTTATATTAATGTCTGTCTCCCCCTGTCTAGGATGGTAAGCTCGTTGTGGGCAGGGAATGGGTCTATTTATTATTGTATTGTACTCTCTTAGTACAGTGCTCGACACACAGTAAGCATTCAATAAATACAATTGAATGAATGAATGATTCCTTATACTCTATTTTTTCACTATCTATAATCAATTTTAAGGTCTGCCTTTCTCTGTAGACTGGAAGCTCTTTATGAACAGGGATCACATCTACCAACTTTGTTGTACTGTACTTTCCCAAGTGCTTAATACAGTGTTCTGCACACAGTAAGCACTCAAAAAATAACATTCTTTGATTGATTGATTGACTGAGTCTCCAGGTCACCCAGGGGAACAGGACTGAGATTAAAACCCAAATCTCCTCATTCCTAACCCTCTGTTCATTCTACTGCCCCATGCTCATCCAGCTTTGGTTCATTAATTCATTCAGTCATATTTATTGAGCACCCACTGTGCGCAGAGTACTGTACTAACTGCTTGGGAGAGTACAGTATAACAACAGACACATTCCCTGTCCACAGTGAGCTTACAGTCTAGAGGGGGAGACAGAAATAAATATGAATAAATAAATTTAGTCTGACAACTTCCCTCTTACTCTCCCACATGGTCAGCCAAATGTTGAGTGAAAGATTCAAAATTCTGACAGTCATCCAAAACAATAATTTAACGATGATTAAGATTTCACAGAACTGTATATATGGTTGGCTCAGGTTAGTAGAGCAGTTATCTGAACAGAGATGTAAAATTATCAGTAGCCTTTCATTTTAAATAATACCCTTCATGAACTACTCCTTTTTAAGAAAGTAACAATGGCCTAGTGGAAAGAGCATAGGCCTGGGATCAGAGGATGTGGATTCTGATCCTAGCTCCACCACATGTCTGCTGTGTGATCTTGGAAAAGTCACTTCTCTGTGCCTCAGTTACTTCATCTATAAAATGGGGATTAAGACCATGAGACCCAAGTGGGACAGGGACTGTGTCAGACCTGATTACATTGTATTTATCCTAGCACCTAAAACAGTGCTTGGCACATAATAAGAGCTTAACAAATGACACAATTAGCTCTCCATCACCTGGCCCCCTCCTACCTCAGCTCCCTTCTCTCCTTCAGCCCAGCCAGCACACTCCACTCCTCTGCCGCTAACCTCCGCACTATGCCTCGTTCTCTCTCGCCTGTCCCGGCATCGACCCCTGGTCCACATCCTACCTCTGGCCTGGAATGTCCTCCTTCCACATAACCACCAAACTAGCTCTCTTCCTCCCTTCAAAGCCCTACTGAGAGCTCACCTCCTCCAGGAGGCCTTCCCAAACTGAACCCCCCTTTTCCTCTCCTCCTCCTCCTCTCCCCATCGCTCCCCCTCCCTCTGCCCTCCCCCTTCCCCTCCCCACAGCACTTGTGTATATTTGTACATATGTATTACTCTATTTATTTTATTCTGTATGTGTATATAACTATAATTCTATTTATTTTGATGGTATTGACACCTGCCTACTTGCCTTCTAGACTGTGTGCCCATTGTTGGGCAGGGACTGTCTATATTTTGCTGATTTGTAGTTCCCAAGCACTTAGTACAGTGCTCTGCACACAGTAAGCACTCAATAAATACAGTGAATGATAATAGTATGATGAATGAATGATAATAATAATAATAATAATAATAATAATGGCATTTGTTAAGTGCTTACTATGTGCCAAGCACTGTTCTAAGCACTGGGGGGGATACAAGGTAATCAGGATGTCCCACATGGGGCTCACACTCTTAATCCCCATTCTACAGGTGAGGTAACTGAGGCACAGAGAAGTAAAATGACTTGCCCAAAGTTACATAGCTAACAAGTGGTGGAGCAGGGATTAGAACCAATGACCTCTGACTCCCAAGCTTGTGCTCTTTCCACTGAGCCATGCTGCTTCTCGTGATTGAATTGAATGATTGAATGAACATTTAATATTTGATGCTTAAGCAGCTTTTTTCAGGTGTTAATACCCAAGTTTGCATCAAAGGCCTTAGTGCAGAAATATAGGGGTCTGAAGAGTTGAAATCAATCTCTTTATGGATTATGGAAAAAGTCACATTTTTCTATATCTGCAGCCTTTAGAATTTAATTGAGTGAAAGCCAATCTCTCTTTACTAGCAGTGGAGGAATAAAAATGGTACAAACATAAAAAGCCAATGGATTTTTTTGTTGGGCTGATCAAATTTGGGGCAGGTTTGTCATTTCTGTGAACTTGGTGGCAAGGCTGTATTAACACATTTCTATTTTCTTTTTTAAAATTGTTCTTGGCCTACACTGGGGTAGACAAATGGCCATTCATAAAAGCAACAGATCCCAAAATAACAAAATCAAATCTCAGACCATTTCATTTTCCTCTACCTTTTCTTTTTTTGTGCCCCGTGTACATTCTTTGAACTAAGTAAAAACATAAAAATTCTGCCACCCAGAGGATGCCATTCTTCCTTATAATTATAATCACTGCATTTTTTATGTATGTAATATGTGTTAAGCACTAAAATAATTAGGTCTCTGTCCCATATTAGCCCTCACTACCTAAGAGTCCCATATTAGCTCTCACTACCTCTCCCCATTTTAGACTGTGAGCCCGTTGTTGGGTAGGGACCATCTCTATATGTTGCCAACTTGTACTTCCCAAGTGCTTAGTACAGTGCTCTGCACACAGTAAGTGCTCAATAAATACTATTGAATGAATGAATGAATGAATGAATAAGAGGAAGGAAGATTGTAACAACACCAATGAAAAAGTAAAATGAAAATCACAGAACCACAAACATTATGAGGTACCAAACAGAATAGAGGGAGACCAAATTTTTACATTACTATCATATATAATTTACTGTAGTTGTTGAGTACTTACTGTGTACTCAGAACTGTACTAAGCACTAGCCAAATGTACAAAGGATACTAAAGGATAATTATTCGGAGAGCCTTTCTAAAGCAACTCAGGTATAATCAGTCAATCAGTTAATCATCATATTTATTGAGCACTACTAACTATATGCCGGGCACTGTACTAAATACATGAGAGATGCAACACAACAATATAACAGACACATCCCCTGCTCACAATGAGCTTGCAGTCTAGAGGGGGAGACAGACATGAATATAAATAAATAAAATACAGAAATGTCCATAAGTGCTGTGGAGCTCAGTGGGGGGTGGGGTTGTGTGCAGTGAATAACGTGAGCAAGTCAGGATGAAGCAGAAGGCAATGGGAAAAGAGAAAATGAGGGCTTACTCTCTTGGAGGTGGGGAGAGTAATTGTCTTCAGATATGAAAAGGGAGGGTGTTCCAGGACATAGGCAGAACTTGGGCAAGAGGTTGGTAGCAAGATAGATGAGCTTGAGGTAAGTGAGTAGATGAGTATTAGAGGAGTGAAGTGTGAGGGCTGGGTTATGGTAGGGGAGTAGTGAGGTGACATAGGAAGGGGATAAAGCCAATGGTAAGGATTTTCTGTATGATTCTGTTTGACTGCTGGAGGTCCTTGAGGAGTGGGGAAACAGAGACTGAAGAATTTTGTAGAAAAATGATCTGAGCAGCAGTGTGAAGTATGGACTGGAGTGGGGAAAGAAAGGCAGGGAGGTCAGCAAGGAGGCTGATTCAGTAATCAAAGTGGGATAGGTTAAGTACGGATAGGACAGGATAGGTTAAGATAGGGTGGGATAGAATGGGATAGTATAATAAGATGTTCTTACAATGATATCCATCAAGCAGAGGTGAAAAGAGAGACTTGCTAACTCTCCTTCATTTGTGAAAAAATGAGGAATTTCAATTTTGATGGATTTTTTTGAATGGAAAACCTTCTACAAATCATATGTGAAAGCAATGGTTACAACAGAATGTTCAATATTTTAAAACACTGAGAGCAGTCATTTTCCTTCCAAATAAGTCTTTTGAATTGGATTTGATTGGCAAAGTGTAATAAAGGTATATGGATAAGTGGCAAGTGATGAGAAAAAAGATCAATGAACATACCTGTTTTCAATCCCTTCCCCAGAAAATAATTATTCATTGAAACCAAAGAGACAAGAACTACAGATTAGCAATACATGCCTTTTGGAAGCTCTAGCCAAATGGTGAGATTCATAACAGAAGAAAGTCTTTCTGCGCTAAAGATACACATGCATGGAATTGTTTGGGGCACATTTCACACCCTTTTTTATGCCATGACTCTGCTGTGGATTTCATCGTGTCTGTGATTATAACTGCATTTGATGTTGGGCAATGCAAGCAAGTCTTTCAGCTTTCCCGAGAATGTGTGAGAAGCCCCAAGAGGCCCGCCGGTAAGTCTAGCTAATGATTTATCTAGGGCACGAATGGGCACAGGAAAGGGAAGACACCAATGAGCTAGGTGTAGTGCAGACTCCTGAAGGGCAGGGATCATGTTTACCGACTCTTTCATCCTCTCCCAAACACTGAGTACAGTGCTCTGCAGCCAGTAAATGCTCGATAAAGACCACTGATTGACTGATAAACCTGAAACAAAAATTTGCTCAGCAGAAGACAGATCCATGAAGGTTATTTCATTAGCACTCACATCCAGGCATAGTGGAGAAGCAGTGTGGAAGCAGCCTGGCCTAGTGGAAAGACAATGTTCCTGGGAGTCAGTACTGAGGTTCTAATGCTGGTGCTGCCATCTGCCTGCTGTGTGACCTTGGGCAAATCACTTAACTCCTCTGTGCCTCAGTTTCCTCATCTGTTAAATGGAAATTCAATACCAGTCTTCCCTCGTCCTTGGACTGTTAGCCCCGTGTGGGACAGGAACTGTGTCCAATCTGCATATAGTATATCTAGTACAGTGCTTGGCCTATAGGCCTATAGTGAGTGCTTAATCAGTGCCACAGCTATTACTGTTCTTATTATTACTGTTACAGTTGTAAGTCCAAATCTGTGCCAAAGCCACATTAGGCAGCTCAGCGAGCCCTCCTGAAACATTAGTGACAGCTGAAGTAAAGTCACCCATTAAAATCAAGGCAGAAGCCACATAGAGATCAATCAACCAATCAAGCTTTTTAAAATGGTATTTGTTAAGTTTTTACTATGTGCCAGGCACATAGTATGTGGCGTAGATACAAGGTTTTCAGATTAGATACGGTCCAGGTACCTCATGGAGCTCACAGTCTTAATTCCCATTTTACAGATGAGGTAACTGAGACCCAGAAAAGTTAAGTGACTTGCTCAAGGTCACATGGCAAAGTGGTGGAGCTGGTATTAAAACCCAGGTTCTTCCATCTCCCAGACCCGTGCTCTATCCATTGAGCACTTAATCTGTGCAGAGCACTGAACTTTGCATTTGGGAGAGTGCAATTCATTCATTCATTCATTCAATTGTATTTATTGAGCGCTTACTGTGTGCAGAGCACTGTACTAAGCGCTTGGGAAGTACAAATTGGCAACATATAGAGACGGTCCCTACCCAACAACAGGATCACAGTCTAGAAGGTAGGCATGTTCCTTGCCCACTGGAGTTTACAGTCTAGAGGAGGAGCTTACAATCACAAGATATCACATCAGATTGGTCCCCAGAAACTCTTAGGCATGAAAGAGAATATTTTCCTGGAAAATTTGTGTGTTCTCAGACCAAACCCAACAGGAGAGGAAATCTTCCTTTACAGCTGGAACAAGAATTTCTGCAAAAGTTACCGTGTATGTCCACCGGGGACTCAAGTGACCTAAAGGGAGAGCAGTCATTTCTCAGTGAATCTGAGACATCGGAATGTGAGACTCCAGGGTTAGACATGAATAATGGTCACTCCAAAAACCGCCCCGGTCAACAATTCAGAGCATTTGGCCTGAACGGAATGAGAGACGGGTGCCAAGAGGAGGAGAGAAAGTATATGAGGCACACTTCGGGCTACCAAGTAAATGGGGCCAAAATATCTAAGCAACTTCTTGCAGCTCCCTCCACCCAAGCTAGAAGTGGGCAGGCACCAATGACTCCTGTCCTTGAAGGAGAGACCACTTGCATGCAAGTGGAGACCCATAGGAGAATGCAGTAATAGGTCAGACAATGCTAAAATACTAGTAATTAATAATTATGGTACTTATTAAGCTCTAACTGAGCATTGTTCTAAGGTTTGGGGTGGACACCAGTTAATCAGGTTAGATACAGTCCCTGTCCCACAGGGGGCACACACTCTTAATCGCCATTTTACAGATGAGGTAACTGAGGTGCAGAGAGGTGAAGTGACTTACCCAAGGTCATACAGCAGACATGTGGCAGAGCCAGGATTAGACCCTAGGTCCTTCTGACTCCCAGGACCGTGCTCTATCCTCTAAGCCTCACTCCAGGAACTCCAGACTCCAAGAACTTCCTGTTTCCAAGGAGTTCCCTGCATCTAAGGGGGTATCAGATCATAGCTTCCCATGTTAAAATCTGGTGGTTTTCTAAGTTAAGATGGGTATGTTTCTCTTGGGCCCACAATGAAAAATGGTTCTTGCACTGGCAAGTGTGGGGAGAGAGTCAGCTGGGCAAGAGACTACAAAGGAATGCACCATTCCCTTCCAGCCAGAATTCAGAGATAGCACCTACCATTGCTTCAGCCTCTCAATCCTGTACCATCAGCAATCTCTCAACCCTCTTCATCCCCAAAGGCCAAACCTCCCTCTGCTTTAGTACAAATAAGTCCAATGAGGACTTATCTAGTCACACGGCAGGTCAACAGTGGTCCCGGCCTGGCCCCTCTCTGAACCCAGATATTGGCCCGAAACCCTAATAAGCAGAAAGTTTATTTCTGAGAGGGAGCACACCAAGAATATCTGCAAAGTCAACATAAGACTCCAGAAAGCAGTCAATGGGATGGCCCTTATCTTCTGGTCCCTTGGAAGGGGACACTGACAAAGGATACTGAACTCTAATCGAGTCTGGGTGCTAAGCTTGCACACACTAGAAAGCCTCGATTCCTTTTGCTCCAGTCTCATGGAGCTTAATAGACGAATCTGCAGATTTTTTGTCCCTACCTGGAGGGGAAAGCACAATGACACAGAACTTCGCTTTGACGAGCCACACTGTCTGCAAAAAGATCAGCACAACAGAAGCTCTCCGCATTTTCCGACCAGTTTACGTGGATTTCCCTCCCAAGATGCTGATTGCCCCATAAACTCCAGATCTGTAAGACAAAGGAGTTTCAAGCCCCAAACCATCTCATATAATTTCATCTGTGGGAGTAAATGATTTGCATAATGAGGTATATTCATTCTTATATAAATGTTCTTGAGTAGACTTACCATAATTTCTTTCTGAGGAAAAACAGGTTCATTAATTTAATGAGAACCTTTGATGAGGCTGAAACACCCTTGCATCCACCTCCTCCTGCAGGGAACAGAATGTACCTTGCACTTACAAGTCATCAGGGCCTAACTGTGCCCCCCAGCTACCTGCATGCATCGCTCAGTGAGGCTCCAGAGGAAGTCAGTGGGAGTGGCACACAGGTATCTGAAGGCACAATTTGACCTCCAGACCTACTGCTCTTCCCATTTTCCAGATGGAGAAACCTGGACCCTTGCATAAAGGTCAACCAGCAAACCTGGCTGAGCCAGATCCAGTATGTAGATTCCTCAGTCAGCTCCCAGGCTCAATTGCTTGTAAAGTCCTCCAGGGCAGGAACCAGATCTTTGACTCCCAAGCACTTTAGTGCTGAGCTTCGAGCTTCCTTCATACAAAGCACATGCTCAGTGAATGAATGCAGGTATCTTGGCTGTTCCTACCAGGGCAGACATGTAAACAAAAGGCAAAAGAGAAGCAAATAGGGAATCTTTCCCTTTCTAACCTTCTGCTCCACCACTTCCAAACCTCTGGAGCCCACCAATCAGCACCATTGATTCTCTCTCCTACCCTACTTAAGTATCACTGCTCGAGGCAGTGGGCAGGGAGTTTTTTTACAATTTTGAGAGCCTGCATTGATGCATTGATGCATTTAATTTCTCTGCTAGTTATCTTCTGCTTCTAGAGAGAAGCAGCAAAGCCTAGGGGAAAGAGTAAAGGATCATGAGTCAGGAGACTGGGTTCTAATACCCGCTGGGTCACGGCTCCTATATAACCTAAGGAAAGTGTCTCAGTTTCCTCTTCTGTAAAATGGGGATTACATATCTGTTCTTCTTCCCACTTGGACTGTGAGCCCCAAATGGTAAAGAGAATTTTCTACCAACTCTTTCAAGTGCTTTCAAGTACAGTGCTTTTCAAACAGTAAGCTTTCAATAAATACCATTGATTGATTGATGTTATAATAATGCTCATTTAGGGACCCCTTCCATATCAATGTGTTACATTGTTATTTTTGTGATCATGCTGCTGTTGTTGATGACACTTGCAATCAAACTTTTTCAGATAATTCTTAGGCCCATTAGACTGCCATATCATTTTTTTCATAGTGGTTGAGAATTTTACTCGACCCATTTCCAAAACTAGATTCACAAAATTACACCAATTACATCAGTTTCTACCCAAATCATCTCGAATCTGAAAAAATTAATGAGAACCTCTTGTCATGTGCTAACAATATGGCTTAAAAGATTTATAAAATATTGAGATTTTTTAAATGGGAGCTATAACTAGGCACATCTCAACTTGCATTTTAAGAACAGGAAGGCTGGAAAGACAGTTATAAAGGCAAGGACATCCAGAGATAAAGGTGAATCATTGCTTCTAACACCCAGTGTCTAGCCCAATAACAAAATCCCTAGGGTAGACAAATTGTGCCAACGTGCTAAAGAATTTGTGAGTCATTTCATCTTTGAGAATTTCCTTCAGATTTTCCTTTTCCACCAAAATATGAACATACTTGAAGAAGGCAACCAATCCTCTCCTTCATAGAGAAGGAGTGTTGCCTAGTTAATAGAGCAGTCAGAAGAGCTTGGATTCTCATCTCTGCCCTGCTGCTTGCCTGCTGGGTTACCTTGGGCAAGTCATCACTTCTCTGTGACTCATCTGTAAAATGGGGATTAAGTCTGTGAGCCCCAATGTGGAATATGGACTGTGTCCAACCTGATTACCTTGTATCTACCCCAGTGCTTGTGCCTGGCATGTAGTAAGCCCTTAACATATACTATTAAAAAAAATGGAAGAGAAAGAGTCTTTGTAGCCGAGCTATATATCCAGGACGGAGGCCCACACTCTAGGAAGAATCACTTTCCACACTCAATTATTATATTGCAGTCCTGGGAGCTTGGAAGCAGTGAGAAATTGGTCAAGATTCCTTTCTCTTCTGAGGTAGAAGGCCATGCTGGCCATAAACCAATTAAGGTCACGGGACCTGTTCCCAACCCAGGCAGGGGAATCCAGTCTGCTGTTCTTGGGCAGCAGGAGGAGGCAGTTGTGGTGGCTAGCATGTGTGTGCCAACCAAGCTCATTACACTGCAGCAGCTGCTTGCTGGGAAGGGAGGAGTAGCCTGGAGCTAGGGAAGGCAGGTAGGCAGGCAGGAACCTTAATGGTCAGGGCAGATAAGGAGAAGAGGTTTAAAGAAAGAAATTCCTCCCTTTATAATATGAACCCCACTGTGATCGATGGGGGCCCAAGCCCTCCCTGCTCAGATAGAGGCCTGTGGCAATGCTTCTACTGCTCACTACTGGCACAGTCCTGCTCCATGCTCTCCAAATATCTGGTTAATTCCCCCTTCTGTGGATGCATTTCACTACGCAATTCTGATATAGATAAATGATATGTAAATAGATAGGCCAGGGGTCTGTGTTCTAATCCCACTCCATCACTTGTGTGCTGTATGACGGGGCAAGTCACTGAACGTCTCAGTGCCTCAGTTTTCTCATCTGTAATATAAGAATGAAATATCTGTTATCCCTCCCACTTTGACTAGGAGCCCCATGAGGAACAAGGACTATATCTGACATGATTAGTATCTATTCCAGCGCTTAGTTCAATCTATGGCACATAATTGCTTAACAAACACCACAGTGATAACAATAATTATAATAATGATAATGATGGCATTTATTAAGTGCTTACTATGCACTATGTGCAAAGCACTGTTCTAAGCACTGGGGAGGTTACAAAGTGATCAGGTTGTCCCACGTGGGGCTCACAGTCTTAATTCCATTTTACAGATGAGGTAACTGAGGCACAGAGAAGTTAAGTGACTTGCCCAAAGTCACACAGCTGACAATTGGCACAGCCGGGATTTGAACCCATGACCCCTGACTCCAAAGCTTGTGCTCTTTCCACTGAGCCATGCTATTATAATAGATAGGTAGGTAGTTAGATTGTGTGTGTGTGTGTGTGTGTGTGTGTGTGTGTGTGTGTGTGTGTGTGTGTGTGTATGCAGGATGGATTTTTTGTCTCTTTCCTAGCCTGAGACTATGTTCAACTTAAATTCAATGTCGTATGGCCAGGCACACTAAAGGTTTTCAATAAACACTTGATGATATTCATGAAAATAGTGGTGATTTTGATTACAAAGCAGGCTATACACCAAATGGAACCACTGCGCAGATATTCAGAGATCTCGACCATCAAGGTTCTTGAGGCCTGTAGTCAGTTCTGCCTAGGGCAAAGCAGATTTTTTGGAATGGAATTTTCTAGTGGCAAATTCCTCTTGTAGCTTGAACCTGCCCAGGGCATAGTTTGGTACCAGGACTCCTGACATCAACACGTCTTTTCTAACAGCAGTGAGCCTATCAGACTATTGCATCCCCTGACTCTGTGAACCCCCCTAGGGACAGGGACTGTGGAATTCTCTCCTGAATTCTTTCCCAAAGCTCAGTACATTGCTCCACACACAGATAAGCTCTCAATAAATACCATTGATTGATTACTGCTATTACTACTAGTTCTATCTCCCCAACATCCTGCTGCCAACCGAGAAGCTTCATGGGGGAAGGGAATAACACAAATCCCAAGCACTCCATCAAAGCAGCGATAATATGGGTAGCCTTACGAGCCAACCAGGAAAATTAATTCCCAATCAAAAATACCTTTCTCCCTTAAGTGAAATCAGAAGGTTTTAATCAATCAAACTTCATCTTTCACTACATCACTGCTTGGTTCTGTGATCCAGATTGTTCTTCTAAGCCAGCATTCAGTACACATCTCTCTACTCCTTAAAGACTTCCAGTGGTTATCCATTTGCCTCAAGCAGGAACTCCCAACCCCAGCCTCTAAGGCCATTCTCAGCTGTCTCCCTTAATGTACCAGCTCTCTTCTCCCATGACACCCCAGTTCTCTCTCTTCATTCTTCCCCAGTTAACTTTCTCACTGCACCTCATTTTCATCTGTCTTTCCTCCAGACCCTTGATCACCTCCCCTCTCAAACCTGAAATTCCCTTTATAATAAGGACGATGGTATTTGCTAAATGTTTACTATGTGCCAAGCACTGTTCTAAGCACTAGGGTAGATGCAAGGTAATCAGGGTGTCCCACCTCGGGCTCAGAGTAAAATCCCTATTTTACAGATGAGGTAACTGAGGCACAGAGAAATTAAGTGATTTGCCCAAAGTCACACAGCCGATAAGTGGCGGAACCGGGATTAGAGCCCACATCCTCTTTACCTTTAATTGTCCCTGGTCACTGTCTCCCCATCTTCAATACCCTCCTGAAAACCCACCTCCTCTAGTTGGAATTTTCCAGTTGTATACCATCTTCCTAGGTCGCATTAAGCCAACAACCCCACTCAGCACGTATGCTGAAACATCTACCCTTAGTACTTATGCAAATTCTGGACTTAGATTAACTTACATTTATTTAATGTTTCTATCCTTCCATACCCCTGCTATTGACCCCTGCTGTATCATTTCTTTCTTCTTCCAGTTCTTGTAAAGAACACGTATCTGATGGTCTCCAACATTCAATTGTAAGACCCTTGGGGCGGGACTTCACTTCTGACTTCATTGTACTCTCCCAATTGCTGAGACCATTCAGCACACTAACCAAGCACCTAGGAAAGGGGAAAGATCCAGAATTTTCTAGAATGAAGAAATAACCCACTCTGCAGGACCCTCTCCAGAAGAAAGACTATTTTGTGTGGACCGTGAATCACTTACCTGGTGACATCAGTTGGAATATATCCTAACCAGACTATCAATCAGTAGCATTTAAGAGCACTTCCTGAGTGTAAAGCAGTGCACTAAGAAGACTTTGAGAAATATAACAAGTTAGTAAATGCAATCCCTGCCCTCAAGGAGCTTGCAATCTAGCAAGGAGGATATAGGCTAGGAGGAAGGGGCTAGCAAAGTAGTTAAGAAATTCCAGGATTGTAAGGAAGGAGTCAAGACATCCAAGGGAATGACCATAGGAAGCTGATGTTCCCCAGATAGACTGGGGTTCAGTCAGCAGTGTGTATACTCAAAGAAGCACCTGAGAAGCAGTGTGGTCTAGTGGAGAGAGCACAGGCTTGGGAGTCAGAAAGAGCTGGGTTCTAATCCCAGCTTCACCGTTTGTCTGCTGTGGGACTTGGGCAAATCACTGAACTTCTCTGGTCCTCAGCTACCTTATCTGAAAAATGAGGATTAAGACTGAGCCCCATGTGGGACAGGGACAAGTACAATGCCTGGCACAAAGTAAGTGTTTGATAAATACCCTTTAAAAATAAAGGACGTGTGCTCAGTATCCATACGGGAAAACTGCTAAGAGAAGTATAGCAGTGTGTTAGAGGATGGGGGGAGGTTGTGGGGGAAAAGGTTAAGTTAAGAAAACACACCACATCAGAGATGGATGGTTTTCCTGGATCTAGTTCAAGATTCCATTTTGTACCAATATGCTTTATGCTTCGATCATGATGGCTTGTAGGACCTGGGAACATCACAAATGCTACTGAGGTTTGAAACCATTCACAAAGTAAATACTGGTTATCTGTTTATACCAAAGTGTGTGCCTGTGTAATCCTTCAGCCTTCTGTGTGGAACCTGCAGTTTCAGAGACTCACTGTCACAAGGGGAGTGGGGTACTTGGTATTTGGCCTCCAAACCTTGAAGTCAGATATTAGGCAGTGGGGCAAATGCTTCCCATGCCTTTCAGGGTTTAAATTTAAGAGTCGTAGTATGATGACATCAAACTATTTGTGACAACCTTGGGGCTACCCTCAATGAAAACTGCTGTGGATACTAAGACTGTTGTGTTCCACTGAGCTTTGTGTCTAGTCTCAAAATTGACCAGAAATATCACAATCGTTAAATAATACTATTGATGAATTGACTGACTATTGAACACCAATTCTATGTAGCTAGCTCTGTGCAAGGAGCATACTGTATGGAAGCATACTGTATTCCATACTGTATGGGAGAATTTAAGTATGCCACACTCCATCCTGAGAAACAGACCTGATCTGTGCTCTCATTGAATTTATCACTCAGTGTGCAGAGCCTATAATCTAATCAATTAATCAAGAACCTAAGATCCTTGGGGTCATGGATCATTTCTTCCAACTTTATTACATTGTAGTAATGATAATAATTGTGGTATTTGTTAAGAGCTTATTATTTGCTAAGCACTACACTAAGCACTGGGATAAAGACAAGATAATCAGGTCCCAAATGGGATTCCCAGTTTCAGTAAGAGGGAGAACAGGTATTCATTCATTCAATCCTATTTATTGAGCGCTTACTGTGTGCAGAGCCCTGTACTAAGTGCTTGGGAAGTACAGGTTGGCAACATAAAGAGATGGTCCCTACCCAACAACGGGCTCACAGATTGAATCCCTATTGTGCAGATGAGGGAACTGAGGCCCAGAGAAGTTAAGTGACTTGCTCAAGGGTCACACAGCAGCTAAGTGGTGGACCCGGGATTAGAATTCAGGTCCTCTGACTCTCAGGCCTGTGTTCTTTCTTCTAGGCCACACTGCTTCTCATGTTTAATACAGTCCATCTTGTGCCTCTCCCAGATGCTTAGTACAGTGCTCTGCACCCAGTGAGTGTTCAATAAATATCATTGATTGATTGACTGATTGATTGTTTTGATGGAGCAACTACTCCTTGCAAAGCCCTTTACTACGGATTTGGGAAACTACAGCAGAATTATGATGTATGAGCTCTGCCCTCAAAGGGTTTACAATCTACCAGAAAAAAAGATGCTAAAATAAATTAGATAGAAAAAAGTAATAGAGAATAAAGATATGCATATAAGTAGTACAGGGGATTGCAAATACTTGCAGCAAGAATGAGCATATAAAATGGAGAGATTAGAAATTAATCAGAAATAAATCAGTGAAGTCCTCCTGAAATATATAATTCCAAAAAGGGTTTTGAAAATGGGAAAGATGTGAAGGGGGAAGGAGCTCCAAGCTGTGGGGAGGACAAGGGCATGATGTCAACAGTGAGAGAGATGAGAAGGAGGTCCAAGTGAGTAGGTTAGCTTGAAAGGACTGAAGGGTGAGAACTGGGTTGTAGTGGGGGAAGAGAGTGGATTAAGTAGGAAGGAGGGAGTTGAGTGCCTTAAAGTCAATGTTCCAGAGTTTCTGCTTAATGGAGAAAAAAATAGGCAACCATCTGAGGTTTTTGAGGAGTGGAGAGAATGGAATGGAGAGGAATGGAGAGAATAATATTTTTGAAAAATGACCCAGGCAGCAGAGTGAATTATGGACTGGAAAGGGGAGAGACTGATGGTAGGGAGATCAGTAAGTGAGCAGTTGTTGGAGTGACAGTGTCTGGATCAGCGTGGGTACCATTCCCATTGAGAGGAAGGTGGGGATGGTGGGAGTCTTGGAAATGTGAAGGTAAAACTGGCAGGATTTGGAGACAGGTTAAATGTAGAGGTTGAAAGAAATGGAGAAACATGGAAAATGCCACAGTTAAGGGCTTCAAAAACGGGGAAAATGATTAATAATAATAACAATTATGGTATCTGTAAGCACTTACTACGTGCCAAGCACTATTCTAAGCACTGGGGTAGATACACGGTAATCAGGTTGTCCCACGTGGGGCTCACAGTCTTAATCCCCATTTTGCAGATGAGGTAACTGAGGCACAAATAATTCAAGTGCCTTTCCCAAGGTCACACAGCAGACAAGTGGTAGAGCCAGGATTAGAACCCACATCCTCTGACTCCTAAGCCCGTGCCTCTTTCCAGTAAGCCACTCTGCTTCTCAACCCATCACAGTTGTGGTGTTGACAACTGTGATGGGAAAGGTTGAAGGAAAGAAAGATTTGGGAAGGACTATCAGGAGTTCAGCTTTGCATGTACTGAGCTTGAGATAACAGGGGCACAATGATGTAGAGAAAATGTGAAATTACAGAAAAAGAGAGAACAGAACTCTGAAGTAGATTGGGAAGTCATCCACATAGATGGGGTCACTGAAGTTGTGGAAATGGATGAGCTCCTCGAAGGAGTGTATTTAAATTGACGAGACAAAGGAATCCAGAACAGAGTTTTAAGGAACACCCACAAATAGGATGTGGGTGGCAGAGGAAGAACTGAAGAGATTGAAAAGGATCAACCAGAAGGGTAAGAGGAGCTAGTGCTTCCAGGAGAAGAGTGTTTCATAGTGTTGAAGGCAGCTGAGAGGTCAAGTAGGACTAGGATGGGGAAGGGCCCACTAGATTTGGGAAGAAATGGGTCACTGGTATCATTGGAGAGAGCAGTCTCAGTGGAGTGAAGTGTGCAGAAAACAGATTGTAGAAGGAGAGGAAATGTAGAGGAGAAGAAGTGGAGGCAACAGATTTATATTCAAACTGTTATTTTTGATTTATGTTCAAACTGTTCAAGAAATCTGGACAGAAATGGGAGGAGAGAGATGGGGTAATAGTTGGATGGTGTTGTAGGACCCAAAGAAGGTTTTTTTGGAGATAGGTAGGATGTGGGAATTTTTGTGGGAGGAGGGAGGGAGCCATCAGCAAGTGAGCAGTTGAGGGTGGTGGTCAGAAAGGAAAGAAGAGTGGGAGCAGATGCTTTTAGAAAGTGAGAAGGGATGTGGTTGGAGACACAGATGGAGTGGCTAAATTTTAAAAATGGATGAGACCTCTTCCTTGAGACGCAGCCAAGGAGGTTAAGAGACTAGATATGAGAATGGAAAGGAGCTGGGAAGCTAAAAGAGAGATTTGAGGAGCTCACTCTTGGTGACTTCTATTTTGTCAACAAAATAGTTGGTTAGGTCAATAGGTCTTAGAGATGAGGGAAGTGGGCTCTGGGGCTTTCAGGAGGAAGGTTTTAAATAGCTTGGAGGCCCCCAAAATTGGAGTTCCTGGGTAGGTGAAGCAGGAGGCCCCACTTCTAGTTGGAGTCTTAAGTAATTGCCCTGCCTGTACTCCTACTAGGTTAGCCAATAACAGCCCTCATAGGTACTGGACAGGAACACTTGATGTCACATCATGCTGTCACATAGACTGTGAGCCCACTGTTGGGTAGGGACTGTCTTTATATGTTGCCAACTTGTACTTCCCAAGCGCTTAGTACAGTGCTCTGCACACAGTAAGCGCTCAATAAATACGATTGATTGATTGATTGATTGATTGATCATGCCAGAAATACCGTATAATGCAATGATTTCATACTGACCATTTTGAGAAACTCCATATAAAGTTATCCAAATCTAGAGCATTTCCCTGCAGGAGCAGAGGAGTGCAGAAGGAATACCTCTGACTCTTCCATTGCTCCAGAATGCTTATGTTCCCCTCACAGGCACCTCTATAGCATGAGCACCACTTCCAGACCATGGTGCTTAGGGGCAAGAGCCGGGACAGAGGGAGGCTGAGCTCTTAAAGTAAAAATACCAGATACAAAGGCATTCAATGCCAAATCTGTATCAGACAGATAAATATGGGAACTGAAAAAGGGACTGCCAAACAATAGTAATAATAATAATTGTGGTGCTTGCTAAGTGTTTACTATGTGCCAAGCACTGTACTAAGTGCTGAGATAGAGACAAAATAATCGGGTCAGATACAGTCCCTGTTCATTCATTCAATCATATTTACTGAGCGCTTACTGTGTGCAGAGCACTGTACTAAGCACTTGGGAAGTACAAGTTGGCAACATATAGAGACGGTCCCTACCCAACAGTGGGCTCACCGTCTAGAAGGGGGAGACAGACAACAAGACAAAACATATTAACATGGGACTCACAATCAAAGTAGAAGGAAGCATAGCTATTTAATCCCCATTTTACATTTGAGGAAACTGAGGCACAGAGAAGTTAAGCGACTTGCCCAACATCACATAGCAGGCAAGAGGCAGAGTGAAGTGTAAAAACTGGTGAATGGTTACCCTTGTGCCCACCAAAATGCTGTCACTCCTTTTTTGAAAACAAATGTTGGTCTTGCTCCATGCAGTCTCTGCCCAAACCCACCAAATTCACCAAATCTGAATGGGTCCTGACCCGGCCCACCTTCCAGGTGATCAGAAAAGATGATGTACATACAGAATTAAAGAGACTGTGCTTCTTCTGCCTATCCACTTTTGAATAATACTATCGCTGCATCATCTTTGTTAGCCACAACATTTTTACGTCAACAGCAAGGCAATGGTCAGGCACTCTCCCTGAAAAAATTCTTTTCTGAGACATTCCAGGAACTATATCTGTTCTTTAGAGCATAAATCCTGTGTAACCATTTGTATTTTCCCTTTTTCATAAATTCATTTGGGGATTAAACACAGCTCAGATCTTTGTTAGACCTGAATTACTTACCTTTCCAAACAGGAACTGTAGGAGAAATTGTTTTCATTTTGAGACACAATCGGACTCCAGTGGAATTCCGAAATTGAATATGGGTCATTTTTGGATGTTCCCAAGTGCTTTTCATATACTGCCCTGATCTGACTTGTGAATTTCACAAATAGCTGTCTACAGAGCCCCCCTCAAGGAAACGTGCAAATAATGAAACAATTAATGTGCCGTTCTTCATCTTGCAGTGTGTTCATCAAACCTGCTGAGGCATGATTTCCAGGAATTGAGACACTCACATGTACTGCCTATGGCACATATGTGAAAAGTATGCATAGGTTCAATTTGGTTTGAGAAGGAATTCCTTCCAGGATTTAGAAGAGGTTCATTTCAGCAAGGTGGGAATAAAACGTAACTGGCCTTATCAATCAATCAATCAATCAATCAATCAATCAATCAATTAATCAGTGGTATTGAAATTCTTATTGAAATTCTAATTTTTAAAACTGAAGAAGTTATCTAGCTAGCCATAAGCTACTGCACATGGGCTGCACAGGACAAGTTGGCTTTTAGGAGAAGATTTTTCTAGTGGAAAATTCCTCTTGTGTCCTGAAAATTCCCAGAGCCAACCTAAAACTTGGCACAAACCAGGGTTTTCAGGATGGGTGCCATGAATCCAGGGGCGATGTCTTAGAGCCAAGAATGACTAGTTCTGCCCTAGAGCCCAGCTTGGATTCCCTGATGACAGGGCTCTTCTGGGCCCCATCCCTGCCCCCTCACACTGACACCCTGACAGGCCTCAATGCAGTTCACAGAGTTTAGAGAGGCTGACAGTAGGGAGTGGGATGCGAAAAAAAGAGCCTTGGCACCCCTGTCCAGTAGTTGTCAATCAGACAGACTCCTAGACCTGTGGGGAGTCATGCAGGAGAGCCAGATTCAGTGGAAGGTGGGGCCCTAGAGTCAGCTATGCTGTCAGAACAGTATTGTTTGGTATACTTTTAAAAAAAGGTACCACTCCTACTCTGGGGGTTTACCACCCATGAGTAGGGACCAAAATTAGGATAACAGCAGCAACATTTGCCTTTATTATAATGCTAATTGTGGTATTTGTTAAGTGCTTATATGTGCACTGTACTAAGCACTGGGGTAGATACAATTCAATCAGATCACCCCATCTCCTTCCCACACAGGGTTCACAGTCTGAGGGAGAATAGGTATTTAAATCCCAAGTTTACAGATAAGACACAGAGAAATCAAGTAACTTCCAAGGTTACATAGCAGGTATATGGTTGAACCAAGATTAGAACTCAGGTCTCCCAGTTCCTAAATCCTTTGCTCTTTATACTGGGCCACACAGCTTCTTGTTACTCATCTAAAGATGATGGCTGTTGCTGCTGTGTCCTCGGTAGGAGTCTAATTCATTCAATTATATTTATTGAGCGCTTACTGTGTGCAGAGCACAGTAATTCCCACCTGTGTACTCTTTCCCAGTATATAGGACAGTGCTCTGCACACAGTAAATGCTTAGAGAATGCTATTACTACTATTAGAAGCAGCGTGGCTTAGTGGAAAGAGCCCGGGCTTGGGAGTCAGAGGTCATGGGTTCTAATCCTGACTCCGCCACTTGTCAGCTGTGTGACCTTGGGCAAGTCACTTAACATCTCTGTGCCTCAGTTACCTCATTTGTCAAATGGGGATTAAGACTGTGAGCCTCACGTGGGACAACCTGATTACCTTGTATCTACCCCAGCGCTTAGCACAGTGCTTGGCACATAGTAAGTGCTTAACAAATACCAACATTATTATTATTATTATTTCATTCTCTTTTAATTGGCAGCTTCTTCACTGGTCTCTCCTCAATCTGTCCTCTTTCCAGTCCACACTTCACTCTGTTGCCCAGATCATTTTTCTAAAATGTGGTTCCACACACAGCTACCCACTCCTCAGACACCTCCAAAGATTCCCCATTCCTCCCACATCAACCAGAAACTCCAGGCCACTGTCTCTAAGACACACAATCAGCTCTTTCCCTCCTACTTATCCACTCTCTTCTCCCACTACACCAGAGCTTGTAGTCTGCATTCTTCCCAAATTCACCTTCTTTTTCACAGATTAATCAGGTAAGGCCTCCTTGGAAGAGATGTGATTTCAGAGGGGCTTGAAAATGGGGAGAACAGTGGTCTGTCAGATGTCAAGCAGAAGGGAGTTTCAGACAGGCAGGAGGACATGAGCAAGGGGTTGATTGTGGGATAGTCCAGGCAGAGAGTAGGTGTAGAGGGAAAAGAAAGTAGATAAGAAAGATGGAGAGAGCTGATTGTATGCTTTAAAGTAAATGAAGAGGAATTTCTGCTTGGTGTGGTGAGGGATGGGTAAGCATTTGAAGGCTTTTTCAGAAAGGGGGAGACATGTTCAAGATCCCATTTAGAAAAATGATCTGGGCAGCAGAATGATGTATATATTGGAGATGGCAGAGACTGGCGGCAGAGAGAGCATTGTGGAGGCTGATTCAGCAGGCAAGCCACACATGATAAATGCCTGGAACAAGCATGGTAGCCATTTGGATGAGAGAAAGTAGTGGATCTTGGAACATCCTTTATTTCCAGTGCAGATTCAATCTAAAGCTCTAGATGAATCCAAAGAAAATATCTGGAAGCAAGTCTATTTCTCTGAATTATATCTTTTCTCTCTCACACATGCTCTTTACTATCTCTCTCCCTCCTTCTCTTAGCCTCTTCTTCTTTTCTTTCCCTTGTTTCCTCCCCATCTGTGCTTGCATCCCCCCCTTCATGCACCTCTGTAATATCTATTTTCATGGTATTTGTTAAGTGTCTAGTTTGTGCCAGGCTTTGTATTAAGTGTTGGGTAGCTACAAGATGTTCAGGTTGGATACAGCCCCTGTCACACACAGGGCTCACAGTCTTAAACCCCATTTTACAGGTGAAGTAACTGAAGCACAGAGAAGTGAAGTGCCCAAAGTCACACAGCAGACAAGCCACAATTAGAACCCAGGTCCTCTGACTCCCAGGCCCTACTCTTTCTACTACGCCACACTTTCTCTCTAGATAACTTTAGTGATGACTTAAGAACCAGGTTACAGAAAAAAAAGGACCGAAAAGCAAGTTATGTGGTTAAATAATAAGCATGAAAATCTGAAAAATAACTTTCTATCATCATATAACGTACATCTTGGAAACAGCCCATTGTTATGTTCCTGTTTGTCTCTGCAAATCCGCAGTGCCTTGGAGAGTCTGAAAATGAAATGTGAGGGTGAAAATATTTCCTTTTATATGAAAAGTAGAAAAAATAAAATTCCATGCCTGTACCCTATAATGGAATACTTTAAATGGGTTAGGAAGCAACAGGCATCTATTAGCGTATCTAAAGAATAGCTTAAAAGTCTGTTGATGTGTATGCTCAAAAAATATTAACCTGGGAAGGAAGGGGTTGTTCATTTTAAAGAGGGCAGGGCCTACTCACAAAGAAGTGATAATGGAGATGCCATTGACAACAGGTCAACATGCAGGACTCTCAAAGATTCCTCCTTTTGTCTCCAGGCAGATCACAAGGACAAGGATTCATTCACATATAGAAAGAGACCATTGCTGAGTACTTGAAGGAAGTTCTCAGGGTCCAGCTCAGATAGGACCAAATAAGTATCTTTTTGTTCATTTAAAAAAAAAACCCACCTCAAAAACTCTTCAAAAAAAAAAAAGGCTTCTCTGTTGAAAGGCTCTCCTAGGTATGCACAATTGAGTTTTCAGTCAGCCTAAACTCCCCCATCTGGAAAAGAGAAAATCCCACCCACAGAACAAAATGCCTTGTAAGTTTTCTTCATCGTATACATACTTTCTTGAAACTGTCACATTCTTTTTTAGCTTCAATTTCTCAAACATCTAGATTTTTTTCCTCCAATTAGATCATCTTTATTGTTTATTCATTTTGGATCTAGTTGTGTCACTTTGACCTCTTTGTGAGGCCTGGGTAAATCCTGAAGATTCTGGGGCCACAATTCTTAAGAAGGAAACTTCACGTTCTTTCTGCTTCACTTCCCCTTCACATGTCTGAGGCAGTTAATGTTGCTGCACCATAGTCTGCGTGGCAGGAGTTGTGTGCTAGCTGTGGCACCTATTGTCTGCATTTTTCCTCTCGTTTGTCTCCTTGGCCTTTTATTGTCTTCCTCCTGCAGTGTCAGGTCAGTCTTAGTGTAGGTCTCCCTTCTCTGAGGACCCCTTTCCTTTCGTGGATGACTAAACAGGACAATTGCTCGATCCATCTTTTCAGGGCCTATTGTGGAGTCCCCTCTGAGCTGAGAAAGGTTTGATTCACTGGGAAACCTTTTTGGTCAAAGAGAAGTCTGACTATGTGTCCCTTTAGGAACTCTGTCTTAATCGCTGACTTTTTTATCTGGGATATGAAGAGGATTCAGGACATCAAAAGGCCTGGGAGTACATGGGTTTGACCACATTTTTCCTGGAAATAATGGGAAACCTCCCCTGAAAAATGAGCTCAATTACAATGGGAAAACAAGAAGTAAAGCCACAGAGCACTCAAAGGTTCTGAATTGTCCAATTTTCAATGGCTTCCACTGAAGGGAAAAATAAGCAGAAAATGTAAATGGAATGTCACCATTAGTGTATCTCAGAAACATGGCCCACTTGTTCTGTTCAAAACTGAAGCTTTTTTTGTTGTTTTAAATGAAGTCAAGGGAAACAGTGAGGGACCAGAGCACAGCTCCAGCTGGCTGGTCCCCCGTATGACTGGCCAATCTCTGGACACAAAGCACAAGGAGGGCTTGTTACTGTACAGGTCGGGCTCTTCAGAAAATCTGCGAGTGCTCCCTTTGTGGTTTTACCTTCACCTTTGATCAGAAGGACTTTTCTGGGACACAAAAGTTATTTAGAGCTTTGAGTCATTGTTCCTCTGGACAACAATACCTATTCAGTCCTTAGAAGGTCTTGTGGTATGATGGGGTTTGAAGAGCTCTTTGGAGTGTTACATGTAGTTTGCTTTAAAAATCCTTTTGCCCAGAGAAAAGTTAGCTTCTGGCTTCTTGAACCTGATCATTTTCAATAATCCCTCCAGTGGCTACAAGGAATTAATCTGTCCTGAGTCTGGTCACTTTCCTCTGAACCCTACTGTTTTTTTCTTCTTGTGCTTGAAATCTTTTTAAATGTGAAGTTGATCTTCCCCCTTAAGCTAAGAAGCTTTTAACCTGTTAACCCATATTTTCTAAAAAACATCTTCCATTCAGCAGGGGGTTAACCTCCCGAAAGGAGAGGAAGGGGAAGACATAGAGTGTGTTCAGAAGTCTGGCCAGAGGCCTGGCAATTGGACAACACATGCTGGGAATTTGAAATCACTAGAAAGCCACAGGAAACCCTAATTCCATGATTGTTAGTGCCTCCTGGCCCTTCCATTCTGCCCCAGAGGAAAAATTCCCAGCATTATGCTAATAGCAGTCGATGTGAGCAGTTGTATTTATTGGGCACATAAGCAAAATAGGGTGCCAGCTTTAGCTTCCCTGTCTATCTCTTTCCCTCTCCTTGCTTAACTTCTGAATCTAAGACATAGTCAAAGATTGAATTCTACCCCATATGGAAAGAGAATTAATGAGTAACTTCAACATTCAACTGTGACTCTTCAGATCCCTCTGATGCAATCGCCCCTTTCTTGTCATTTTCTTTACCCTCTACTTTGTGCTTCTCTGCTGTTGCCCAGGTGGACCACTGCAATGAAGAAGAAGGGAGTGGGAAATTCTGCAGCAATGAAGCTGTGCAATCCCTTATGCATCCCTGTGTCCGCCTCCCAGAGATTCAGTACAGTCTCCCTTCCCCTCCTTTAAGGATTTCTTCTATGGTATCCTTTATAATACTCATGAAAGATGCAGATGGAAAACTCACAGTAGGCGCTTTTGGCATTTAGTGGTGGTACATTATCCCAATTGAGGGTGTACCACTCACTGACCTGGCTGGGAAAGAGGGTTTCCCTGAGCCCCAAGCCTTGTTGACTGAAACCAAACAGCAAGCCAGTTCCCCAGTTAAACTCCTGCTTTTAAGAGCCTTCTGTGGAACAAGACAACCCAAACTGCCTTGCTCTTAGCAGGAGCCAAAGTTCCCGCAATCAGTTTCAAAAAGGAACTGCTAGGACATCTAGTCTCTCCCTGGAGTGCTGCATTACCAATTTCCAGGGACTCCCCATTCTTTCTCCCATGTAATCTCCTCCATGCTGATTTCTGAGGGCAATTCCACAACACCCAGGAAAAGATAACTGCATTGTCTCTCTGCCATTCCTGTTAAGAAGTGTTGCTACCCTTTAACCTTCATCTTGTTAGACTGTTTCTTCATTTCTTCATCTTAACTTCATTTTTGTATGGGAAGTAACTCCTGCCATAGGTCTCTTTGGCCTTTTTCCAGGGGTAAGCACTAGAGCGAAATAAAGGATTCTATCTATATCTACCCCAGTGCTTAGAACAGGGCTTGGCATATAGTACGCACTTAACAAATACCATTCATTCATTCATTCAATCACATTTATTGAGTGCTTACTGTGTGCAGAGCACTGTACTAAGCGCTTGGGAAGTACAAGTTGTCAACATAATTATTATTATTATTTGGGATTAACAGTAACACTTGTCACTGACCCTTTCTATTTCAACCAACCAATCAATCATATTTATTGAGTGTTTACAATGTGCATAGCACTGTAGTGAGCACTTCTTCCCTTCAAAATGCTACTGAAAGCTCACCTTATCCAGGAGGCCTTCCCAGACTGAGCCCCCCTTTTCCTATGCTCCTCCTCCCCACCCCATCGCCCCTACTCCCTTCCTCTGCCCTACCCCCTTCCCCTCTCCACAGCACTTGTGTATATTTGTACATGGTTATTATTCTATTTATTTTATTAATTATGTGTATATATCGATAATTCTATTATTTCAACAGTATTGACACTGTCTACTTGTTTTGTTTTGTTGTCTGTCTCCCCCTTCTAGACTTCAAGCCCATTGTTGGGTAGGGATTGCATCTATCTGTTGCTGAATTGTACTTTCCAAGCGCTTAGTACAGTGCTCTGCACACAGTGAGCTCTCAATAAATACTATTGATTGAATGTATGAATGAATGAAGCACTTAGGACAGAACAAGATAAAAGAGTTGGTAGACACATTCCCTTATCCAAAGGAATTTACAGTCTACAATCTATTTTGCTGGTCTGGTGGTTTCCATGAGCCTTCATAAACCAACAAATATAGCCTTTTGTCTCTTCAGTTAATCAAGTAACTAATAAAGAATTCATCGAGGGCAGCACCACATGCAAATACAACCCAGATTATATTGTTTTACTGAATGAGTGTATCCTTTTTATTGTCTACCAGGCCAATCTGGAAAAAAATTGAATTTGCAAGCCTATGCAAATTGTTTAACTGGTATTAACTTCACAATAAATTCACATTGACAGCACCCTTCTTGGCAGGGTCCTAGTGGGAAAAAACAGAGTTATTTCACCTTTTCAATGAAGAAACTGATCCTTTCTTTTTTGTCTTAACTCCTCCAACCTTTGTTGTGTAAGGAATTGTATAACCAGGGGAGTAAGAAAATTTCTGACTGGATTTCTACTTCAAAATTTCCTAAGATTTCATCAGTGTAATGTAAATTAGAATTTTAACCTTTATGGAACACTTGGCCTATTGGAAAGATAACGGGCCTGGAAATTAGAGGCCCTGGGTCCTAATCACAATGCTGCCACTAGTCAGCTATGTGGTTTTGGGCAAGTCACTTAATTCTCTGTGACTCAGTTGTCTCATTTGTAAAAATGGTGATGATACCTGTTCTCACTCTCCCTTAGATTGTGAGCTACTGTGTGTCTGATCTGATTACCTTGTATCTACCCCAGAGCTTGGCACCCGTGCTTTACAAATACAATCAATAAGAAGAATAATAGAATATTTGTTAAGTGCTTACTGTGGGCTGTACTGTTAACATTGTTTCAAGATTAAATAACCAGTGATGACTTTTACAGTCTTTCAGTCTTTTGTCAATTTTTTGACCAAGCCATTCTGTTGGTCCAATAGAAAGAGCACTTTGGCATCAGGAGAACTAAGCTCTTGTCCTGGTTCTACCTGTAACTGATTAATGTGGGCAAAGATTGCACCTGCACTTGGCAATGTGCTGCACCCCTGACTGCCTACTCATTTGTGTTGAAACGCTCTGGGCATGTTACTCCCCTCCTCAAAAATCTCCAGTTGCTGCCTGTCAACCTACGCATCAAGCAAAAACTCCTCATTCTCGGCTTCAAGGCTCTCCATCACCTCACCCCCCTCCTACCTCATCTCCCTTCTCTCCTTCTACAGCCCAGCCCACACCCTCCACTCCTCTGCCACTAACCTCCTCACTGTACCTCATTCTCGCCTGTCCAGCTGTCGACTCCCAGCCCATGTCCTCCCCCTGGCCTGGAATGCCCTCCCTCCACACATCCGCCAAGCTGGCTCTCTTCCTCCCTTCAAAGCCCTACTGAGAGCTCACCTCCTCCAAGAGGCCTTCCCAGACTGAGCGCCCTTTTTCCTCTCCTCCTCCCCATCCCCTTCACCCTACCTCCTTCCCCTCCCCACAGCACCTGTATATATGTTTGCACAGATTTATTACTCTATTTTACTTGTACATATTTACTATTCTATTTATTTTGTTAATGATGTGCATTTAGCTTTAATTCTATTTGTTCTGATGACTTGACACCTGTCCACATGTTTTGTTTTGTTGTCTGTCTCCCCCCTTCTAGACTGTGAGCCTGTTGTTCGGTAGGGACCATCTCTATATGTTGCCAACTTGTACTTCCCAAGCACTTAGTACAGTGTTCTGCACACAGTAAGCACTCAATAAATACGATTGAATGAATGAATGAATGAATGAATTCATTGCTCTCCATGCCACAGCGGTAAAGTAAATGGCAGGACAAGACTATGTGAGTGATCTATGACATTTAGTCAATTGTTGATATTTATTGAGCACTTTCTATATGCTGAGAACTGTACTAAGCACTTGAGAGAGAACAATACGACAGAGATGGTAGACATGTCCCCTGCCCAACAGGAGTTTACAGTCTAGAGGGAATGACAGGCTTTAAAATAAATTATGGATATGTACATAAGTACTGAGGGGCTGAGGGTGGGGTGAATAGCAAGTGTTTAAAGGGTACAGTTCTAAGTGCAAAGGCAATGCAGAAGGGAGAGTAGGGAAAATGAAGGCTTAGCCAGAGAAGGCCTCTTGGAGGAGGCAGAGATGTGCTTTTAATAAGGCTTCGAGGGTGGGAAAAGTGGTGGCCTGTCATATATGAAACAGGAGGGAGTTCCAGGCCACAGGGATTTATAGCAAGTGATCAGTAAAGTGAGGTAGAAGGGCTCAGTTCCCTCATCTGAAAAATAGGAATTAAATACTTATTCCCCCTCCCCTCAGACTCTGAGTTCCATGTGAGACAAGACCTGTGTCAGATCTAATTACATTATAGCTGCCCCAGCACTTAATATTATTTATTATTATTACTATTACTATTATTTAAGCAACTAACAGAACCGTGAATTGATACGGTGCTTTGACTTTCACATTACTGAACTGATTTTGTGGGATAGGAACAGTTGAGACAGGAAACTGAGGCCCAGAAAGAGGTCAGGTGACCGGCCAAAGGTCACCCAGCAGCCCAATGGCCTAGCCGGGACTGGAATCTGGATCTTCTCTTTCCCACCTTATCATTCATTCAATCATATTTATTGAGGACTTCACTTTCCTAAGTGCTTGGAATGTACAATTCAGCAATAAGGAGAGACAATCCCTGCCCACACGGGCTGTGGGCAGCAGACTCGAGGGGTTAAGAGGCTAGGCCTAATAGCACTGGGTAGACCACTAGCACTTATCAATTCCACTGTGCAGCTTCTTGGTCTTGAGACTTCAGGATTGGCACACTGTCGTTACTGATGACGGAATAGTCACTTTTTTGACTAGGATGAAGAATGATAAAATGGTGGTGATGATTTATTTAAATAATAATAATTTTAATATTTGGGCATTTGTTAAGTGCTTACTATGCGCAAATCACTGTTACAAGCGCTGCGGAGGATACAAGATGATCAGATTGTCCCATGTGGGGCTCACAATCTTAATCCCCATTTTACAGATGAGGTAACTGAGGCACAGAGAAGTTAAGTGACTTGCCCAAAGTCACAGAGCTGACAAACGGTGGAGCCGGGGTTTGAACCCATGACCTCTGACTCCTAAGCCCGTGCTCTTTCCACTGAGCCAGTATACAGTCCCTTCCATTTAACAATGGAAATGTGCTTGTCCAATCAAAATATTTGGTGGTAAGAGTTTGTCCTGCCTCTTCATGAAGAAAACTGAAATATCATGATGCCAATAGGCTTCTCAAGGTCACTCTTCAGGAAATTATGCATGTAGAAGTAGACCTCAGATCTTTTGATTCTCATCTCCTAGTTCCTTACTCCAGGTGTCTTTAATAAGTAGCTTCAATGATCACAGCTCCCTCTCTCCATCTGTGGTGTTCCTTCTGCCTTTTTTTAAAATGGTATTTGTTAAACACTTTCTATATGCCAAACACTGTTCTAAGCTCGGGGAAAGGTACAAATTAATTAGGTTGGATACAGACCCTGTCCCGGATGGGGCTCTAAGTAGAAAGGAGAACAGGGATTTAATTCCCATTTTGCAGTTGAGGAAACTGAGGCACAGAGAAGTTAAGTGACTTGTCCAAGGTCACACAGCAGGCCTTTGCTCTTTCCACTAGGCCATGCTGCTTCTACCTTCCAATAAGTTTCTGTTTCCAGAGGAGTTGGCAAACTGTAGGAGAGTCTGATAGGGTATGAAAATTGTTATGGCAAATTATTGGTGGACGAGATGAAACGGAGTTCATAATGGAAGTAGTATAGTTCCTAACAAATAAATGTTTCCATGTCACAACACCCAGAAATCACTGTGGCTGGCAGATTCAAGAGAAATTGAATGGAATCCTAAAGACTAAGCAAAGTCAAAACATGTCTCTGGTGAGGGATCTGCTTTATACATTCAAAAGTAATAAAATTGGAATTTAGTAAGTATTTTCTATGTGCCAAAGCACTTTGCTAATTACTCAGGCCAATACATGATCATCTAGATTTTTTTATTGTTATTATGGTATTTATTAGAGGCTTACTAAGTGTTAAGCACTGTTCTAAACGCTAAGATAGATACAAGTTAATCAGGTTGGCTACAGTCCCTGTCCCACATGGGGCTCACAATCAAGTAGGAGGGAGAAAATGGGGGGGTGAATCCCCATTTTACAAGTGAGGAAACTGAGGCACAGAGCAGTTTATTGAACTGCCTAAGGTCACACAGCAAGCAACAGAGGTGGAATTAGAACCCAGGTCCTCTGACTCTCAGGCTCAGGCTCAGGCTCTTTCCACTAGGTCATGCTGCTTTATTATTCCAAACCCTCAATTCCCCAGTTAGCCTTATATTCCTCAATACAATTTTCTTTCATTTACTAAAGATGAAAATTAAGTAAACTTTAGACAGAGGATTTAAACCACCTTTTCTTCTTACTCGGGCAGAAGCAATTACCAGCCCTAACTAAGACTGGGATTGGGGCTCGACCTATAAACCTTAAACATCTTGTTTATACGTCATTTTTAAGCATGAAAAAGATGGTTGCTAATCTACCAAAAACACCTTTAAAACTCCAACTTGAGAGGCATTACTGGAGAATTATTTCATTCATTTCACGCTATTTTTATGTTAAGCTATTGACATTGCTCTGTGATTACTACTGTGCCTTGTGCTTCTTTGTACACGCTATCTGTGCAAGTCTCACAGTCAATTGTCAAATCAGCTCTTTGTTCCTATTGCCAGACTGCAAGGTTCTGGATCCTAACCATGCTGGCAATTTACATTTAGGAGGAAGGGAAAAAATGATCCATACATTTCCCATTGGCTTTGGAATGCAGAAACACTTGCTTGAATCATGAGTAGCTTGTTAGCTGAGTTCAACTCTAAGGAAGTCCTCGGGACGGTCCCATAACAGTAGTTAATGCTGATTTACTAGAAAGGGTTTCAAGTACTTGGGAAAAAATGTGGGCATTGGAAACAGAAGTATGTATCTGGTAGGCCCTACAGAATACTGTATAGTAACTTTAGAACTCCTGAAGAGAAGGAAAAATGGCTTGGAAATGATTGATGCAAAGCTTTCGAAGACTGCTTTCAAGGGAATCTCCAGCAATACAGCTTTTCTCTCCTTATGCTGACGGATGAGACTTCTGTGTTTTTTCTGTTCAGTGGAGAAGTTTGTGGTGTTCGGCTCACTATAGTCCTGGACTAACTTTGCTAAATTTACTGATGTTCTGATAGTGTTCACTTTCCCACTCTTCATGCCCAGTATGTTTCTAAGAACAAGAAATGCCTACTTTTGTGGGCACCCATCCAGCCTCCTTCATTCATTTGTATGGGCATTTCACCTTTTTTAATAAATGCCTGAAGGTCTTTTAAACAATGTGGAATCACTTCTGCCATGCCTTAAGGGTTTTCAGGGGGTGAGGTTGGAGAAGTAACTCACAGGGAAAAAGAGGAGGAAGGAATTTATGAGATCGCCAAGAGCATTAAGCAGTACCTCAGAGACACCACCTGACATGGATTTTAGGGTCTTACTTCTCCTAGTTTCCACGGGTCTAGAGGGTGGGAAAAGTCATTTTCCATTTGTACACACTGTAATGCTTTGGCTCTTTATTCAGTCAGTCAAGTCGGTGGGCAGACTAGCTGACAAAGAAGAACTGAGATTTTGTGTCCTCTGTTGCTTTCCTTCTCTGATCCGTTTCCACATTTTAGTTGCAATTCATGGGAGAATAGCTGCTGTGCTAAGGCAAAGACCTCAGGAATAAAAGGTCTTTAGTTTGAAAGTTACTAATGTGACCAGGTAGTTCTATTTTAGATTCACAGAGGTATCGATCCAGAGTCTCCCAATGCATAAGCTGCTCTGTGAGTGTAAGTTTGGCTATTCTCGGGGACTATGTTTATTCTTTTAGGATACTCCTTTGCTAGTTTCTAGCATAACTCCCAGACATTTCTGGGGTCATGGTTTTGAGCAAGATCTTGATCACGTTGAAGCTGGATCCAATGCCTCTATAACAGTAGGATGAGGCCTGTTCATCATTCTCCATGAGTGACTCCATCATCTATCACCAGTAAAATCAGCTGAGCTCTTTTCAAGCCTTAGAATCCCTGGAACATCTGGTGACTAGTTCAGGTGCTGGGAGTCAGGGAGGAAAGTTGATTCCAGTTTTGAGTAGATCCTTCCAGACCATCTCCCAAATCTCAGGATATGCAACTGGTCCCTATGATACAGACCCAAATTTTAGGATGCTCTACCAGCTAGGCAGTCTGTAATTTCCATGGTTGCACAAATTGCCAAAATTAATTGAGGAGAATGGCCATTCTTCTCAAATCACACTACCACACAGTTCCACAGACTTTGAGTACCTTATGTTATGCAGTGTTCATTGTCACAGAGTCAAGGAATCACAGAGCTCAAGGAGATCTTAAGTAATTTCTCCACCACTAGCCCCGACTTCAGGCACAGTTGCATTAAAGCCATTCCATAGAGTTGGGTGACTAGTCTACTTTTAAACTTCTCCCGGAGAGACTAGTATTTCCCTTGATAAATCAGATAGAAATGGTAGCATTTAGTCCCTTCACTTTTAAGCAATAAAATATCTATGGTCATAAGTGAGGGTGTTATACCCAAGCTACATTTCCATAATTAGCTCATATGTTTTCCATTTTAGGAATGAAAGTGTTTATTTAAGCAAAACACAATGGAATTTTATGCATGGGAATTGTACTTTTGGGGAAGCATTTGGAAATTCTTTGATAAAACTATCTCTGGGACCACAGAAGCTACATTCAGTCATTGGACAGCAAACCTATATAATCACTTACTCCAAATTAAAGGCAGCAGTACCCCTGTTCAAAGCTCCTTACTATTACCATTATGTCACTATTGGGAAAAAATAAAAGAAGAAAAAATTGTAAATCTAACCAATCTGTACTCTTGAATAAGGTTAGCACAGACTTTTCCAGAAGGTGTTGAGAATGGCAAATTGCATAGAGACCTGAGAGCAAAGGAAACTCATGTTTATTTTGCCCCATTATTGGCTGATAGTTCTATGAAGAGGATGATTACAAAACATCATTATGTTCCTCATTAAGTGAATGCCTCAGGGAAGTGGGTCACACACTGCCTGCTTGTTGGCTCCAGGTGTAAAATTGGCTTCTGAGGGCACGGCACTGGTGAAAATATGGGCTGGAGAAAAATTTTGTGGGCTAATGGATTTTTTTTTAAAGCTAGTGGTCGGGTTGGGTTCAACTATTTCTGGGAGATCCCACGCAAGATATTTCCCCACTGGCTCTAGAACTACGGTTATCAGTCATGGATTGGCATTTTAGGCTTGCTGATTTACAAGTTAAAAATTCCTGACCACACCCAAGAGAAGCAGCAAACTGGTGTTTGCTATTCAGTGTTTCTGTTTTCTTGCTGAAATCTACAAATACTCCCCAGAAAAGCAACCCCAAACCAAATTCTGCCTTCTGATGGATATGAAACCTTTTCCATCAGGATACAGCAGATATGGCCCATTCCTTACAGGATGAGCTTCTAATACCAATAGTTACTTGGTTACTAAGGCACATGACTGATAGATATTAATAAATCGTAAGCCCAGAAAGAATGTAGTGGAGTCAGGCGAACAGAGAATTCTTTAGTTACCAAGTCAAGAAACTGAATTTGCTTTGTACCTTCGACTGCAAATTCCAACTGAGAATTCCGAATGACCCAAGGCTGAGTCACATCCATCTCAACTTTCATCCATTGAAGTGAGTTTAGAAGCTGATGAGTCATTCCTTAGAGCTTCGTATAAAGATTTTATAAGTTACCTTTCAAGGTCCATTCAACATTCAAGCTAATGACCACTGGACAAGGGGCAACGTGCAGGATAATTGCATTCATAATAATGTGGTGAGCTGAAAACTTCTACAGGTGTGTTATCTTAAGAGATTCTGCAGGTATGTCTTCTCCTTTTTAGCATGTTAAGACTCCATCCGTGGAATAGCATAGAGCTTACACAAGCAAATAATGAAGTCTTACGATTATTTGCTAACTATCACCTTCAAAATGTGGTATGCTTCGAAGACACTATCCCTCTCCAGTGGGTGTAACATTAAAATGTAAAACAGCCATAGAGAAATTGGGAAATCTCACCAAGGGAAGAGAATTATTGGGAGTTTTTCTTATTGCATTCAAATGCTTTCCTCTTCACCCTTTGGTAGAAACCACCATTGAACGGCCTTATGGAAGAATTAGGTTTGAAAGATTTTAAAAAGGAAATTGTTAGGTGGAAGACAGTGTGGTCCAGTGGAAAAAAGGCTGGGCATCAGGAGACCCAGGTTTCAACCCCAGGTCTGCCATTAGCTTGCTGTGTGACCTTAGAGAAGTCACTTAACCTCTCTGAGCCTCAGTTTCTCACCTATGAAATGGGGATAATAACTCCAACCTCTCCTTTCCTCTTAAGGATCTTGGGATTAAATGTCATCTTTCATGTAGATGCTTTTAGAAAAAATAATTTTTAAGCTTTGTAACGCATTAGTTTTTATTCAATACTGTATCCACATGGAATGGTGTATTTTTTTCCATGCTGGAGCTAGGGATAGAGATGGTACAGCATGGGGCATATCACTTTGAGAAGACTGAGGCATCTCCTGGCCAAGAGGGCCTGAAAGGACTAGGTGTTAGAAATGGGCAGCAGGTGGTAGGGGAGAAGGGAGAAGTTTGTGTTTTGCCTGAGGGGATGAGGACACATTCATAAAGTCATTCTTGATATCTGCCTGTCTCCCAGCGTTCTTGGAAAGAAAGCAGCAAACTGCTGAGTTGAGATCACCAGAGACCAGCACTACCCAGCCTGTTCCCACCCTGGCCATCCTGGTCAGTCCTGACCTGTCACGTCCAAGCAGGGCTGGTAGAGATGAAAGCAGCAGCAGAAGCAGATTTTCTTAGGAGGCAGTGGCTGCTGTCACTGTTGGACTGTGGACAGCATGCCTGGGTGATGAGGACCCTGAAAATGGCTCTTTCCACCACAGTGCTCTGGAGCTCTTATTGTGTTCATTGTTCTAAGTTCTTATGTTTTCTTATCTTTATGTATTCAATGTTTCCTCAAGTGCCTGTCACCAGCCTCCCAATCCCAAGGACTATATCTTTATCCTTAAATGTATTGTCCTTATATAGTGCTTTGCAAACAGTTGGTGCTCAACAATTGTGTTTGAATGACCGAGAGACTGACTGACTGAATAAATGAATGAATGAATAGACTAGGAAGTATGAATCAGCCATTAGACGTAGAACAATAGGCTGGACTATATTGTCTGATTTACCCCAAGTCTCTGCTCACCTCTTTGTTTAGGTTATAAATATTAATCAGCAGCTATCTCTCTTACCTAAGTGACACTCATAGTGAGATGTACCTAGACTAAAGTATGTTGTTAACACATGATATACCACAATATAAATCTGCTTGCACTCAGGATTCTGCAAAGAGCTAAATTTGTTTTCCAAACTTCTGAATTCATTCAAGGCAAGGACATGTTTTTAAAGTGTTTTTTTTTTGTCTAAATTTTTGAGAGAAATTTAATCCTTATGCTTCAAATTCATTTACACTTATATCATCAAAATGCTTTCTGCTGCCCAAAGGAGTTCTTTTTATAAGCAATTTTGCTTTGAAACAGAAAAGCACGTTCCGGGAGCTAAAAATGAACACAAACCCCCAAAGGCTCCAGATTGACTCAGAATTTAAAATCCACAAGGTTGGGAAGAGTTCTAAATTTGGCTAAACTCATTCCCTTTCCTTCTATACAGTGAACCTCAATCTCTCCATGTTCACAGAAGCTGCATGGCCTAGTGGAGAGAACATGCGTCTGAGAGTCAGAAAACCTGGGTTCTAATCCTGACCCTGTCATTTGACTGCTGCGTGACTTTAGGCAACTCACTTGATTTCTCTGTACTGCAGTTTCTTCATGGGGAATTCAGGACCTGTAAAATAGGGACTCAGTGCTATGTTCTCCCTGGTACTAAGAATGGGACAGACTGTGGGATGGGGACTGTGTACAATCTGATTATCTGGTGTCTACCCCCATGCTTACACGTAGTACAGTGCTTGACACATAGTAAGTACTTCCAAGATGCCACTATTATCACTATTCACTGTAAAACAAGTTGATAGGAAGGTGCAAGACATCATATGTGCCCTCCATCAAGGGTCCCTCTCCCCCATGTCCAGGTCAACAGAGTCCAGAAAGTGGACCATGGGTGCAAATCCAGAGAAAGGCTTGATGGAGCTCCTTCAGTCTAGATGTGGTGATTCAGACTTCCAAAAGAAGGATTCCAGCCTTCTTCTTGTTGCAGTTGTCAGCCCAGCACCAAGCCACGGCTTTGCATTTAATCAGTAGTGTGAGACTGAGAAATTGAAATCAACTGGACCAACTCCCTTTCTGTGCAGTGTTTAGTAGGTTGAATGAGGCCTGGGAGAAAGACTCAACCCTACTTGAGAAAGAGCCTTCCCTTGTGGTCAACAGGAGCTTCACAAAGAGAGGGGTGTACGCAAGAATAACTGAGTAATAATGAGTGTGTTTATATTCACTGTAATCTACCTAATCATTATGAACATTTGCTACAGGACATTTTGTTTGGTTACAAGAGCCTAAGGTTCTGAGGCAGTAGAGTTAGAAAGCTTTCTTTGAAAAAGTGGTGAGAATAATCAGGAAGAGTGGATTTAATAATCATAACAATAATCACAACAGTAATCATGGTATTTATTAAGCACTTACGATGGGCTAAGCTCTGTGCTTAGCACTGAGGTAGATACAGTGCAATCAGATCAGATACGGTCCTTGTCCTGCAAGGAGCTCACCATCCAAGAAGGAAAGAGAATAGGTATGGTACCCCCATTTTACAGATGAGGAAACTGAGGCACAGAGAAGTTAAGTGACTTGCCCAAAGTCATACGACAAGTGGTGGAGCAGGATTAGAACCCAGGTCTTCTGTTTTCTTTCCGGCTTCCCAAAAGAAATGATAAATGTAGGATGTCTTCAGCTTTTTGCACAGTGGAAGCACAAATGAGTGCTCACAACTTTCTATGTGGCTAAACAAGCCTGAAACATGGAAAAATGGAAGCAGATAGGAGTCATCATCATATATTCCACTGATAAAACACCAGGCCCATTTATCCCAGGGTTTCCAATGATTCCCAATGTACTGTGTAGCCATAAATCATGATCCATGTTGAGAAGGATGTTTTATTAAGTTAACTCTTAATTTTTACTGAACCTGGCCATCCAGAAACTAACTTTTACCTTAATTAAATGGACTGATTTACCAATCAGTATGTGAATTTAACTGTGCCATGAAAAGGCACGGAGAGCAGCCTCATGGCTCAGTGGAGAGAGCATGGGCTTTGGAGTCAGAGGTCATGGGTTCAAATCCTGGCTCCACCAATTGTCAGCTGTGTGACTTTGGGCAAGTCACTTAACTTCTCTGGGCCTCAGTTACCTCATCTGAAAAATGGGGATTAAGACTGTGAGGCCCCCATGGGAAAATCTGATCACCTTGTAACCTCCCCAGTGCTTAGAACAGTGCTTTGCACATAGTAAGCACTTAACAAATACCATCATTATTATATTATTATTACTGTGTATTGGAACTACAAAGACATCTCCTCTAATAATAATAATAATAATAATTATTATTATTATTATTATTATTATGGTATTTGTTAAGTACTTACTATGTGCCAAACACTGTTCCAAGCCCTGGGGTAGACACAAGGTAATCAGGTTGTCCTGCGTGGGGCTCATAGTCTTCATCCCCATTTTACAGATGAGGTAACTGAGGCACCGAGAAGTGAAGTGACTTGGCCAAAGTCACACAGCTGACAAGTGGCGGAGTCAGGATTAGAACCCATGACTTCTGACTCCCAAACCCAGGCTCTTTACACTGAGCCATGCTGCTTCTCATCAAGTGAAGGTATCCTAAAACATTTCTGAGGTATTAGTAAAGTGATTATTTGTGCTTATTCTTCTTCTTATCTTCATCATCCAGAAATGATAAATAAATGTTTAGTAGCCACTTTTACATCTCCACCTGCTGTTCCGATTAGTTCTCGGTCTCTCTTATGGGGTCCTCCACTGCCTCCCACTCCCTAAAAGTGGGAGATCCTCAAGTTTCAGTTCTGGGTCCCCTTCTATTCTTCATCTACACATACTCCTTTGAAGAACTCATTCATTCTCAGGGCTTCAACCACCACCTCTTTGTGAATGATTCCCAAATCTACAACTCCAGCCCTGATCTCTCTTCTTCTCAGCAGTTTTGTATTTCCTCCTGCCTTCAGACCATCTCTACTTAGGTGTCCCTCTGACACCTCTAGCTTAACATACCTAAAACAGAACTCCTTATCTTCCCACCCAAACCCTATCATCCATCCTTCCCATCTCACAAGCCTGTAAATTTGGCATTATCTTCAAATCACCTCCTTCATTCAACCCACACAGTTCTTTGCACATAGTAAGTGCTCATTAAATATGATTGATTGAATGAATATTCAATATGTCACCAAATCCTGTCAGTTCAACCTCCAAAACACTGCTAAAATCTGCCTATTCCTCTCCATCCAAACTGCTACCACATTAATCCAAACATCCTATTCCACCTTGATTACTGCATCAGCCTCTTTGCTGACCTCCCTGCCTTCTGTCTCTTCTAACTCCAGTCCATACCTCACTCTGCTGCTCGGATCATTTCTCTACATAACCATTCAATCCATATTTCTCTACTCCTTAATAACCTCCAGTGGTTGCCCACCCACCTCTGCATTAAAAAGAAATTCCTTACCATTGGGTTTATAGCACTCAATCACTTTGCCCCTTCCTACTTCTTCTCATTAGTCTCCTACTGCAATCCAGCCCACACACTTCACTCCTCTAATGCCAACTTATTCACTGTACCTCTATATCATTCATCTCACCGACAACCTCTCTTCCACATCTTACGTCTGGCCTGGAATGCCCTCTCTCTTCATATCTCACAGACAATTGCTCTCCCCACCTTTAAAACCTTATTAAAAGCACATCTCCTCCAAGAGGCCTTCCCTGACCAAGACTCCATTTCCTCTTCTCCCACTCCCTTCCACATAACCCTTGAACTTGTATTTGCATCCTTTATTCTCCCCTCCCTCAGCCCCACAGCACTTATAATAATAATATCCATCATTTATTTATTTAATGTCTTTCTTGCCCAGCAGACTGTAACCTCATGAGGGTAGGGATCGTGTCCATTAACTCTGTTATATTATACACTCCCAAGCACTTAGCACAGTGTTCTGCACACAGTAAGTGTTCAATAAATACAATTGATTGATTGATTGATTTCAGTTAGAGATGACAGCATACTTTAGCACTAAAATACCTCATGGGAAACAAAACATTGGTTTTCTTGATTATAACTCTGAGAGTGAGAAAGGAAAGAGTGACAAACATAGAGGAAAGAGCACAGGCCTGAGAGTCAGAGGACCTAGATTCTAATTCCGACTCTTCCACTTGCCTGCTGTGTGACCTTGGGCAAGTCACTTAACTTCTCTATGCTTCAGTTTCCTCTTCTGTAAAATGGGGATTCAATATCTTTTCTCCCTCCAACTTAGATGCTGAGCTCCATGTGGGACAGGGACTCTGTCTGATCTGATTATCTTCTATCTCGCCCAGATATAATACAGTGCTTGGCACATAGTATGTGCTTAACAAATGAACTGTTACTATTATTAGAGATTGTTTCACAAGGTGTTATGATCATGTAAAGAGTATGTGCAAGCCTATTGGTGTTCCAGGCCTGAACACAGGATAGGAACATAGTATCCTTCCCAGGTAAACAGACAGCAGTAACCCCACCACTCAGCAGCGGAGGCAGGGAGCTACAAATTTTAGTAGTTCCACTAGCCAATGGAAACTCAACAATTCCACTGGACTTCAAGGAACAGATATCAATGGATCCCATTGTTTCTATTTGTTGCAGTTCTGAGCAAAGACATTATTGATGCCAAGGATGAAAAAGCACAGGAGGTTGGAGGTTGGCAATCTCTCCACCTAAATATGTGTGGTTTTGTGTTTTGTTTCAGAGAGGGAGTTTGGTATTTTTTTTTTCAAATTAATGGGTATAAACTGTTTCAGAATAACTTGAATTGAATGAATAATGACTTACAATCAAATTTCAATTGATTTTAGGATGAACTTGCCATTTTACTTCCTTGGTGAATCACTGATTTCTAGAACCACAGAAAGATATTTTCAGGTTTTTATTCAATCAGCAATGACAACATTTGCTAAGGTTCTGGATCAGAGTTCTGTCTTGGGGTATTCCCTCCTCAGTATCATATCAAATGTCATTGGGTGAAGGAGGGTGTCAAGCCCCAGTTGCTCCTACCATTTTAATTCCAAGATTTAGAAATGGAAGCTCTCTCTGCCAGCATGCACATCTTCCAAGCCCCAGTCATGAAAGTCAAGTCATTTTCAGAGTCAATCTGGCCCTGTAAGGAGCCTAGCTGCAAGCTTTTGAGGACCACCAATCTAAAAGGACAGCAGATGGGTCTCCCGGCACACAGAATGGACCCCCTAAGATTTAAGGAGCCCTGAGGATGTGTCCCGTTGCTCCAGGGGTAGCTCCACCCCAGGTGAAATGCCTATAGAAGGGTAATTATATACCATCCCAGTGAAAAAAGGTCTACAGATTTGGTTTCAAGAGTTCCAATTGACAATTCTGGGTCAATACTAGCTCATTAACTGTCTCAGACTATAGTACATAACTCAAAACATAGGAAATAGGCTATATTCTAAACCTAAGACACTTCATACATATTTTTCTATTAACACAACCAGCAGTGTATTCTGGGAGCAGCTTTTCTAAGGCTTCACCACTTCCCCTTCAGGAATGACCTCCTCCTCTTGTAAAGAAACTTGTAGGAAGTTCCTAAATGCCTGCATGACTATTACAGCAACTCTAAATCCAGCAGCAAATTGGGAATCATCCAGCAAGCTAACCTTATTAAAATCACATCTCCTTATAAATCACACCTCCTTAATAAAATCACATCTCTTCCAAGAGTACTTCCCCAATTAAACCCTCTTTTAGCCAACTCCCTCTCCCTTCTGTGGCACCTATGCATTTGGATCTTTATCTTTTAAGCATTTGATATTCACCCTACCCTTCAGTCCCACAGCCCTTATGTACATATTCATAATTGATTTATTCATATTAATGTCTGTTTCTCAGTCTGGACTGAGCTGTGAGTTCCCTCTAGACTGTAAGCCCCTTGTGGGCAGGGAACATGTCTTAATTCTATGATATTGTATGTTCCCAAGTGCTTAATACAATGCTCTACACAGAGTAAGTGTTCAATAACTATCATGGTTTGATTAACCAGTATAGAAAGTTTTTTGTAATTCTTCCTCCCTCTGAAATCTTGAGTTCTCCCATAATTAATCAATCCATCAATCATATTTATTGAGTACTTACTATGAGCAGAGCATTGTACTTCGCACTTGGGAGAGTGCAATACAACAGAACTAGAAGAAACGTTCCCTGCCCATAATGAAGTTACAACAAATCAAAGACAGAAAATATGACTTTTTGGTATCAAAGAGAAGACGGACAACCACAGTAAGTATTCTTTTCTGTAGTAGTGATGGTGGAACCAACGTGATTCAAAAAAGAGTGTCTTCTGTCCCATATTGAGGTAGGCAAAGCAGAAATCAAAACCTCAGCTTAGTGTCCTGAGTGAATTAATTCAAGTCTGGAAATGTGGCAATGGTGGCAACTGCTTGGACAACCACTAGATTCCTATATCTCAATTCATTCATTCATTCATTCATTCAATCATATTTATTGAGCGCTTACTATGTGTGTCTGGGTCAGAAAGCAGCAGCAGCTGCTGCAGCAGCTGCTCACATGAATGTTATCACTGTGGCCGCCACCATAACCAGTGGTTGAGAGCCATGGGAAGCCCCAAGCCCTAACTACCAGAACTGCTAGAATCTGAAGTCCAAATATATGAAGAAGTCCTCTAAAATATTGCTCCTTTCCCTTCTTTCCTGCCTTTCCCTTCCCTCAATATAAATAAATACAATTACAGTTATATACATATCAAAACAACTGTGAGCCGGTTGTTGGATAGAGACCGTCTCTATATGTTGCCGACTTGTACTTTCCAAATGCTTAGTACAGTGCTCTGCACACAGTAAGCACTCAATACTATTCTGTTTATTTTATTTTGTTAACATGTTTTGTTTTGTTGTCTGTCTCCCCCTTCTAGACTGTGAGCCCGTTGTTGGGTAGGGACCGTCTCTGTATGTTGCTAACTTGTACTTCTGAAGCACTTAGTACAGTGCTCTGCACACAGTAAGCGCTCAATAAATATGATTGAATGAATGAATGACTGAATGAATAAACAGGCATTAATATAAATAGATAGAATTATAGGGATGTACTATATAGTAGCTATCTACCGTATAATAAGTGGCCTCCTAAATACAATTTGCAAATGAAATTGAAACCAAAAGGATAGGTAAGTTAGAATGTGAGGGGCATAATACCTCCTGAATGCTTATAATTCCTTGGCTAATGCTTAGCGTAATTAAGACATGGACTTTAAAGAAGTTCTCCTAGATTACTTTAAGAAACAGCAAGTCTGGAAGATGATATTTCCTGGTCTGCAAGTATATCACAGTGAAATCTTCAAGTCATCATTTCAACACAGGAAGTTATCTGTTACCTAGGGCAATAATGTGCCCTCAAATACAATTGCCCCGCTGTTATGGAAGTTATTTAAGAAGAAGAGACATAAGCATTTCCCATGAGACTGTCAGAAAAAGGATCAATTAAGTATTCTAAATCAACATATATGAAATTCCTTTAGATATCTGGTTTGCTTTGATGCAAAATGAGAAAAGTAAGCTTTATGTGTTTGAATTCTTTATTCCAACTTTTGCAGGGGCCTGTCATTTCCAAATTAAAATAAAAATCAGGTATAGACAAATAAACACTCTATTTTTTTTTAACTCTACATTTTCAAGCTCTTTTTAAAGAGACGTCTATAAAATAAAATACTGGATGTTTTCACTAACCCAGTTAGTCAACTCATTCCCAGAAATATATTCAAAAACAAGTTACCAATTTCTAAAAAATTTAGGTAGTCATCAGAAGAAGGAAAAAAAAGCAGTCTATTGCTAAACTGTGTACAATGATTCCTCAAGAAGCTTAGCTCCTAACATGTAATGATCCTTTACAAAGAGATTACTAATTTCAAAAAAATTTAGGCAGTTTTCAGAACAATGACAAAAAAGCAGTCTATTTTCCAAACTGTGTACAATGCTTTCCCAAGAAGCTTGGCTCCTAACATGTAATAATCCTTTCCTTAAGATGGGAACTAGAATAGGTAGTTCCAGAACAGTTCATTTGTGATATGTCAATGAAGCTGCACTTCAGTGGAGCCACAATTGTTGTTTACATTGTGCTCGTAAGAGGATTTTCTGAATCAATCAATCGTATTTATTGAGTGCTTACTGTGTGCACAGCACTGTACTAAGCGCTTGGGGAGTACAAGTTGGCAACATATAAATTGTTATAAACGTATAAATTGTTGTGATTTTATCACCTAGCGTCTTGAGTCAAAATCAAACCCATCAGGAGTCAATTGGTGTATAATGATTAAAAATGCATATTATGTAAGTGCATAATGGCTTTTGATGGGTGAAAAAATTTCCTCTGGAATCTAAGCATTTTCCCCACCCCCATTTACATTCATTTTTCAGATAATTTGGTTTGGTTTAGCATCGTTCCTTAAAATTGCATTTTTCAAGTATATAACTACAGCATCAAGTGAGCTGCTGAACTCACTTCTCCCTTGGGGTTGATCTAGGCAAAACTGTAAAAGGATTGCTCAAAGATATTGACCTGCATATGCAGGGACAAAGCAGGATTTCCCCAATTCTAATGGATTTCCCCAGATCTAGGATTCTGTTCTCTCCCTCTACCCCCTAAAAATGAAGAACTACACCAGATTTCATAAACTTTAGTTCCAACCATCTTCTCCAAAACCATCTAGTCTGCACTTTTATATTCTAGCTCCTTTAGGATAGAGACAGGACCTCCCTTATCCTATGCATTGGGGCCATGTCACTACCGGGATTGTTCTTTTGTTCATTCATTCATTCATTTTTATTTATTGTTCCTTTCCATGAGTTACCTTAGGGCTACAATGATCAGCTATCAATTTTATAATTCATTTTTCCATTTGATTCCAATTCATTTAATCCCATTTCCCTCATAGCTTAGGGCATCCACTGGTTGCACAGGGTTGTAATAGGCACTACAGTGTTTTCTATTACTTTTGTCCAATGCCCACAGAACTTCTTCAGCAATAGCAATATGTGATGAAAGCATGGTGTACTTTAGAGAACTTTCTGGGATGTGGAGCCAGGAACACAGTGTGTAACAGCCATTAGTCACAGCATTGGTTAGACCGTCTGGCATTCTAGGTCCTGTTCTGGGCTCCATGACAATAAAGGGGTCTAGTTTTGGTGATGATCGTATTTATAGACACTTTAAATGGGACAGAAATTTGGGCCAAGGGAAGAGGACTTCAAGGAGGGAAGGCTCAAAGGACAGGAAAGACAGAAAGAGAAGGAGCGTGGCCAAGTGATGGAGCACAGGCCTGGGAGTCATTAGGACTTGGGTTCTAATCCCAGTCCTGCCAGTTTTCTGCTGTGTGATCTTGGGCAAGTCACTTAACTTCTGTGCAGCTCAATTACCTCATCTGTAAAATGCGGCATTAACATGTTGTCCCAAGGTGACCCTGGGGTACCAGCCATCTCAAGTTCAAAAGCTACCTTGTGATCACCTGAGCCAGCAGGCGGAACTCAGAAGTAAGGGTGGGATATCGCCCCCATGACCAAATCTGCTAGATTGACAGCCCAAGCTGGGAATACAGAAGGTGTACCTCGCCCCCATGCCAATCAAATTAGGTATGGAGGAGGGGGGAGGGCAGAGATTGGATAGACTGAGGCAGGAAGCTGGAATGGCCTAGGGCCACAGGCAATAAATACCTGTCGCCTCTGACCTTCGGGGTCAGAACACCAAGATACGCAGCAGCAGCAGCAGCAGCAGCAGCAGCAGCAGCAGCAGCAGCAACCCATGTGTCTTTCTCTGCCCAGAAGGCCAGATGCCCGCTTTGCAACCAGAACCAACACACTGAGGCAAGGGCCGCGGGATGGGTGAGAGTCTCGTGGGTGGGACCCAGGTACCCCGCTGCTGATGGGAATCATGAGTGGATTCCTCTCATGTAGGGAGAGCACATGGTGAGAGCTAGCCGCCCACCACATGCGTGGGTAATGTAATGAATTCTTCCCATGTGGGAAAGTAAGTGGATTCTTCCCGAGTGGGAAGTGCACATGGGTGAGAGCTAGCCACCTCACCCACGCGTGATTAACATATGATTGTGTTCCTCCCGTGTCGGGAAGCTCTAATATTGCTAATTGATTATATTCCTCCCGAAAGGGGAGTTCAATCCATTGTGCCTAAACAATTACATAAATTCAATTCGCCTCGCAGAATAAATTTTATATAAAACTCAGGATTTCCATCCCTGGCTATCTCTCTCACTCTCTCTCTCTCTCTCTCTCTCTCTCTCTCTCTCTCTCTCTCCTCACCAATCACTGAACGAGCCCGTCCCCAGATGATGGGTGACACATCTGAATAGCTTGTATCTACCCCAGCACCTAGTATAGTGCCTAGCACATAATAGGTGCTGAATAGCATAAAAAAAAGAAATAGAGCCCAAGATGGGTAAAGAAAAAAATAAAAGAAAGGAAGAGACAGGGGAAGAGACACACAGAGAAAAAGGCAGAGTGAGAGAATGGGGAAAGAAAGAAAAGGGACCAAACAAAGGAAGGAATACAGAGACAGGGAAGACAAACTAAACACACACACACACACACACACACACACACACACACACACACACACATGCCACTCCCCCCACCCCCCAAGAACCACACACATTCCCACATTCCCACCCACCCAAAAACACAAATAGCCACAGATCCACAACAAAAATATATACACACACATATGCCCCTTCATTGCCATTTCCATAAGGAGCACAGTGATAGATCTCTCACCAACACTGCAGTGTGTGTTTTGTGGCTCCCACTGCTGCCCTCTGAAGTGAAGCAATGGAGTTGCCATCACCCAGAGCCCTGGTGAAACAACAGTCCCATTGGCAAGTGCATTCTGAAAATTTCAGACCCCAAAACTGTGTCATAATGGCAACACCAGAAACGTCCAGGAAACAGCTGGCAAAAGACCAGCACTATCATCATTATCATCATCACTGACTGAAAATCTGTTGGGTTCAGAGAATTTTACTTGGGTCTTGTACATATACAATAGAGGTAAAGACATTCCTGCTCCCGCCCCCTTGGGGAACTTGCAATCTAGTGGAGGCATGCCAATCACAGTGGTGGAAGTGACATTTATTTCAGTAAAGTAGTGAAGGGAAGGTATTGACTTTATTTCCTTGTGTCTGCTGCTGCTACTGCTGCTGCTGCTGCTGCATTATCACTACCATGGTTTTTAGGTAACATTTTGCTATCGGCTAATCCATGAACCCTAATGAGTCCCACAAGAGGCTTTTCCAGTTGTGGGATAGCCCACCTCAACCAGGACATTAGACCTAGATGGTCAAGTTCTGGAAAATAAGATATATTTGAAAAGGAACTTGGATTATTCCATTTAGAGAAGAAAAAGCTGAGGGGCCATTTCATAATGGTTTTCGAGTATATAAAAGGTTCTTATACATATAGCCCTCATTTATTGATGAATATGTTGAGCACAACAGAATCAAAAACCTTGATAAGCTCAAAACAAGACATAAGCTATTGTTTCCCCCAAAGACTCAGGCTTCCAGTTACAGGGGAGACTATTCCAGCAGTGAAACACTTAACCGTGCCCATGAGTAGGAAAGAGCGAGTCTCTGTTCTGGGTACACTCCTTTCTTAGCACCAAGGTGCATAGGATACCAATTATGACCTTCTGCACGATTATACCAGCCATTGGCGCACAGCTCCTGGTAACAAGAAAACTTAGGTCATCATCATTAGATGAAACAACTGAAGCTCAGGTTCCTGAAAAAAAAAAATGAGTACAAAGCCAGATAGTAAGTCAGTAGGATATCGTAAAACAAAGTATCAGAAAATGCTGTGTCTCAGCTGACAACTGGGTGGTAATTGCTGAGGATAGTCCAGGATGGCGCACCACCATTTGAAAAACAGAGGGGCTCTTGAAACAAAAAGCTTCATAAGGAAAGAGAGACGGAGGCAAAAATGAAAATGCTGTCAGGTACTGCAGCATGGCCTAGTGGATAGAGGATGGGCCTGGGTGTCAGAAGGACCTGGGTTCTAACCCCAGCTCTGCCACTTATCTGCTGTGTGACATTGGGCAAGTCACTTAATTTCTCTGTGCCTCAGTTATCTCATCTGTAAAATGGGGATTAAGACTGTGAACCCCACGTAGGATAGGGACTGTGCCCAACCTGATTAGCGTATATCTACCCCAGCGCTTAGAACAGTGCTTGACACATAGCGCTTAACAAATGTCGTCATTATTATTAAGCTTGACAACACATATGGAAGAGACTTTTTGTGTGCTTCATGTGACTGGGACTGTGGTGTCACATTTTTCTTTTCTGTCACACATGCACTCCTAGGTGAACTTCACAATGAGTAGCGTTTTCTTCAAACATAAGCAGAGCTAAAGCTCAGGGATGTGGCTTTTCTCGAACTAATGAAGCTTCTTTCTTGCTACCTCTTTCTTCAGAAAAGCCAAGAAGAAGATGATGGGGAGCATAACAGAAAGTCAGCTGATGTTGGAATTGGAATCATGTAGGATAAGGCATAAAATACTATGTTCATTTAAATTGATTCAATCAAAAAATAATAAGCACATATTTTTAACTCACCAGGAAAAGAAAAGTCACTGTCTTGGCACACTTTATAGTCATGATTATGACTGAAATCTAGTAAGAATCAAAGCCAGTTCACAGAGGGGTTGGCAAAGTCTGCATGCAGTGTGTCCCACTTAATGTTTCTTTGTTAAGCAAGGCAGCGGTGTGATTCAGAAAACTGAGAGGCTAATTGTCCAATATATCTGAGCAAAAATACCTAAATTTAAGACGCTTCAGCCATCATATCATCCTAGTATTTTCTTTTTTTTTTTACTCTTGCTGAAATGGAGCTTTTGAGAATCACTGAAGAGTAAAGAATGTAGAAGGATGGAGTGTCACAGAGCAACTTTGTGAATGGATTCCTTGATTATGAGGGCATGAAAAAATGGTGAATTTCCCACTGCTCACATACTTCCTTCAGTTACCTATAAATCCTACTGTCAAAGAAATCACAAGTTTGTTTTTCTAAAGAAAATAATATTATAAGGATGATGACACATTTACCATAAATGTTCTTCCAAATTCTTGGCAGTTTTTTTTTCTAAAAGATGAAAACTTTCCCCATTAAATAATAGTAAGGACTGTTTTGCATAATACTGCTATTAGGCTAAAGAAAAGCAACAAATGCAATCTAACAGGATGGATTATTACAACGCTTCTTTGCAATATGAACACTGCATTTCTAAGATCTAACTTTTGCTTTGCATGAAAGTTGTGCTTTTTAAAGAGCTAGTTGGCATTTTTCTCTTCTCGGTCACCTAAAAATCCCAGAAAGACATCAAAAGTCTCTGATGCAGATATGTAGAGTAAATGAAACCTCTTTCAATGTGGTTTTCTTTGTAATAACAGTCTTCTTATTTGTTGGATACTTACGTAACTTAAGATGAAAAGACATTTTATAGCTTTCTGGCTGGAGGACTGAGCATTAACAGCATACCTGCGGCTGCCGTTAGCCAGGGAAAGAGTCAGTTTCAGGCCATGGGAAAACTGTAGCTTCGCATTGCTCATTCCCACTGATTTACTGGATTTCAATATTTCCATACATCTACTTCTCAAAAGGGTGTTAAAAAAATACTTCAAATAATTGGTCTTGAGGAAAGTTAATGGTTTTTTCTTTCTTTTTGTTTTTTTTTTGCCCAAGAGAATGTTGAAATTAACTGCCTTCTGAGAGGATTTGTTGTTATGATTTTGAATAATGAAAGCAGTCTGATTACAACTTGGGCTGAGTACTAAGCAGTGGAATTCCTGGGTCTCATTCCTGCCCTGCCACCAACATGCTGGGTGAGGTTGGGCAAGTCTGTTATTCTTTACAGGCCTCAGTTAACCCAGATAGTAAATGGGTATAATTATACCCACTGAGCTCGACTGCTGTGATGCTAAATTAGGGTTTGAAAGTGCTTTGAGATTCTCAGATGAAAGATGCTGTAAAAGTGCCAAGTGTGTGTTGTTATTGTGGAATGCCATCAAATCTCTTCCTCTTCACTATAAAATTCTGAGTGCATTAGTTAAATTCTATTCCCTTTGGTAATAACCATTAATATAATATATCTCCCATCATACATTCACTTCTCTTGCTCTCAGACTCTGTTAAAACCTTTTTTTTTATTTTACCAGGAGCAATTTTATGGGACATTAGGGGTAACACTGATATTAGGTCAGAAAATTACCCAGCAGTTAGCTATCCAAATTCTATCAAGCCAGATAAATGCAATTTAGCATTTATTTCTCTAATTTTATTTTATTTCTTGTTTGGTTTAAGACAACCATGACATCATGGTCAATCTTGCATTAAGATAACTAGGGATTTATTTATGTGCATATATCTGCACTCAGCAAGCCTGACAAGAGTTTAAAAAAATAAAGGTTAATGGCTCCCACCTGTTTCCTAAAAGAGCTAATGATTCCCAACTTATTTTCAACTCAATGAAAGAAACGGCTGGATAATTACAGTAGCACTTTTTGTTTTCTGCTATTAATCAATCAATCAATTGTATTTATTGAGTGCTTCTTATGTGCAGAGCACATACGCAGTTGGCTAGAAAACACTGGCTTGTGTTTTCACAGTGTTTTTCACTGGATGGAGAAAATAGGACAGATGTTGTTAAATTGTTTCTATAAACATCACTCCTGTTAGGTCCAAGATACTGATGATATACCATGGCCACAATGGACTTTGTGACCTTCAGCTCTTCTTTAAAGAACAGGCTTCCTGAACAAACTCTGGGGACTTCCCAGAGGCTACCCAAGTTTTCAGTAGGGTGAGGAGACAGGATTTGGGACATCCTGATACCTGAATTGTGGGAGCGGGCTGAGAGGCAGGACTTAAGGAACATAACTGACTGCCAAGACTGCAAGTTTGAGTCACCACCAATATTAGACAGGGACTTACTGTTGAATATGTCCCTTGCAAATTATCTTCAAAACACATGACTGCCCTGGAGTACACGCATTCTATATGCTGCCACTTTGGGCCCCTTGTTATTGCCTATCCCAGTGGGTCATGTTGTGGGATATAAATACAGGTGAAATGAAGATATAGTATAGTGAGAGTGAGAACCTAATTGAAATGAGAGGAAACAAAGGCACCATTGTAATTCATAGCCATGTGACCTGCATTCATTATAAGAAGTATATTTGGTAATTTTATAAACTCTCATTATATTGGGATTTCCCTGTATAACATTTTGTTTCTGTCATTTGAAGTACTGAATGGGCTGGTATGGGTGGAATGGTACCATTCTCTCACTAACAATCTTCAAGGGAGCAAGTTAACTTTCCTTCACCAACTTGATTGAAATTGACCAAGAGTACTCCTGTTATTCAAGCTGAATAAAAATTTCACTCTGGAATTCTTTCCACCTGATTTACAAAGGAAAGTGAACTTGCACTTTTTTAAATTATACTTTAAAATTGGGGAATGTAGTTTGCTTTTTAGGAAACTCTTTCTATCCAGCACCTGGGTTTTGTAGGCACTAAAGTTTGCCTGTAAGGTTTTTATTTCCCCTCTTGTTGAGCTTTCAGGGATTTTCCTCTGTTGGCACCCAATTTACTGAAAATGTAAATTTTAATAAGGAAAATATTTGGACAACTGGATTGAGAGGAAAGTTCTGAATCTGCTCACAAATATCCCAAAAGAGGAATTGAAAGAATTGGGAGCAGTCTGGGATTTTCCATATTCTGTCAGCAAGTAAAACTATCTCATTTGGCTCAGGTTCCCTTACTTAATGGTGCCAGTAAGCATTCTGCCTTTTCACTGTTGATGGAAATTCTTGCACAGCTTACTCTGATCAACAAGAAGGCATACTGAAACACAGCCTTTAACTGTAAAAGATAGATGAATAAATCAGTCATAATTATTGAGTACTTACCTTTGATGAGCATTGTACTAAGTGCTTGGGAGAGTATAACAGAGCTGGTAGGCACGTTTCCTGCCCACAAGGAGCATATAGTTTAGAAGTAGACAAAAAAGTTAAACTGGCTTCAAATCATTCAGCAGTTACAGTGGCCACTACAGTGCCATGCATTCAATCAATCAATCAATCAATCAATTATATTTGTTGAGTGTTTTTACTAATTGCTTGGGAGGGTACAATATGATGGGGTTAGCAGTAACATTCCCCGCCCACAATGAGCTTACAGTCCAGAAGGGGAGACAGACATTGATACAAATAAAAATGTATAATGTATAATTTAAAGATATGTAGATAAGTGTTGTGGGGTTAAGGGTGGGGTGACTATCAAATGCACAAAGGGTCACAGGTCCAAGGGGTAATGTAGAAGGAAGAGGGAGCCAGGAAGATGAGGACTTAATTCGGGAAGGCCCCTTGGAGGAGATGTGACCTTAATAATGCTTTGAAGGTGGGGAGAGTGGTGGGACGGGGTTCCAGGGTAATAGAGGACTTGAAAAAGGGGTCGGCATCAAGATAAAAGAAACTGGGGCACAGTGAGAAAAGTGACACTAGAGGAGTGAAATATGCAGGCTGAGCTGTAGTAGGCGATAAGTGAATTGAAGGAGGGGGCAAGCTGACTGAGTGCTTTAAAACCGATGGTAAGGAATTCCTGTTTGATGTGGACGTGGATGGGCAACCACTGGAGGTTCTTGAGAAGTGGAGAGATATGGACTGAGCTTTTTTTAGAAAAATGATCCATGCAGCAGAGTGAAGTATGGACTGGAATGGGGAGGCAGGGAGGTCAGCTAGGAGGCAGATGCAGTAGCCAAGGCAGGATAGGATAAGTGCTTGGATCAGCATGGTAACAGTTTAGATGGAGAGGAAAGGGCAGATTTTAGCAATGTGGGTTGAACGAGAGAGATGAGTCTAGGACAACATCAAGGTTATGGGCTTGTGAGACAGGGAGGATAGTGGTATTGCCTACAGTGATGGGAAAGGCAAGGGGAGGACAGGATTTCAGTGGGTGGGTAAGAAATTCAGTTTTGGACATGTTTAGTTTAAGGTGTCAGTGAGACATCCAGGTAGCGATGTCCTGAAGGCAGGAGGAAATGTGAGATTGCAGGGACCGAGAGAGATCAGGGCTGGAGATTGTAGATTTGGGAATCACCTGCATAGAGATGGTATTTGAAGCCATAGGAGAGTAAAAGTTTTCCAAGGGAGTGGGTATAGGTAGAGAATAGAAGGAGACCTAGAACTGAGCCTTGAAGGACCCCCACTGTCATAGCATGGGGGGGCAGAGGAAGAGCTAGCAAAAGAGAAGGAGGGAGCAGTCAGAGAAATAAGAGGCGAATCAAGAGAGGATGTTATCAGTGAAGCTTGGATAAAGTTTCAAGGAGAAGAGGGTAGGTTTACAGTGTCAAAGGCAGCTGAGAAGTCTAGAAGGATCAGGACAGAGTAGAGGCCATCAGTCCCCTCCCAGGGTCACACCTGGAGAGTTTCCAGTACTCTTTACCAGTTTCGACTATGGAAGGGAGAGTTAAGCAGAGGCGTTCCATTCCTAGCTCAGGCAGTGGCTAGCAAGTGGAAGGCAATCTGCTACAAGTCAAAACTCCCCTCTGCTGGGCAGCAGCATCATGGGAGAGAGTCAAGGGTGGAGACTCAAGTTGACTGCGCGGAAGGAGGCAATGGTAAACCAGTTCCATATTTTTAGCAAGAAAACTCTATGGATACACTACCAGAGCAATTGTAGATGGAGGAGGGGCATTCTGGGAGAGATGTGTCCATGGCGTTCCTATGGGGTGGAGACGAGAGACAAGACCATCAGATTTGGTAAGAAGATTTGGTGCACTCAGCAATAGTAGACATTCCGTAATTGCTTATTTTTAATAGTGTCATCATAAATTGCTTCCCATCTAATAAATATTGTTTATTATTCCTCAACATCATTTACTGTATGCAGAGCACTGTACTACGTGCTTGGGAACCCACAATAAATGTAAAATATGTAGTCCCTAACCTAGGAAAAAAGTGGTAGTATGTGAACCCGCTGTTGTGTAGGGACCGTCTCTTAGTACAGTGCTCTGCACACAGTAAGCGATCAATAAATGTGATTGAATGAATGAATAATAGTAACCCTTAATAACCCTTAAGCACTTTGATACTCACCCCAGCCTCTCAGTGCTTATATAAACAGCCTTATTCTCCATTATTTCCTCTACCTGTAATCTTTTTAAATGTGTGTCATCCCCTGCAAACTGTGAGCTCCTTGTGGGCAAAGATCACGTCTACCAATTTCTGTTGTACTTTCTCAAGTGTTCAATACAGTGCTCTGACACAGTAAGCCTTCTATAAATACCACTGATTGACTGATTAGCTGATAATATAATTTTTTGAACAGAACCTGGGTGCAGTGCATTGGACTGAGCACTTGGGAAAGTACAAACAGAAGTGACATGTTCCCTGACCACAAGGAATTTATATTCTGATGGGGAGCACAGACAGGCTTACAGAGTAATGAAAATAAATAATTAAATGTGCAATTTAATTAATGCACAAATGTAGTTGCTGAGGTTGGATATAAACAAGAACATGAGCATTAGAGATGGCTATTGGGCATATATGATTTGGGATGCTGGGATTTAATCTGGAAAGACTCATTGGAGGAGGTGATATTTCAACAGGGCTTTGCATATGGGGAGAGCTGTGGTTTATTGGATTTGGAGAGGGAGGGCATCCCAAGCAAGGAGAACGGTGTGGGCGAGGAGCCAGAGGCAGAAGAGGTGATCTTGAGTTCTGGTTAGAAGGTTAAGGGGGGGAAATGAAGACAGTGAGGCGGTGAGTAGCAGGTGAACACAGCGGAGAAGCAGTGTGGCTCAGTGGAAAGAGCACAGGCTTTGGAGTCAGAAGTCATGGGTGCAAATCCTGGCTCCACCAATTGTCAGCTGTGTGACTTTGGGCAAGTCACTTAACTCCTCTGTGCCTCAGGTACCTCATCTGTAAAATGGGGATTAAGACTGTGAGCCCTCCGTGGGACAACCTGATCATCTTGTAACCTCCCTAGCACTTAGAACAGTGCTTAGCACATAGTAAGCACTTAATAAATGCCATCATCATCATTATTATTATATACGTAAGACAGGCAGATTTGATGGAACACAACTCAAGGAGCCTACACTTTAATGAAGGAGACAAGTGGACCCATACAGGAAGTCAAGGAATAAGGGCATAGATGCAAGTGACAAAAACAAAAGTAAACTTAAATAAACACAAAGGCTAAGATGTCTGTTGAACCGACACGACCAAGGCAATCAGGATTTACTCAATTTGGTTTTCAGACAGTTGGCAGCTCTGGCTTAGTAATCAGGGTGGCTTCGTGGAAAGAGCACGGGCTTGGGAATCAGAGGATGTAGGTTCTAATTCTGCCTCCACCACTTGTCTGCTGTGTGACCATGAGCAAGTCACTTAACTTCTCTGTGCCTCAGTTACCTCATCTTTAAAATGGGGATTAAAAGTGTGAGCCCCATGTGGGACAACCTGACTACCCTGTATCTTACCCCAGCACTTAGAACAGTGCTGGCACATAGTAAGCACCCAACAGATACTATTATTATTATTTAGTAGTAGTAGTAGTAGTAGTAGTAGTAGTAGTGTTGTTATTATTTGCCCCTTTCTTCTTAGGCATGATTTTTTTCCTCATATTCTTTGCTTCAGTGAATCATGTCTCAAAAACCAGGGTGTAATGCTTTAAGGACCAGTGTTTACCCTTGAAAGGCACCAAATGACTGAATGGCTCCTACTAGGTCCTGAAACTTGGTCTTTTCCATAGAGCAGAAGTGCTCTGATGTGGCCTGGAAAACCCAGTGCATCCCTAGTCATCTATCATCTCTCACTCCTTTTCCAGCCTGGCAAGACCAAACTGAATGACCTACAGTGGGAATGATGTTCCAGTTGAAGCCCGTCTGCCCTAGTAAGAGACCCAAGTGCATGCTTCACTGGCCCGCCAAGTCTTATTCCCACCATACCACAAATTCCTTCCTTTCGAGTCCTAACCCAGAAAACAAAATGGCATGCCCAGCATTTGCTGAATCTTAAATTGCACTTTTTCCAAAACATGCTGGTGTAGCTGAAGACTCAGGTCAGTACTGAATAATCTTAATGAACAAAACGCAAATTCCCACATAAAGTCAATAATAGCCCCACAGAACTAAAAATAGTTTGTCCTAACATTGGAGGTAAAGGAGATTGTTGGCAATTGACTAAACATTCCCAAGAAGTTGAGAGAAAAATGAAGAAGTTTAGACTGGCGTTTCAACTGTTTGGGTCTTCTATGTATGTTGTTATTGTAGGCATCAACTTAAGTGGAAGCCATGGACCAGTTAGATAAACCAAGGAGATGATAAATTAACATTTTTTACCCCCCAAAATTCTTCAAATAAGCACAAATTAGGCCAAAATCTGACCTTATTGTACTTTTTGGTATGCATATGTAATTGAACAAGGTCAATGAATGGTTTGTTTTGGAGCCCCAAATAGACAATAGAGGTTGGAATCATGAATTAAGTGTTGCAAGAGGTTACACCAAAAACCATTTTTGTATATTCATAAAGTCTGAAATTGGAGCCACCCAGCTCATGTTCCTTAGAATCTGCTCTAGATGTGAAAACTCTACTGTTCTGCCATTTTAGGAGACACATCATTCTAGTGTTACCATTCTAGTAAATTCGAAACAGGAAGCCAGTGGAGGCAAAAACTTGATCCCTCTGGAACTCCCTGAGTTCCAAGCTAATCTTCTTGTTTCCAAATGATCTTCAGTATACCAGTAATCACAGAAGAAACTTCTGATTCAGGCCTCCTAATCCAGATGTCACAGTCCTTATAATGGAAGTGGGTTACAGGAGAAAACAAGGGAAGGGGTGTTATCCTTATCAATCAATACTATGGCAAGAATTCACACATTCATATGGCAGAGAGAAAAGAAACAGGCATACGAAAGTCTTATCCCATGACAATTTGCACTAAATAAAAATAAATAGGCATATAAATGTGCACAAAGAAAGTTGAACAAGAATGGAACTTCTACTTCTTGAAGAAAAAAAAACAAAAAAACACCTTAAAATCACCTTTTGCTCAAAATATATTTTGATGTAAAGGGATACAACAATTCAAAGTTGCCATTAAGCAAATTCCCACACTGTAGCTTTAAGCCTTAATGGTCTGTGAAAGTTATTATGGCATGTTTTCAGCATTAAATTTCATTCTGACAGAGGTTTATGATTTGTATTGCAGAAAAATACTGTTAATCATATTAAAATTGAAACTTCATAACATAATTAGTTTCAAACATTTTCAGCAAAATACAACTTTTCAGAAAATCCAAAGTAGTTTATTAATTCTATTTTCTTATTTTTCCCATATGTTAGAAGTGCTAAGGAGATATTTCATTGTCCCCTTCAAATTACTGGAAGCAAAAGAGTTAGCATGATTTTTAAAATTTTCATATCTTAGTGGTCCTTTTTCTCTTTTTCTCATCTTTCTCATGTCTTTCCCATATCACCCTTTTTCCATCTACCCCACAAAAATGCACAATTAAAATATCTGGTTAAAACAGGTTTTTTTTTTTCTAAATGAATGCATTCTTTTAAAATGAACTATATGGCTAAATATTTGATTGAAACCCTATCTATATGAAGAAAAAACATTTTTTAACATAAATGCTAATGCATAGAATTAAAAGTTGTAAGGTTTTTCCAAAGCTCCAGGTTTATGTAAATCCATACAAATGTGCCTGTTTTTATTCTTCTTGTTCCTACTCTCTGATCTCCATAAGAAAGAATTTTGAAGAACAGCAACTGGGCAGGTATTTTTCAAACCAGTTTATTTCAACAGTTGTGAGTTTTCCAAAAATGGATGTGCTTTCATAGCAAAACAGTGACATAGGGAGAAATAAAAATGAATTAAAACTGGGCTGACGAATATGGGTTCCCCAAATCTTTATGTAGCCATTTCATCTTTCACGACTTTGAACTGTGCAACCTTCTCCATTACCAAATTAAGGAGCCATGCATGTTTATGGCTGGCTTTAATCACAGGTGCTGTTTGTTATGTCTGGAAACAGCATAAGATTTGCAAGTTCTTCACATTAACAGGACTTAAGCTTTTTCATCCAAATTACATACTGATGCTACAGAATTGTCTAACATTCAAGTCGTCCCTTTAAATGGTCCTCAAGTACAAACTTTCTCTTAATCAAAATCAACAGGGTATGCCAGCCCATTCTACAACAGTGAATCAAATCTTTTTTTTCCAATTTTGAAAACGACCTTAGCAGTCTCCTTCTAATTTTTTTAAACAAAAGTCTGGATTCTGCAGGAAGAAAGAAAAATTAGGTAAGGCCCTAAAATTAAAAGCTTTGGTGGTTTTCCAATCGAGTGCTAAATCTCCGTAGAACACTAAATAGAGCACGCTCCCTCCATCTTTTTAGATGTTTAATGAGTAAATGTTGCTGTAATGTTAGCTGTTTGTGCAGTTACCTGGGAGGTTAAGGGGAGCCATTTAAAGAGCAGGTTAGCATGATGGGCAGAGCAGGCAGGGGCCACCCTCCTGCCAAATGGATCGAAGAGCCAGGCACAGCAGCAACCTGGCCTCGTGCTTGGTGGTTTGTTGGCAAGAGCTCACAAAGGAGCCAGTGGTCTATGAGACATTTGGTCAAAGGCTGGGATGTAGGGTCTGTGTTTGTACGGGATCCAGGAAGACTAAAAAGAATGCTTAGTTTAGAAATCACCTCTGGCTAATCAGGGCCTGGTTCTAGTCACCTTAACCCAGGAACAACAGAAAAATCAATTTGAGGCTTACTGTAAAAAAGTGATTGAGAAAATAGTTCTACCGAGATTTAGCCAGGGAGTTTTACAATACAGTTAAGTCTCCTAATTTATACGAATGGGTGAGAAACCAATAGCAGATGGCCGAATCTGTCTGGTAACCTACCTAAAAGGAAAACCAACCAAGAATGCAGCAGCACAAGATCTACTCTGTTTTCAAACCTGGAGTTGTAGCTCAGCCCCATGAAAGCACAGTTTATTTATGGTAGCACATTTTGATATATTATTAAATGCCTGTAGTAAATTTTGAAGAGAGAGAGAGAGAGATGAAGTGTTACTAGACCTCATTCTACCTTTCTGCTATTAAATCTTTTCTCCAACGTGTGGGATGATCAGTGGAATTTTTGGAAAGTGTTAGTGGGTTCATTGACTGTCAGAGGGAAAGCATGCAGTGTTTCAAGATTGTGATAAATATGATCAAAAACCAAAATGTCACTTTTCATCTTCAGTTTTTTTTTTAAATTTCCGCTGATGAACAGCAATTGTAGTTATAAATTAAAATGTAAATGTCTTCTTCCTACCAAATCATTACTTCACATGAACTAAAGTACAGATTTTTTTTTATGCTTGAGTGGAATGGTAGTTCTAAAATGACAAGAAAAGTTTATTTAATTAACCACATGGAGTAGCAGGAGGCAGTAACATCACAGAATCTTTTAAAAGCTAGTGGGGAAATTCTACAAATAGAAACCTCATAACAAAGTGAAAGAACATCAACAGGGAAAGTGGGGACTAAAGGAAGCAGAAAAGAGAAATTTTAAATAAGAGATGTTTACTATTCTGAATGATAAATGAAAACATAAAATTGAAGCATTCTGTTATATACAGCTAGAACTGTTGCTTAATGACAAAATAATAAATCAAATGTAGATTCCATTTTTAAAATTAGTTGATAATCATAAAACACCTGAGAGCTTCATTTAAAAGTACAACAAATTCCACTCTTATTGCGATCACTCATTCATATACTAACATGCATGATAGGTTTGGTGGGCCAATTCCAGTGAACCACTGTTGTCTATATTGAATGCTGTATAACTCAGTTTTAAGGTTTCCCAATGGACTATTTAAAAGGCAGTGCAAAAGCCATGGGATATTAGAATACTCTTTGGGTATAAAGTCAAGATTAGGATTGCTTGGAGAGCTGGGACACTGAATTGGCGAGAGTCTCCTGCCAGACTCTACTCTTTTTGAATATCATAATGTCTTGTCCATCACTGCAGAGATTCTGAGCCTATTTTGTCCATTTGTTTATGTTGAGTTTTATTGTCTCATAATAATAGTAATGGTATTTGTTAAGTGCTTACTACGTGCCAGGCATTGTACCAAGTACTGGGGTGGATACAAGAAGATCGAGTTGGACACAGTCCCTGTCCCATATGGGGCTCACGGTTTCAATCCCCATTTTACAGATGAGGTAACTGAGGCCCAGAGAAGTGAAGTGACTTGTCGAAGGTCACATAGCCGACAAGTGGCGGGGCTGGGATTAGAACCTATGACCTTCTGACTGCCAGGCCCACGCTCTTTCCATTAGGCGATGGTGCTTCTCAATACTTCTCATCACTCCTAATGTGTCTGTCGCAAATTCCTTCTCCCCATTTAAACTTTTAGGTTGTGAGCCTCACCAGGGAGAGGGACAGTATTAATTTCCCAGCTGTGTATTCTCTCCTAGCACTTAGTACAGTGTTCTGCACATAGTAAGGGCTTGATAAATGCTATTACTATTACTGTTACTTCTCCAACACACATCCTCTCTGTTGGATACAATGGGAGAGGGTTTGGTGCCTATGGAGGAATTTTAAGGATATAAAGCACATAGTAAATATTTTACATAAACCGAGTCATATGAAAATAAGGAAAAGGAAAGCAATAACATTGTATCTGAAAATTAGTCATGTCCAAGGACACTAAAATCAAGAAAATACAAAATAAAATATACCCAAAGTAACAGTTCTGAAATGAAAGAATGGCCAGGCTAGCTCAGATGTCAGAGATGAAGTTTACTAGCAGAACAGCCCCTAGGGAAATGAATCATGATAATTGTCTAGGACCTGTGCTTTAAGGTAATGCACCACTTGATCCAGAGCAAACCAGCTAGTTTAGAGGTCTGGAACCAGGAAGTCTGGGCTGGGGAGACAAAGGGAGTTGACTTAAAGAATGGAACTACCACATCTCATAAGTAGTTGCTCTCATCAAACTCCTCTCCCCATCCCAGGCTGTCCTTGGCACAGCCCTGGAAATTGATTTAAGAAGGTCTAAAACACTGGGTAGGGGAACCTGAAGGTCAAGCCTATTCTTTCTGGGGTAAATAAAATGAATATAAGGAAAATGCAGTGTCCAAAGGTTTCTAGGTTGGTGCTTCTTTAAATAAAGGCTAAAGGTCTTACTGACATAAATATCAAGTCTGCATTGCTTTGGAAGAAACACTGAAAATCTTGGATACTGCCTATCAATCAACCTATGGTATTTATTGAGTGCTTACTTTGTGCAGAGCACTATGGTGAGCACTTGAAAGAGTATAATACAGTTTTATCTTCCCTCCCAAACCCTGTCCTCTCCCTGACTTCCCTATCACTGTAGACGGCACTACCATCTTTCCCAACTCTCAAGCCCACAACCTTGGTGTCACCTTTGACTCTGCACTCTCATTCACCCCACACATCCAATCCATCACCAAAACCTGGCTTTCACCTCCACAACATTGCCAAGATCTGCCCTTTCCTCTCCATCCAAACTGCTACCTTGTTGGTTCATTCTCTCATCCAAACCCAACTGGATTACTGCATCGGCCTCCTTTCTGATCTCCCATCCTCCTGTCTCTCCTCACTTCAGTCTATACTTCACTCTGCTGCCTGGAATATCTTTGTACAGTAACGCTCTGGGCATGTCACTCCCCTCCTCAAAAATCTCCAGTGGTTGTCTATCAACCTCTGAATCAAGCAAAAACTCTTCACTCTTGGCTTCAAAACTCTCCATCACTTCGCCCCCTCCTACCTTACCTCCATTCTCTCCTTCTACAGCCCAGCCCACATACTCCGCTCCTCTGCCACTAACCTCCTCACTGTGCCTCGTTCTCACCTGCCCCGTCATCGACCCCTGGCCCACGTCCTAACTCTGGTCTGGAATGCCCTCCCTCCACACATCCGCCAAACTAGCTCTCTTCCTCCCTTCAAAGCCCTACTGAGAGCTCACTTCCTCCAGGAGACCTTCCCTGACTGAGCCCCCCTTTTTCCTCTCCTCCTCCTCCCCTCTCCATCACCCCCTCCCTCCCTCTGACCTACCCCCTTCCCCTCCCCACAGCACTTGTGTATATTTGAACATATTTGTTACTCTATTTTATTAATGATGTGTATATAGCTATAATTCTACTTATTCTGATGGTATTGACACCTGTCTACCTGTTTTGTTGTCTGTCTCCCCCTTCTAGACTGTGAGCCCGTTGTTGGGTAGGGACCATCTCTATATGTTGCCAAATTGCACTTTCCAAGTGCTTAGTACAGTGCTCTGCATACAGTAAGCGCTCAATAAATATGATTGAATGAATGAAGGAGCTTACAGTCTAGGAGGGGAGACAGAAATTAAAATAAATTACAGGTAAAGAAAGCAACCGAATATAAGGATACATACATACATGAGTCCTGTCAGGGTGGGTAGTACCTAAGTGCATGGACGAGGCACTAGGGAGGGAAAATAGGACGGAGATATGAGATTTTAGTCAGGGAAGGCTTCTTGGAGGAGTTATGATTTTAGCAGGGCTTTGAAGACGGGGAGAGTGCTATTTAGTAAAATATATAGTGGGAGGGAGGAAAATTTTGTGGTGGTTGCATCTGGGAGAGATGACTAGAATCTTTTGACAGGACAGAAGGGGCACAAGGGGAAAGACAGGGGAACACAAAGAAGGGAAAGAAAAGGAGGGAGCAGGGAGAGTGAAAAAGGAGACAAGGGAGATGAAAAAGAGTGGAGAAAGATAATCATTTTCCATCACCACAGTTTATCTTCAGGGTGATCGCCATAGCTGGACAAAAACTATGTGGGTCCAGTTGAGCCAAATCAGTTTCTGGACTCATTGCCACTCTTCATATCAAAATGTGCATAATAATAATGATGGCATTTATTAAGCGCTTACTATGTGCAAAGCACTGTTCTAACTGCTGTTGTTGCCCCACTCCTCAAAAAACCCCAGTGGTTTCCCATTCCTCTTTGGTTCAAGCAGTGTGGCCTAGTGGACAGAGCACGGGCCTGGGAGTCAAAAGGACCGGGGTTCTAATCCCAACTCCACCGCTTAGCTGTGTGACACTGGGCAAATCACTTAGCTTCTCTGTATCTTAATTACCTCATCTGTAAAATAGGGATCGAGACTTTGAGACCCAAATGAGACATGGGCTGGGTTCAATCTGATTATCTTGCATTTACCCCATTGCTTAGTACAGCGCCTGGTACATAGTAAGCACTTAACAAATGCCATTACAAATAACAAAGAAGAAACAGAAACTCCTGATCATTGCCCTTAAGGCACACAATCAGCTGCCTCTCCTGACTTATTTTTGCTTTCCCCCACTACACCCCAGCTTGCACCCCGCCCGGCCGACGACCTCTTGCTCTTGCCCTCCCTTCTGCCTGAAACGCCCTCCCTCTTCACATATGGCAGATCACTGCTCTCTCCATCTTAAAAGCCCTTCTGAAATTTCATCTCTTCCAGAAGAACTTCCCTGATTAATCTCTCTTATTCTTACCCTATGTTCACCCACCAACTGCCACATTGTTCTAATGAGAATGATCATTATCATTATTATCATCATTTATATATTTATTAACACTCACTATGTGTCAAGCACTGTGCTAAGTACTAGGATAGATAGGAGTTATCAAGTTGGACACAGCCCCTGTCTCACATGGGGCTCACAATCTAAGTAGGAGGGAGGAAGATTTAATCCCTATTTTACAGTCGGGGAAACAGAGGCACAGAGCAGTTAATTGACTTGCCCAAAGTCTCACAGCAAGCAATTAGCAGAGCTTGGATTAGAATTCAGGTCTTCTGACTCCCAGATTTGTGCTCTTTCCACTAGCCATGCTGCTTCATGCCATATCAGCACATCCACATCACCAAAACTCTTGGGTACTTGCATCCTCCCTTAGCACTTACTTGTGTGCTGTATTGCTTCATTCTGCCTCAGTTCCCTCACCTCCAAATGGGGATTCAATACCTACTCTCCCTCCTACCCATACTGTGAGGCCCCCCTTGGGGTCTGATCATCTTTTATCTACTCCAGCACTTAATACCGTGTTTGACACGGTGCCACTCATGGTTTTATATCAAAGTCTGTCTCCCCCTCTAGACTGCAAGTTTATTGTGGGCAGGGAACATTTCTACCAGCTCCATAATATTGTACTCCCCTAAGCTCTCAGTATGTGCTTTTCACACAGTAAGCACTAAATAAATATGATTGATTGATTCTACCTGTAATTCATCTTACCGTCTCCCCCATAAGTTCATCAAGGGCAGGGATCATAGAGGAGCAGCATGGCTCAGTGGAAAGAGCACGGGTTTTGGAGTCAGAGGTCATGGGTTCAAATTCCGGCTCCGCCCCTTGTCTGCTGTGTGACTTTGGGCAAGTCACTTAGCTTCTCTGTCCCTCGGTTCCCTCATCTGTAAAATGGGGATGAAGACTGTGAACCCCACCTGGGACAACCTGATCACCTTGTAACCTCCCCAGCACTTACAGCAGTGCTTTGCACATAGTAAGTGCTTAATAAATGCCATCATCATTAGTATTATTATGTCTACCTACTTTATTGTACTCTCCCATGTGCATAATACAGCACTCAAAGTCCTCAATAATTGATTGATTGATGACTCAGAGGCAATGGTGGTGGCCCCAGCTCATGGAGCCCATTCTGGGTTGGTCCATGAAGGCTGTCATGACCCTTGCTGCCCTTACCACTGCACTGGCTAGTTGAGTTGTATACTCTAATAGTGCTATCACCTCTTCTAGACTGTAAGCTCAATGTGGGCAGAGATGTGTCTGTTTATTGTTATATTATACTCTCCCAAGCACTTAATACAGTGCTCTGCACACAGTAAGCACTCAATAAATATGATGAATGAAATTAGTAAAAGAAACAGGAGCCACATGTGCTCCAACAACGGCTGTATGACCACCTTAAAGGCCATGCATTAAAAGGAGATTTGGGCTCAACAGGAAACAGCAGCTGTCACAAAAACTTCCACTGATTCCCAACTCCAGAGTGGGCTTCCTCTATCCTGCTCCCTGCTGCTACCATTGACACTGCAGAGTGAAGAGGGTCCCCTTCTCCCATCCCTGCCATTTTGGAGTGTCTGGTCACATTACATATGTGACCACAACTGGCTACAGCATTTTAAAATTAGAGTGATCATGAAAACAACTAGCAGGAACCTATCAAGTGTAACTTTTAAAAAATACTTGTATCTCTCTCTGCCTTTCTGCTTTTTTCAATTGTTATCAGTTTCTAACAGTCTCTATCAGTCTCTGCCTCCACTTCGGCCCTGGCCTCTCTGTGACTATATATTCCTCTGATAGTTGCATTTGAGAACTACTGTTTTTTAAGGGGTTTGGTTGGCTCTCCCAATCTTTGGTCCTTTGGAGAAACTCTGATGTTCGAGCACAACAATTTAGGAGATAAGCCATACTACTATAGCAATACAGTGTACATATGGCTGTCCTTCATATTCAAAGACACTATTGATAGTAAAAAAAAACCACCTATGAGTCTGTGCCTGAATAGATCAATATGAGACACATAGTCTCAGACACACTGTGCACTTAAAAAAGCCGATCCTTGCCTAGTGAAATACAGTGCACTCTCCCCATCTTCAAAGCCTTATTGAAGGCACATCTGCTCCAAGAGGCCTTCCCAGACTAAGCCCCACTTTTCCTCATCTCCCACTCCCTTCTGTGTAGCCCTGACTTGCTCCCTTTTCTCTTTCTCTCCCCCGCCACCTCCACCCCCTAGCTCCACAGCATTTATGTATATATTTGTAATTTTATTTATTTGTATTGATGCCTGTCTCCCCCATTCTAGACTGTGAGCTCATTGTGGCCAGGGAATGTCACTGTTTGTTGTATTGTACTTTCCCAAATGCTTAGTGCAGAGTTTTGCACACAGTAAGCACTTTTAATAAGTACGATTAAATGAATGAATGAATGAAGTTGCAAAGTTGAAAAGTCTTCCCTTAAAGCAGAGCCTAATGTTTAATGCCATGCCTCGCCAATTCTTAGAAAAATGGGGGGCTGAAAAGAATTATGTCTTGCAATTTTTAGACACTTGGATGTAATGCAGATGTAAATATGCGGATAAACACAACTTCACTTCCCAAGCCCTGTCCCATGCCAGGGTCCTAAAAGAAATCAGGCAGCAGATAAAAGTAATGTTTTAAGTTCCATTCTTCTCTTGGTCAGTTTCCTGCTTTCCTTTCCTTTCTCCTCTCTTTACTCTTTCTCTCTCTTGCTTCTTCCTCATTGAAGTACACATTTCAACACATTCCTTATTGTTATCTGTAACTTTTTTATCTTTCTTTCCAAACAGCACCTTTCTTCTCCCTTTTTGTCAGTTTCATGGGAATTTTATTTTGTGTGAACTCTGAATTTGTTAAGTTGCAGATAGGCACCCAGAGATATGGGGGGGGGTGGGGGGGCACAGCCAGAGTAAAGAGACTGACACCTTTTGCAGGCAGCAATTTCATAGCTCAAGAGTCTATTTAGCCTCCTGCTATCCTGATGGAATGTTTTCAGTTAATTATTCAGCAGTAATGTATAACTCATATATTATCTTTCACACTTCCCAAAGAGATGCTTCTGATAGATGTAGTAGATAGAAACAAAGGGAAATTGGTCCAGAGCGCAAAGGACCATTTGTTCAGCAGACTTCCTGCAGCAGGGTTAAAGGGGCTTTCTGCTCCTGTCAGGAAGCATTTCTAATTGGGTTTATGACCTTATTTTTAGAATGTGAAAAAGATGGCCATGGTTGGATTTTTTTTTCCATACCTCCTACAATATTTAACCCCAAGGGGTGTAGCAAGTCCCCTAAAAAGACACCAAAAACAACAAATGGAATACTGCGTTTCTGAGACAGGCTTCGTTCAGGCTGGTCTAGAGCTCCCTGAGTTTCTGCTCCTTATTGCAGCATAGTATAGTGAATAGAGCACAGCCTGGGAGTCAGAAGGTTGTGGGGTATAATCCCAGTTCTGCCACTTGTCTGCCATGTGACCTTGAGCAAGTCACTTCACTTCTATGTGCCTCAGTGGGGATTAAGACTGGGAGCCCCATGTGGGACAGGGACAGGGACTGTTTCCAACCCAATTTGTTTGTATCCACCCCAGTGCTTAGTGGAGTCCCTGGCACACAGTAAGTGCTTAACTAATACCACAATTATTAACAATAATAATAATAATAATGGTATTTATTAAGCACTTCCTATGTGCAAAGCACTGTTCTAAGCCGGGAGTAGAACCCATGACCTCTGACTCCCAAGCCCGTGCTCTTTCCACTGAGCCATGCTGCTTCTCTATTATTATGCAGTAACCCCAGTATGTACCCAGCACCCAGGCCAGGGAGACTAAGTCCATTCAGGGCCTTTCCAGAGGTTCATGTTGCTGAATGTCCGGCATTGGCATGGCCCTAGGATAGATCAATCCAAACTAGAATGTGAACATACCCTAGCAGGACAGTCAGACAACACCTGGTGTACTCATAGTCTTCAAAAGCCCATCTACAAGGTAGGAGAGTGGATAACTTAATCAATCAATGGTGTTTATGAATACTTACTTTGTGCAGACCACTGTACTAAGCCCTTGGGATAGTACAATACAGGTGGTAGATATGATTCCTGCCCTTGAGGAGCTTTCAGTCTAATGGAAATTAGAGTCCAACAGACCTCGGCTTCTGTTTATCATAAACTGGGTAGTCACTCTAAGTCCTTCCACTTCATATACTGTAGGCCAACACATTCGGTCTGCTGCTATCACTTCTCAATCAATCAAGAGTTGGCTTTAAGGCGGACTTCACAAGGCACTTTTACCCATTTCATGTTGTTGAAACTCTTCAATGTGCCATACTGACCAAATTACTTAGCTTAGGCAATTATCAATATGTATTTGGAGAACTGTCCCCTCTGCAATGGTATTTATTGAGTGCTTACTTTTTGTAGAGCAGCTGTTCTAATCACTTAGAAGAATCTGGTACACAAGCTCTGCCTTCAAGAAGCTTATGGTCTAGCAGGGAAGAAAGGCTTCAGGAATCAATCAATCAATAGTATTTATTGAGCACTGTGTGAAAAGCACTGTTCTAAGTACTTGGGAGAGTAGGATACAATAAAGTTGGCAGACAGTCTAGAGGGGGAGGCAGACAGTGAAATAAATTACAGATAGGGGTAATGACAGGATATAAGGATATGCGCTGTGGTGCTGAGGGTGGGGTGAATATCAAATGCTTAAAGGGTTCAGATTCAGGTGCATGGCAAAGTAGGAGGTCCAGGAAGGGGAATGAGGGCTAAACATGGGAGATATAATTTGAGGAGGACTTTGAAGACTTTTCAAATAATTCACACCTTAGTCACATCAATCCCACTACCACCCTTAGAATACATGCATTTCATTCATTCATTCAATCATATTTATTGAGGGTTTACTGTGTGCAGAGCACTGTACTAAGCGCTTGGGAAGTACAAGTTGGCAACATATAGAGACGGTCCCTACCCAATAGTGGGCTTTTATTTTCATCCTCAACACATGCGCATATGTATATTTTTCAGATTTTCATTTGTATAATAAATTATGTATTCTGCTATTTCACCCCAATGTAGTTGAACTGCTTCCTGTTATATCTATTATATTACTCACACAATGTGTAAATAATGTTTATCCTTCTATCTCCTCCATTATACTGTGAGCTCCCTGAGGACAGGAAATGTTTGTCTTGCTTTTGTGGTACTTTCCCAAGTGCTGTGTAGAATATTTTGCAATCATGAGGTGTTCAATAAATACCACTGATTGAGAAATTCATCAGCTTTTTCAGACAATTGAATTTGCTCAGACTGAGATGACAGGAGGAAAGGAAAAAATAATACAGAGACCATATAATATTTGGTGCAGTTAAAGTGACAGTTAATGGCTTCCCTAAAGCTAGGGGTCCTCCTTTCCCACTACATTTCAATCTGCCTGAATAAACCTCTTCACCATTATCCACACTCCACTTTCCTAACCCAACCCAACTTTCACATCTTCTTCCTTGCTTCGAATGCCCTTCCCCATTACTTCCTACTTTCCAAACCACATCCCACTCTCCGGCATCCTGGGTCGTTGCACTGGGAGAAGCCCTGTGGAAACTTCAGAGAGCTCACTTAAGTGTTACTTCATTGAGCAGGTCTACCAAGTCTGTTGGATTGTACTCAGGCCAAGTGCTTTGTACAGTGCTCTGCACAAATAAGTGCTCAATAAATACCATTGATGATTGATTGATTTGCTTTTGCATTGGGCCTCGTGGTACCTTATAGATCAGCTCCACAGGAGGCAGGATTTGAGTTTCTTGCTCTGGTACTTGTACCTCTTGTTCATGGAGCCACCCTATAGGGACCCTTTACTTTGGGGAGAGAGAGTCATTCATTTAATTGTATTTATTGAGTACTTACTGTGTGCAGAGCACTGTACTAAGCACTTTGGAAGTACAATTCGGCAACAGATAGAGGAAATCCTTACCCAACAATGGTCTCACAGTCTACATGAATCTATCTACCCAGTGGTGTATTCCCCAGTTAAGCTATGGCTCTCTTAACCTGTTTATTCCATTTATAATGTTTATTAACTTGAATCTATTTCGATTCTTCCACTTTTCGTTACGGCATGTTTATTTACGTCTGTAGTCTTCCCCATTATATTGGAAACTTTCTGAGGGCAGGAAATGCCTTTAACATCTTTTGTATATTCCTTAAGGGCTTAGGAAACAGCTCCGCATGCCTAGTCACTAAATAAATGCCAAAAATGATGAATGTTATCCATTTGATTTATTTAAATTCAGTAACTACTGTATAATTCATTTAAATTCAGTAGCTACTTAAGGATAGGTATTTGGCCCAAGCATTCCAAATAATTTTGTATGCAAATATCATCTCAGACACTAAGTATAAAAAGATATCATTAAGGAGCATGTAATAAAATCTCATCTATACCCATGGCAAACTTAATTTGTCGTCAGCTTACCCAGGAGTGAAATCATTATGGAGACTGTAGAGGATAGTGCTCCAGACCAAAAATTTCCTTTGCATCTTGAGCATATTTAATTAAATCCTATACTGTAATCTGTATTAAACACAGCATTACAAATTGTCGATTATTGTAATTCATATATTAGGTTTTTTTCACCTGAACTAAAGTGACTTTTGAACTCTAAGAATGGGACCAAAAATATCAACTACCCGGCACAGATAAAAATTATATAAAAATATATTATTACTGTCATTTGAGAAAGATGCATGTTCTCTTTAGTTTTAAATCATTTGGTTGCTTTGAGAAGGGCTGTAGGTTTTTTAATACATCAAAATTACGAATATTTTACTGAGTTCATTTGTTATCATGATTAACACTAGAAAATAAACTCAGATATTTTAAAACATCACATAGTCCTTTATCCTTTTCCTAGCTCAATAAAAGACTTTACAATACAATGTCCATAAGGTCACTTTTTTTGACATATAGGTTGTACAGAATAAGGCTGGCCAATATGAGGTTCATTTCCAGGCATCCAGTGGCTTAGTGACTTTATTCTTTTCTAGATCAATAAAAGGTTTTACAGTACAAATGTTCACAATGTCACTTTCTGACTTGTAGGTTGAACAGTATAAGGCTGGCCAATATGAGGTTTTTTTCCAAGCATCCAGGGGTTTAGCTGAAGGTGGAACATAGGGTGAATTCAGTCAAAGTTTGTCCTTTACTCTGAACCAGTCACACGGGAGGTTTTTCTTTTGTTTCTCTTCAGCCCCTTTGGTATACATGAGAATAAAGGGCTAGGGCCCCTTACAAAAGGGGAATTCGAGCAGATTTCTGAGTCTAAGAGCTCTGAAAGTTTCTTAGAACCATCTCAGGCTCAAGAGGGAGTCTTATCTACACCGACTCTACAACTGCCCCCCGACCCTCCAAAACCAGGTATATTAATAAGAAGGAACTCATCTATATAATCATATTATGTAGATCTGTTTATTTTTTCTTTATTAATTTTAAAATCGTGCACCATTATGCATGCCCAATTCATTCATTTACTTATTTCATTAATATATTCAAGAAAAGGTTCCCCAAAAGTAAATTGGAAAGTCCTGCAGTATTTTTTGTTCCAAACACTAGTGACACTTTGGTCTTGGAAAACTGCTATACAGTTTCACACAGACAAAAGGTATAAAGGTCTGTACTACTAGCCGACTTTAAAGAGGCAGGTAAAAACTGCAAGAGAAAGGTCAATGCCAGATAGTCTAGTTTTCTAGAATAATATTTCTGTAGTATTTATAACCTCACTAGGCACATCGCATATATTCACCGTTTCAGTCTTTCTACATAGTTGACAGTATTTTCATTGAAAGAGTTTATCCCACAAAGGTTGAGAATTCCAGAGCTTTTACATGTTAACTTTGAAAAGCAATTAAAGCAGAATTAGGCTGTCGCACCAGCTGCTCCGCTGTGGGGATGAACCGTTGTCCTTCCCTTTGAAAAATCGCGGAACTCGAAGAAGATGCGGGAGGCAAGGGAAAAAGCAAATTTGTCCTCTCCCAGAAGCTGGGAGGCGCTCCTTTTCTAGGCATTACGGTAGGCGGCGGTGATAAGAGAAACCATGTGGACTTGTTAACATAGGCACAGGCAGGAATGTGCGGAATGTGCAGCGCTTCCATTTAATGATCAGGAGGCAGAAGCGCCTCAATTAAAGTGATAGCAGCCTCTGCTTTACTGCGGGCTTAACGACAGCGCGCACACACACACGTGCACTCACACTCACACTCACCCACATTCCTCTTGATCTAGTTACCTTTGGCTGCTTGGGTCATCCGGGGAGGGAGCTTTAAAGGACTCTCCCTAATGCAACACGTGCGAGCAGGGAGAACCACTCCAGGATATTTCTACAGCCCTGATAGAGAGAAAGACACAAATTTCCTCCCTCCACATCACGGACCACTTAAAAACTCCTCCAAGTTAGTTCCCGCCGGAAAATATATACCCCCAAATCCTGGCCTCTGTAGCCATGCACAGGTTTCTAGGGGAGAATTGGAGGGAGGGCCCCGATGGTTTGATTATATAATAAATTGCAACTATTTAAAGTACCTTCTCCCCTCATCCACAAGAAATTTCCTTAAGCGAACACTAAAGACGTTTGCCATTAAAAAACTTATCTGTTAATTTACAAGCAGTTTCCTTTTAAATTATTTTTTCCTTCGAGCCCCCTCCCTCCCCCAACAGACACAGGCGAATACACCCACACACATACACACACCTTTAAATTCCAAGGTAAGTGATGGAAATGCTTCTGGCCTGGAGAACAATGCTATTAAGATCGAGGGCAGGACAAGGCGAGTCTAGAGAATCGTACAGTTTATAGTCGGGGAGTGGGAGGGAAGGGAATACAGTTTGGGTGGGGGGGTAGTTATGAAGAGGGCTTCAGAAATCTTACAGTTTGATGAGGATATGGGAATGGAGAGGCCCAACTGATTGCCTTTTTAGGGATATTTAGCTTCAAGACTGATTCTCATTGCATGTGTATAGATGCATTTAATATACAGTATATACAAATAATGAAAGGAACATCTTGGCAAGGCCAAAATAAGGAAATCTCAAGCACTATACGGAATGACAGTAGAATTTCCATTTCAAAGTCTGTTTCCTGTTAATGAATTGGGGTGGGGGTGAGTATGTAAAAATAGAAGTAAGGTATGGCACTTCGGTCTGGAAAAGAAGGGCTACCTCAACCTCTTGGATATGTATTAATAATGAGAAGAAATGTTAAGTACTTACTAGGTGCCGAAGTACTGTGCTAAACTCTGGTGTAGGTACAAGATAGTCAGATCTGACCTGACCTATGTCACTCACAATATTTCCTCATTTCCCATGTAATCTCTACAAATTCTTTAAATTTAGCTTTTTTACCAGCTATATGAATATATGGATGGGCAAAGAGAAGAGAATGTATAAAAATTAAAAGATTCTTCAGTCACTACTAATAATTTAAATAACTAGAAAAAAATATTGACGATTAGTAGGTAAGTAGTTTATTTAACCAACTTGTATGTAAAGAAAGGGATGTGGATGAACACTTATTTGAGTTATTTTTTCTCAGTCAGACTATTTGGAACTCATTTTCCAGGCCAGGATTACTGTTACCCATTTGCACTAGAATATTTCCTGAAATACTTGGGGGGTCAAAGTGTTTTTGGTCTTAATTGTCCAAGTAATTAGCATAGTCCTAGACCTATTTTCCCCTCCATGTGCAACACATCTTGCTTTTGCCTAACTCTCCTAACTTCAGCATCTTTCTCCTATTTTCTTTATAGGTGCTCTGGGCCTCGGTAGGGTTCCGTCCTTGGCTCCTTTTTTGGTTTTTCCAGTACCCCTGGGAGAGGAAAGATAATAGGTTTGGACTGGAGTTCATTGATAAATGAATGACATGTACTGTGTACATGTCTGTAAGAAGCACCCGTTTTGTAACCTCAGATTTCATTGGATTTTACAAACAATTTTTGTGGGGGTTGGTGAAAAAATACCCGGGTAATTCATACCACAGAAGGGTAGAAGTTAATCGCTCCCTACACCAAGTGACCACTTTTGGGGCTCTGCAGAAATGGCCTTACTCGGTGCAATCTCCATAAACCTGAGCACAACACGTGCTCTGCCTGCCTGGGGAAGACTGATCGGAAAGAGAAGTACTTGCGTGCGTGTTTTTAAGCAACCCCTGAGAACTTAGCCAACTGAAATGAGAGCCGGGCTTGAACTAAGGAGCATTTTTCAATGAAGGACTTAAAAAAAAGTTTAACAATGAAAAACATTGACTGATGGGATGGAGAGGAGGAGGAATGGGGGGGAGGAGGAGGGGAAAAGGAGGAGGGGTCTCAACCCTTTAAACTTGCCGTCAGGTATCTAGCTCAAGGTGATTCCACCTACACGTGTGGGAAGTGGTTTGTTTAATTTATGGCATTCTTACAAACAAAAAGAGGATGGGTTTTCCTGTCGGGGATCGGAGTAAAACTTTTGACCGGTAAAGCCATCCCAGGGATAGTCCTCCAGAATACCGTTTCTTCTGCCCTGCTTCCCCATTCTCCTTCCCCAAGGGGCCGCATAGGATGACTTTTAGGGATTTGAAAAATTGCCTTCTCCTCTCTTCCCACCCCACACCAACCTCCCTGCCCGGTTCCTTCTCCGCTCCCCCCCCCCCCCCCCCCGGCTTCCCACACCAAAGGGCAATCGCGAACAGGACGTTTTCAAACCAATTTGCAGCCTTGCACGGTTTGAAGTGATTCCAAAAGACCCTTGATTGGAAGAGGGGGGAAGGTGGAGCATGATTTTAATTGCATTCGGATTTTCCTTTCAACAAACGTGGTTTCACTCTCGTGCAACGCGGTCTTTGTCTCATCATCATCATCAATCGTATTTATTGAGCGCTTACTCTGTGCAGAGCACTGTACTAAGCGCTTGGGAAGTACAAATTGGCAACATATAGAGACAGTCCCTACCCAGCAAGTGGGCTCACAGTCTCCCTATCATAAAGGAAGTGTAGTGCACTTTCAAATCAGTTCATAATCCTCGGATCCTGCTTCGTGGTGGTTTTAAAAAGGCAGAGCTCAAATTTTAACATTTGGGACACACTTTGTTTTTTAAGTACCTTCTCTTTTAAAAAAAAAAAACACTTTTTTTTTTGCACTCCGGAAGGCATTTTTCACCCAATGTCTGAATGCTTAGTTCCCTCGGATGTTTAGACATGCAACACGGTATAGCCGGTGGAGGTCAACCGTGGCCGCCTTCCCTCCCCTCACTTGGCCCCAAATGAGAATCCCCTTCCCGGCGGAGGTTTCCTTGACGGCGTTTCACGTTTCCAAGTTGGCGTTGCACTTTCGAGTCCGTCCCTGAGTCGTCGCAGAAATCAACCAAGTTCCTAGTTCAGATCTGCCTGATCCGCCTGGTAACAGATCTATTCCCCTATTGGCTTATGCTAATTCCAGTTTCCTCTTGTATTTCAACCCGGTTTGGGGGAAGTTCCCTCCAGGAATTAGAGCCAATTTTGTTGAAGTGGGCGATCTCCTTTATGCAACATTGCCACACGCAGAAGCAGGGCAGTCGTTGCACTGTCAGCTGGGTCTTGGTGGTGGAGGGGGGGGGGAGTTCTGTCTCCCTGTCGACAGGAAAAGCTGTAGATGATACCGCTCAGCCTCATAAATCATCCGGGCTGCCACACCGTCGCGGATTTTATGAATGAAAAAGCCGCATCGCTCGCATCGTGCTAGGGCTAATGCATAAGAGGCACCGCACTGTTGAAATAAAAGGAAATGTTTGTTGCAGGGGGAGGGGAGGAGGGGTGTGCGAGAGAGACACAACCGGTCTCACATCCATCCACAACCTATAGAGCGGTTTTATTGCACATTACGGTTCACTGCTAGCACTACTAATTATTGAAAGAACGGAATATCCTTGGGATGACTTTAAAAAAAAATCACTGAGAAACAGTTCAGTAGTTTTTGAAGGAGGCGGGATGGGGAGGGGGGCTTCCGGCCATTCGGGATGATTAGAACAAAAACATTTATTTCGCTTGAGGCAGGTAGGAGGGCTCAGGTGAGCTTCACGTGTTTCTCAAGTTGGTCCTGAAGGTGCAGCATTAAAAGCGAACTAGTAGTGTTTTAAACCGGACGTCAAGTTGAGTAGCCTTTTTTTAATTAAAGAGAGAAAATACTCTTGCTTTTTATAGGTGCAGATGCAGCTTTGCTCAAGTTGGGGGAAAATACACTTTTTCAGAAAAGTACTATAATGCTACAACGTTAGAACATCATAGGCATAGTTTTCCTATAAATCAGTATTCCATACAAACCGTAACTGAGCTTTTCTACCTGATTATCTCTCACAACTTGAAAAAAGTTCAGGCTTTATGTGGGTAGTAGTAAACTCTTTAAAACCATGGGAAGCCCTTCCTCTTACCACCAAAATAAGACTTGTCAAGACAATGCAGGATTATGTGACATGGAAAAAAGAATGTTAAATCCCTCCCATGAATTTTTATTTTGAAATTCTTGCAACCAAATATGGGGCAATAATCAGTATAAATTCTTAAATTCTTCTGTTAGAAAATTAGTTAGAGCTAACCCCATGATAAATTTAGGAACTGTGGCAATAGACTAGAAATCTTCAGTTTCCTGGATTTTTCTTCCTTTTGAAATTTAGCGCAGGAAATGCAATCCACCATTTTGTTATGATACTGACATCGTACGGAATATTTTAATTTTAAATATTTACTTGATCTCTTGCCTGTTTAGAGTTAACTTGCTCAGTTTCAATGAACTATCACCCATCTCCTGATGGCTGGGTGAAAAATCAGGAATTGTGATCTGTCGCAGGTTTCCAAAGTTAATGCAAAATTGCAAGTGGAAAAACAAGCATACGTTATTGTATGTCCCATAAATTCATAGGTTGTTTTTTTTTGCAGAGCACTAATATTTGGTGCAAGTGGTCCCCCAAAGTTCGCATAGAATGTCTGGCTGTGTGTGGCCTGGTTTCATTCATAATTTGTCACACGCTGCATAACCATCTCCATTTTTAAAACCATGCATGATCCACAGAGATAATTTGGATTTCCCTGCACCTCTCTCCCCTTCCTTTAAAGAAAGCTAGTCTGTCTGATTTGCATTTCTATTAAATCCTGCTTCTGTTTAAGCTAAGCAAAGGGGAAGGACTCGGGAGCCTATGGGATGGCTTTAAGGCTCTGCCCCTTGCTTTTGGCTTCTCTTCTTCCCCCTCACCCTCCCACCCCCTCTCCCCTCCTCCCCTTCCCTCTCTTTCTCATTCTCTCTTGTGCTTTGATCTCTGCTTAACAACAGTAACGTCACAAGGACTACAGGAGAGTTTTGTTGGAAGTTGCAAAGTTCTGGAGCCTCCAGAGGGCTGTAGCAGCAGTAGCAGCAAGCAGCATCCAAGGAACTCCTGGAAGGGGGGGAAGGAGAGAGAGGGAGAGGGAGAGAGAGAGAGGGAGAGCGAGCAAGGGAGAGAGCGAGAAGGCGAGAACGAGACAGAGGAGCAGGAGAGAGGGAGATAACCTTATTTCTTAGGAAGCTGAACTGCGAAGGAGACCGTCATGGAACATCAGCTGCTGTGCTGCGAAGTGGAAACCATCAGGAGAGCCTACCTAGACGCCAACCTTCTGAATGACCGAGTCCTGCAGACCATGCTGAAGGCAGAAGAGACCTGTTCGCCCTCTGTGTCCTACTTTAAATGTGTGCAGAAAGAAATCTTGCCGTATATGCGGAAAATTGTTGCAACTTGGATGTTGGAGGTTGGTTTGCTCAGAGATATCTTTAAAACCTTCTGCGGTTATCGACCCCAAAACCCTTGATTTTTTTTTGCACCCCCCCCCCCCCACCCCTTCCTCCTCCACCTCCAACCCTGAAGGCTTTTCGGAACAGTTTTTGAATGCTGTCGTGGGGGGTCAAGTGTGTTTTCAAGTATATCTTTTAGCAAGGAAGAAATGGGGAAGTGGGTGTGCATGGGGCGGGGGGGAGGGAGAAAAAAATCCAGGGTGAGGGGTTGTCTCCTAGGATTATTTGCCCTGGGGGTGGAAGTCAATGCCAGAGAAATAAAGCATTTGGGAAAGTTTGCGAACCCCTTGTCAAACCTCGATGCGGTTCCTGCTTTTGGATCGGCCGCCGGGTAGATGCTGTATCTTCCTGCTCCTGTGCCTCGCTGCTGCAGCCCAAATCCGCCAGCTATTTGGGGGGGGGGGGGGGGGAGAGGGGGGGGGGGCGACTGATTTTATTTTAAATTAATATCCATGTACACGTATGCAAGTGCTACTCGTGCCAGTATTATGCGCCATCTTTGTTCTTTTATTGCAAAGCAAAAGTGTTTATTAATAATTAGGGGGTGGGGAGAGGGGGAGGCTTTCCTAGAGCCACGCCGGAGGTTGGCGGGGGTGGGGGACGTTGGGGCCGGAACTGGGGTCCGGGCTGAAGTTGGGGGCGGGGGGCCCTGGAAGGGGGGGTCCCCGGCACTGTTGGGGGGAGCCGGCCGGGGGGGGGGCTTCCTTTGTTCGGAGCCCGAGGGCGAGCCGTGACCCCCAGACATGCTGGTGCACAGAGCGAGTTCTCCCTCCGCAAGGTCGCATGGCCCCGGAGAGCCGGGCCCGGGCCCCATCCCCCCCGGCCGGCCAGTTTGGGGGGGCTGCCCCGCGTTTTAGGGGGCCCGGGCCCGCGTCTTAGGGGGGCTGCCCACCGCCCAGGCGGCCGGACTGTATTTTCTCTGAATTTGCCAAAGTGCAGCGTGGTGCCCTTGCAGGGAGGAAGTGTCGCACGCCGCTTTCTGGGGGAGAGAGGGGGGTCGGGCGAATTTCCTTTCGGGGGGCGCCTCCGGGGCCCCCTTCGGCTCCCCCCACGCCCGGGATCGGTAAAGGGCTTCGCGGGGGTCATTTTCAGGGGTTTTTCGTGCGGGTGGGGATTTTTTAAATATTTTTAAATATTTTTTGAAAAGATGACGTCTGGGGAAATGCGGCGGAGGCGGCTCAGGACGCCACCTTTGTGTCTCGCAGCAGTAACAGCAGCAGGAGGAAAATCGGATAGCAGTTCTGTCTGCCGGCTGCACTTTTTCTCCCCCCAAAATTTATTTTATGTCCCTGCGGCACCTCTGCTTGCTAGGTCACCGCCCCCTCCCCCCCTTTTTCTGTTGGGGATGGATCGTCTGGAGTTGCAGGGAACAAGAAGAAGCCCCCCACTCCCCGCAAGATAGAGATGAGCAGCCCCAAGCCTATTTCCCTGCCACATTTTTCACTTCTGCACTCCCCCCCCTTGCGACTTTCTCTTTCAGTTTTCGAGGGTGGGGGTGGGGGGGGTCCTTGGGTGGGTCGAGGAAGGGTCGAGGAAGGGCAGAAAGGGCCGATCTTCTTTTAAATTTGTCTTTTTTTTCTATTCTTTCCCCCACCATCTTCCCCCCCTCTCCCCCCGTTTGCCCTTCAAGCCCCGATGGCCTCTTCTGTACACACGTTATTTAAAACATAACATCTGCTTTTTTTTTTTTTCCTCCCCGAGTTGGCTTCAAAGGTCTCTCTCTGTTGCAGGTTTGCGAAGAGCAGAAGTGTGAAGAGGAGGTGTTTCCCCTGGCCATGAATTATCTGGATAGGTTTTTGTCGCTGGAACCCCTGAAGAAGAACCGATTGCAACTGCTGGGAGCTACCTGCATGTTTGTGGCTTCAAAAATGAAGGAAACTATCCCTCTGACCGCGGAGAAACTGTGCATTTATACCGATAATTCCATTCGACCTGACGAATTACTGGTAATTTCCTGTTTACCGCATCCGAGAGGGGAAAAAAAAAAATCCAGGGAGAACGGCTGCATCCCCTCCCTCCCCTCCCTCTCTTTTCCCCCCTCCAACCCAAGGCCCGGGCCCTTCGTGGACTGACTAACCGCTCTATCTCCGGGCTGTTAATAAAAGTTAGAAATCTAAAGATAACCAAGACGTCACCTTCCCAATTCTTTGCCACCCCACGAGTGCACCGCGAGTCCGGAACCCGTGTATTTCACGAACCCGGGGTTGAAACGCCAGCTATGGTGTGGGGCGTTGGGGAGGCCCAGTTGGCGACCCTACATGGGCCTGCCTGCGGTTATCTCCAGGCCCCATCTTTTCTCGAGAGGGAAAGGGGCCTGCCAGATACGTTGTTAGTGGGGAGGGAGTCGGGTGAGATCTACCCCACACCCAAAGATGTTCAATAACTATCGTCACCACTGCCCCTCCACCCCAGGCCGGCCCCTTCTTCTTTTCCCCCCGCCCCAAGACCGGCCCGGCTCGCATATACCGCGTTTGTCCCGAGTACAGTAACGTGGCTGGAAAAATGGGCCTCGCGCGCCCTCCAGCGGCGGTCCTGCGCGTTCACTCCCCTAATTAGCGAAGCATTTCGTTCCAGATGGTGGGAGGTCTTTTGTCTGCCCTTTTGCAAATAATCCCCCTCATACTAATAATATTTTCACAGAACACCTCCTGCCTTTTTTTTTTTTAATGGAGGAGGCAGGTTGGTTTTTTCCTTGCGGTATCGAATTATCTTCCTAACTCACTCCCAGAGCGTGCATCTCACCCAAAGGGCCGAACCTTGCAAACCAGCATCCCACGAAAGCAATAAAGACGGACGGTGACCCAAGTTTTGCTCCAGACCCCCCTTGGTCTCTCGAGAAGTGGCCGACCTCCTCTCCTGGAGCCATATGTTGAACGGAAGCCTCTAACCACTTTATCTCCCCTCTCCTCCCGTTTTCTCCCCTTTCTCGCTCTCTTACAGCAAATGGAGCTGCTGTTGGTAAATAAGCTGAAGTGGAATCTGGCCGCCATGACTCCACACGATTTCATTGAACATTTCCTTTCTAAAATGCCCCTGGCTGAAGAAAACAAACAGATCATCCGCAAACACGCCCAGACTTTCGTGGCTCTCTGTGCTACAGGTATGTGAAACGACATCCCCCACCCCTCACTCTGCACATTGGGCAGGGAACGTGTCCACTAATTCTGTTGTCACGTACTCTCTCAAGGGCTTAAAACGGCTTAAAACGGCTCTCTGCACATAGTAAGTGCTCAATAAGTGCCGTTCATTGATCTGGAACTCCTTCTACCCTCCCTCCCCGCACCTCTGGAATCACTAGAGCTCCACGGGAAGGGTGCAGAAATCTGGATCTGCCCCACACCTCAAACTGGTGGGACAGGGGCTTTAAGGAGGTTTTAGCCCCGTTATGTGTAGGGTTAGATCAATCAATCAATCGATTGTATTTATTGAGCGCTTACTGTGTGCAGAGCACTGTACTAAGCGCTTGGGAAGTACAAGTTGGCAACATATAGAGACAGTCCCTACCCAACAGTGGGCTCACAGTCTAAAAATATCCCTGCCCTTAGATCCCTGCCCTTAGGGCATTGGGTGCCTGGGAAGAGGGTGAGTGGAGAAAGATGTCTTTTAAACAACCAAGTAGATTTGTGTGTGTGGGTTTCTTATTTGTTTGTTCGGTTTTTATTAATATTAGTTGGAGTGAGGCGGGGGAGGACTCAGCCCGACTCCGAAATTCCCCCCACAGAGCAGCACAGCTGCCGGCAGGCGGGGCCTTGGCTGCAGGGCTGGAAGCAACCCACAGTCTTGCATGCAAGCCGGGACCCCGGCTGGCTGGCTGGCTGTTGGGGGGGCGTGGGGGAGGGCAGGGGGAAATTCCCTGCTGTTGTACCAACTTGCAGGCAGGTTTCAGCTTCCGGGCCGAGGACAGGAGCCGCCTGTCTCCCCCTTCCCCGTCCCAAGCCCCCATTCCTCCCTCCGCGCATCCCTGAAGCGTCCCACCGACCCCCCTCCCCGGCCTCTCGCCGGAGCTGGGCCGGCGGCCAGAGGGGGCCTGGTGGGGAGGCGGCAGGGAAGGGGCGAGCCCCAAGCAGTCCGCACCACGTGCTCCCCGCAGCCCGGCCATGTGCGGGGGCGGGGGCCGCCGCCGCAGGAGAAGAAGCTCTGGGCACCGAGGCCCCTGGCCCAGTTGGGCCGCCCTGCCAAGGGCCCGGGCGCTGTAGAGGGCGGGGAAGAGGAGGAGGAGGAGCAGCCGTGGCATTGGTGGCGCCGGCAGCCACGGTCTCCCTTCCTGCCAGGAGGAGGGGCGTGTTGCAGCCAGCTCTGAGGTGGGTGGCTGCAGAGGCAGATCGCCCGCTCTGCCTCCATCCTCCACCCCGGGCACCGCTTTGACCCGGGTTGCCCGACTCACGTGCCCCTGGGGTTTGCAAGCAGGACCCATCCTGGCCTAACTCCCTCCTTCAGTGCCCCACTCCCCCGACCCGTTTCCTCCTCCTCCTCCTCTTTACTCTCTCCTGTAAGTCCATCCCTTGCAGGGCGCCTGGCTCACTGGTTTTTCTCCTGATCACCGATCCTGGTCACACAGGACTGTGGGAGGGGAAACTGGCAACAGAATGGGACTGTTGACACTAAAGGGCACAGAGTGTGTCCTCGTCGTCGTCGTCGTCGCCACTGGCTTTCCTCCCTTTCCCCCACCCCCCTTCCGGCAGAGGAAACAAGGCTTCGGAGGGAGTGGGAAAGCCCTCTTTCTACCCAGGACTAGCAAGTGCGAGAAAGGGCACTGAATAGGGTAGAGGGAGGGGTGAAGGAGAATATTGCAAAACAAACCAAACTCTCCCCCCTCCCCACTCCCTACTAGGCAATAAAGGCTCAACTCTTCTACCAGACAGACTTCCCCCTCTCCCCCCCCCCCCCCCCCCCCTTTAATAAAATCTGGACTGAGTTCCGCCTTAGGAATTGTGTCCCTGGTATTTCAGGATAGTTTTGCATTAGACAAGAGCTGGGAAAACTTGCCCCCCTGGCCATTCAACTCTGAATCCTCAATTGCTCATTAATCACTCACCCATTTGCTAAGTTCAGGTTTTAGGGGAGCTCATGGAGACTCCTTAGGAAACAAGCATAGAATTTTCTGTGGGTTTTGATTCTATTGCCCTCCCTTGGATTCCTCACAGAGCTATTTCCTGATCCTTCTGGGAAGCCATGACTCCTCCCTACATATTAAGAAAGGGTTGTGTTACAGGGCTTTACCCTACAGTGCTGGGGCCCAGACCCTCTGTGGGAGTCCAGTTCAAATGTCTGATCCAAAGGTGCTCTAAGCAGCTAAGATATTTGAAGCTTTCACATACCCTTTTATGGAACTGGAAATGTTTTCTTAGAATCAAAAATGCTGGAGGGTAAATAATGGCTGCCTCAAATCAATGGTTCTGCAGTAAATACTTACAGGGCTATCCTACCAGTTGAGTCCACTTTCAATTGGGTGTTGTTCCTGGATGTATGTGAGTACATGTGTTTAGTTATTACCAATCTCCTATTTGAAATTGGGATGTTTAACCTGGTTTGTGCTGGCAGTGGCAGTGGAGAAAACAAGAATAGTTCAAAGGTTGTCGACTAGCTAGGATTCCAGTACTTTGATCTACTGTCAGTCAATGTTGTTATGTAGAGAGGGCCTATATTTTAACACTGTAGTGCATACGACCTTAGTAAATTGAAAGTACTGTAACCTGAGGACTGTTTCAAGATTTATGTTGAAAATGATGATTCTCAAAGATCTTCATTTTTACTGACCTTTTTAGTTCCTTCTTTGGTGTTAGCTCTCTTCTCCCCCCCCCCCCCCCCCATTTTTTATGATAAGGTCTGTATATTTATGTAATGTTTATTGGAAATTTGGGATTCCAAATCAGGGATAGATAAAGAATATGTAGTTTGAACAATAGCATCACTTGGGCTTCTACTAGATTTGGATGTGTGTTTGTTGGTTTTTCTAAACTCTGTTTAGGTTAACCTAATTCAGATTAATTGCAGTCGGTGTTGCATTTTGTCTCGGCACTTTGGTTGAGCATTACTTGAAATACAATCTGTGCCCTAAACTATAGGGGGAGATCACTTGAGAGGAGACAGCGAAGTCATTTACGTAATTTTTTTTAAAGTGCTAATAAAGGCAGAGGAAGGATTTTTCTTTTCCACAAGAAAGGATATTTAAAGGTAATGTGGAGAGGAATTATAATTCCATTTGAATTCCCCATAGAACAGGATTATGTTTTTTCTTCCTATTAATATGTGCATATGTGTATAAAATAATACACTTTTTTTTAATACCAAGGACCTTCTTTGTGCTGCGGTAGGTTAGAAAAAAAATTACCAGTTTTGTTTGAAGTTAACACATAATTGAGCTTAATGAATGGGCCTTGGCAAGGGCAAGCAATGCAAGGATAACTCAAAGAAATGAGGCTCTTTTGCCTAACCTAAAGAACAGTGTTAAGGAAAACTCAGCCCTTTACAACAAAACAATGAATAGGAACAAATATTGGAGCTTCAGCATTTAATTATGTACCTCTCCTTATCTAAACATATGAGGCCTTTCCTCCACCCCCTTTAATGGAAAAAAAAGCCTTTGAAACAAGTTTGCCACAATTATTCTATTCTATACGCTTTAAAATTGAGTCTCAAGGTATGTGACCAGTTGGAACCTGTTGCATCTTGCAGAAGTGATTTATGTGTGCAGTTTTGATTTGCCTCAATGAAAAGATTTTCATTCATAGCTCCCAGCTCTCAGACTGGATGGAATTGCCCCATTTAAAAAGGAAAAGAGGTGACTCGCCTTGTTAGGAATTTTTTTTAAGTCGTTACAGCGCCTAGATGCTTGCTTTGTCCTCCCTTCAGGGTGGCTGGCATTCTTCTCTCTCCCCCTTCTCTCTCCCTCTCTCTCTTTTTAACAACGCTGAAGTTGTTTATTCTTTTTGGATGAAGTCTCAGATAGGCTACTGGGGATGTGTGCTTCAATTGATGGGGGCCCCTTCTCCATTGTGGCTGTGTCAGGTCTAATTCATCTCACCGAATTCCCCTTGTTCCTGAGCGCTCAATAGCGCAAGATGAGGCGATGGAGGTTGACAATGATGCCACACTCTTAACTTGGGGGCATCCAATTACAGGCGAGAGGGGCCCCCCTGATTAATATGCTGAAATTAGTGGCCTCTGCCACAAATAATTCCTTGTTGAGCGCAACAAAAAGACAGTCAGTCCATGCTGCTTGTCTGGAGTGGTTATGGACCAGAAAGGGAAAGACACAGAATCATCATTTAAACTTCATTATCACTTTTCCACCTTTAAATAATAAGTGAGTGCGTGTTTGTGTATGTGTGTGTGATTGAACTTCTCTTCCTGTTTATCATCCTTTCGAGAAAAGAAAATATTCCCAACCCTCTGTAAACTCGTTAACGTTAGGACTCTGTCTACTAATTTGCTTTTTCACATTATAGTTTCATAGAAATCAGTATTAGTGTAATTTTTTTAGCATGTTTAAAGGAAAAAGGCAATAAAATATTCATGTGCTCTAACTGCCTTTTGTGTACCTTTAAAGAAAGGTAAGCACAAGTCTCATGGGGGAGGGAGAGGGTGGTTATGTGTATGTTGAGCATCCAGTGACAGCAAACGGAAATCAGGAAATTTAGGAAGGTAGGCAGCAAGGTGAGAATGGACCCATCAAAAATAATGGGTGCTTCTTCTGTTACAACATTCTTCTAATTAATCCCTAATTTAGATTAAGTACCCAGAACGGTTAACACTTTGGGGGGAGGTCTAGGATGAATGTGAGTCTGGTAATCAATGCTTAGAGAACTTTGCTATAAAACTATATGGTGAAGTTTCATTTTTCTAGCAGATTATTCCCAATAGTGACAGAACGTGTAAATCACTTATCTTGTGCCACAAAATGCATTATGCCAGTTTGCAGTCCTTGGATTACCTTTTTTTCTAAGCATGTCAGATGATGATTATTTCTTTTAAGTGATGAATGTGTAGCTGATTCTTAAAATTGTTGGTGGTTATAGCTTTTTGAAATTCCAATGAAAGTCAGGTTCATTAAAAGGTGCATTGCCACTAACGTTCCAATCCCCTTCCACCCAAGCCCCCCGGGGAAATTAAAACCTTGAGAAATTTAGTAGGGCAAAATCTTTCTACCTTTCTCTTAAACTCTGCCACAAATTAAATGCATTCCTAATTAGAAGAAAGAGCTTTAAGCATCAAAATGTGGATTATTCCATAATGCTACTACTACTAATAAAAGAAATAACTTTGTAAATGGCAGAGATAGGCCCCTCAAGGAATCATGGGAGTGGCTTTGTCAAGCGACCTACAGCAATGCGGTCTGGACTGAGGCCCAGGCTCTTGTCAGCATGGTGTCACATCAGAATGTAACTGATTGTCCGCCAGTTCTCCGGACCCCCGTCACTTAAGTTATGCCACATTACATTAAATCTCTGTTGCCAGGATGGATAGCAGCCAGTGACAGGAGACTCGGTGGAGACAAAGAATTTTTAAGATGAAGCCTTCATTTAAATATGTATTATCCAGTGGCTGATAGGTTTGAGCAGTGAGGCTGGGTTTATATATACATACACACACATACATATGTATATTAATCTGAAATATGAATGTTAATGGATATACACATTAACATTTAAAATGTGGCCTTTTTGGTTATCAAGTCGCTGTGTCGACCCAAATAACATTCTTATGTCTTATCCCTTGCATATCATATTTGCAGTGGTTTTGTCCGGCGTGCTAGGCTCCCTGGAAGTAATAGAGTTCAGGGCCATGCCCTACCTCTTCCTATCATCTAACCTGAAGTTACCTATTTTAAAGTAACGCAATGAGTCTTTTGGGACTTTGTAAAAGTGAAATGATCAGTAGTTGCTAGGGTATCATTAGGGTGTTTTTTTGTTTGTTCCCCAGAATTTTGAAGGGTGAAAACTTTCTCTGATATTTTGGTGTCACAAATGAGAAGCCTGTTCCTATGCTGAATTTTTTTCTTTTTTTTCTTTTTTTTTTTTGTGTGTGACAGATGTTAAGTTCATTTCAAATCCACCCTCCATGATTGCGGCAGGTAGTGTGGTAGCAGCAGTGCAAGGTCTCCATTTGGGAAGTTCTAACACTTTTCTCACCTATCAACGCCTCACACGTTTCCTATCACAAGTTATTAAATGTGACCCGGTAAGTGATCATTGTTATGCCTCTTGGGTAGAAGTAAAGATTGGTAGTAGTTCTCTCAGACGTTCTGCGTAGCTCTCTTAAATCCTCACAACTGAGGATTTCATTAAAACTGGAGGGTTTCATTTTCATTAATAACTGGAGAGTTTCCCAGCGGCAGTCCATTGGTACAAAATGCCACAATCAGGTCTAGGGTTCCTAATGGTCACCAAACACATCAACAAAGCAAAGGAAACTATTAATTGGTTTGGGACAATTACAGAGCCCTGTATTCCGTTTGTAGGTAATTAACCAGTAGCCTGCTTAGGACAAAACCTGTAAAATAAGGCTAGAAAATAGTTCCCAAGATTGCCTTAAATTGGAACTCATGGTATCTCTGACCTTATCTTTGACCACTACTGAGACTCTTTATTGTGCCAAGTGGTGTGAAAAGCCTTTCTGAAGGGGGTTCTAATTATCTAATTTGGTTTATTATGTGTTAGACCTGCACAGTAGCTGGTATTGAATTCCTCTTGGAGTGAATGCTTGTCTCACTACTTTCTGACAAGGTAGATGGTCATCGCAGAACTCTCATGTTACCCTGTGGCTTCCAGGAGATGCACATCAGTAACTAGTGAGCCATAAACCTTTCATGAGTGAATGGGCCAGGAAGAGAGCCTACAAGGAAGGCCTAAAGTCAATGATCCATGACATAATGGTGTGTGAAGTTGGGGCAGAGTTTAGCTTTGTTTGGTGACAATATGGACGACCAGTAAATAGATGGTTTAAAAAGGTTCTTGTGAGGTCCCACAATAATGGACAATAAGTCAGATAGAGACAACCTTTATTTTATATCAGTGTCTGAGATTCTGCTCTAAATTCTACCATTTACCAGTTTTCCCTTGAAATACTAAATTGTCTTCTCAGTTCCTTTTTGGAAAAATGACAGCTATCCAATTATTTACAGTTTATTGGTGGGTTTCTTTTTTTTCATTAAACGAGCTCCAGGTTTTAAAAGAAAGCCACACCTCCATGAGAGTTTATAAAGCGAAGCAATAATTAGTTTGTATGCCCCAGCCTTAAGAAGTACCGTGGTTCTTAGGTCTCCTAATAGCTGCAAAGGTCTGTACCTTTGGATTGTGACTGCCTCCTAGTGGTCCATATTGGTTCAGCATATATTATTATATCATTCAAACATTAAATAATAAAAATAATAATAATAATGGTATTTGTTAAGCGCTTACTATGTGAAAAGCACTGTTCTAAGCGCTGGGGAGGTTACAAGGTGATCAGGTTGTCCCGTGGGGGGCTCACACTTTTAATCCCCATTTTACAGATGAGGTAACTGAGGCACAGAGAAGTTAAGTGACTTGCCCAAAGTCACACAGCTGACAGTTGGTGGAGCCAGGATTTGAACCCATGACCTCTGACTCCAAAGCCCGTGCTCTTACCACTGAGCCACGCTACTCATGTTAGTATTTATTAATCACCGGGATAGAGCCTAGAGACCCTAGCAGTGTTAGCTGAGAGTTTGGAACACTAAGAAATATGTCTTATGAGATTGTAAAGTACACACATACCAGAGTGTCGCTGACATCAGTCTAATTCAAGAACTAAAAGTCTGGTATTCCTAAATAGATGCTACCCACGTGGGTAGTGATGAATTCAGAAGAAAGTATTTTTGCTATTCACCACCACATTTAGTCTGCCATGGCATAGGAGTTTGAACCATAGAGAAGAGCATATATTGGGTCCCGATTTAGTCTTTGTCAGAGTTCCTTAAACTTTAAGGGGAGAGAGAGTTTCTTGATTTTTGTTGTTTATGGTACTTGTTAGTGTAGGGTAAGTACAAGCTAGTTAGGTTGGATGCAGTCCCTCTACCACATGGGGCTCCCAGTGTAAGAAGGAGGGAGAACTGGTATTGAATCCCATTTTACAGCTGAGAAAACTGAAGCACAGAGAAGTTAAGTGACTTGTTCAAGGTCACATAGCAAGCAGTTGACAGGATTAGAACCCAGGTCCTCTGACTCCTAGGCTCATGCTCTTTCTCCACCAGACCATGCTGCTTCTCTTGATATTTGGCTCAGCTCTGCCTCTATGTTTAAAATTTTGCCTAGAATTGTTATTTGACTTATAAATAAATGACTGGAATCACCAATATGTGGGGTCAATTAAAATTATTGCCAAAGCCTCACTTAATCAGTTCCCATTGTATCCCTCTTCAATATAACACAATAATTAACCCGGAGGATGAAAAACTAATTGGTTACAGAAATTTGAAAAGCTGGCCTTGTGTTCTTTTTAGGGTCGTTAAAACTTAGCGATGATCCCTCTTTTGTTGTTTAAAATAAAAGAACACTAGCCATCTAAGTGTAATACCAAGGAGTTGCATTAAATTATCTTTAGTAGAAATCAGTTTAATTTGAAATTAAATTAACAAAACTTTCATCTTAAAACATGTCATGGGTTCAAATAGTAATGAATTTGTTTAATCCAGTGAGCAATCTGATTCCTATTGGCATGCCGAAGCACAGAATTTTGTTTTATCTAGAAAGAACTAAATATTTTAAATATTTTGTACAAAAATGTTTAAAAGTTATTAGGTATTGGTCATCCTTCTCTAGACATGAGCAAATGAATGTTACCTGACTGATATTCCTATAAATTAATGTAAGAGACCAATTTCCCATATTGTCTTTGATTAGTAATCAATCAGTCGTATTTATTGAGCACTTACTGTGTGCAGAGCACTGTCTTAAGCACTCGGGAGAGTACAGTATGACAGCTGGTAGACACGTTCCCTGCCTACAACAAACTTACAGTCTAGTAGTAATTAGAAATCAGATTGTCAAAGTTAGGATTTGGGGACTGACTTCTGTCAGCCTCTTGCCGACTCAGATTGGGTTTCTGTTAATGTAGTGGAATTTGCTTGCCCTCTTCTTCCCTTCCTCCCCCCAAACCCCCCCCCCCCCCCCAAACTAGAGACACCTTCAGACATGCCTGTTATCCACAGTGATCTAGGCAATAAATAAACAAAGAATTCCCATGTCCATGTTGGAGGTTTGGTGGGATTTTTGTTTTTATGCTAGGGTGAATTTCAGTGTGAACCTTTTATTGTGCATGTTTTATTAGCAAAACATTTTGCACACCTCAAGGTGCAAACTTTTTTTTTATACACTGATAAGGATAATTAAGCGTTCAATAAATACAGTTGAATGAATGAATGATTAATCCAGGAACAAATTGTATGCTGGAATATTTGGGTAGTGAAGCACAAAAATCCTTCATAATCTCACTGGAAGAAAAAAGATTAGTCCCCAGTAATTGTATATTACCAAAATAATATACGTAATTGTGGTATCTGTTAAGTGTTTACTCTGTGTCAAGCACTGTTCTGAGTCCTGGGAAAGATACACATAGGCCTCAGAATCTAAGAAGGAGGGAGAACAGGTATTGAATACCCATTTTACAGGTGATGTAACTGAGGCACAGAGAAGTTAAATGACTTGCCCCAGGTCACTTCAGCAGACACATGGTGGAGTTGGGATTAGAATCCAGGCCTGTGCTCTTTCCATTAAACCCGCTGCTCCCCTAATTGGAAACTTCTAGAGACTATCTCTAAAACCCTCCACCCTCAATCTTTCTTGCTAGACTGTAAACTCCTGGAGAGCAGGGATAAGGTGTTCTAATTCTATTGTACTCTCCCAAGCGCTCAGTAAAAATTGATGGATTGGTGATTGATTGACTGAACAAATTCATTCAGGCACCCCTGTTCTGAGTGCGTTCTATTATATTCAGTATTAGGCCTGGTTCTGCATTCAGTTGAAGCATGTGATTCATAACACTTCCTCTGCTGAAGGTGAAATGAGTATTTATTTTTCCAGGTGCTTTTAAAATTGGCCAACCTCAGATCGAATTGGCATTTTCTGAGCTGGTTGAATTCTCAAAAATCTCAAGGCAGTAGAGTCAGTAGCTGTACTAGCATCATGGAGATTTTTTAAAAAATAATATATATATATAATATATATATATATATAATAATATATATAATATATATATATATCTCACCTGAAGGGGGAGTACTAAGGTAAAGGATAGGGAGGCAGAAGATCTGCTTAGGGTAAGAGGAAGAAGCAAAAAGGTATGCTGATTCCAAAGACATGACAACTTTAGGATATGTGGTGTTTCTTTTTTCCATTTATAATGCTGTGTGTCTCTGTTGAGAGGAAATATTACACTGGGGTTTAAACCAGGAGAGGTCACAGGTTATGTGTTTTCAGTGAGCTGTAACTGATGGTCTGATCTGCTTAGAGGTAGGATTAACCTCTCTCCCCCTCAGAAAGAACTCGCAGGGAATTGTTTGCTTGAGCTTCTGATCTTATTTTACCCTAAATGCCATGTGCCCTCCTTGGTGGCAGAGAAGGGTCTTATGGTTGGTGGAAATCAGTGAAAAGCTGGTAGATCACACAAGATGCCTCTGAATGGAAGCAGAATTGAAAGTGGGAAATAAAGAAAACAGCAGGCAGGTCACCCTCTCAGAAAAACAACATTCATTCTCAGTCATGCACATCCTAACACTTTTGACGGCAATTTATCATGGAAGACTGGGTTCACGGCAAGGGCTAACGCATGTCAGAGGTTAAATCAGAAAAGGCAGTGCTAAAAGGAAACTTCAAAGTCCTTAATAAAATGGAGTTAAATACATTGAGAAAAGCTGTGGTATTTGTTATAAAGATATGAGTAAATAACATACCGGAGGAATTTCAGCAACATGCTGTATTGGTGAGTATTTGTCCAGGTTGCATTGGTCATTCTGAGCCTTGGCTCTGGGGCGGTAAATGGGGGGAGGAAGATACCTGGCATGTCAAATCGTCCCTCTGCTGCAGTAGCACTTCTTACTATGGATCAAGGTGAGTCTGTCTGTGGGCCAAGAACTCAAGGGCAGCTGCAGCACAGGGAGAGATCACACGTGTAGTGTGGCCTAAGGAAACACTGCCTCACTTGGAACATCTTGCATTTGGATGGTATGGGCATTTGGTTGAGCCATTGTGCAGGGTGATTTGGATGTGTTTGGCCAAGTACTAATAATTGGCAGGCCGAGTGGAGTTCCTTCCTGAGAACCAATTCACCAACAACAGGAATGGTGCCAGGTAAGACAGAAAATGTTCAAAGAAGGCAAGGCTGGCTATAGTAAAATATAGATGTCTTCAGACAGATATAATAATTCATTAGTTCAAGTTTTGACTTCTCTATGTCAGGGTTTGAAGGGTCTTCCTTGGGTGGATTCAGCAAGTTTTTTGGCCCTTTAAGATGGCATGGCCAGATACTTTCCCCAAGATCCAGGTTAATCGTGCATCTTGATTTATATGTCCATTTTGTGGGGCCAAATAACATTTATTCACCACCTTTCACCGAGCATCACTTGAGCCCAGAACTCAGCTCGAGGAACTAAAACCTAGAGAAAGTGGCTTTTGCTCTTGAGGCTTGAGCATTTCTTTTGATCCGAAGCAGAACCTCTGTGGAGGGTTACTTCTGAACTGTTGTTTTTATTTATTTAGAAGTGTTACTTGGCTTGGGCATCTGGTACAATTTTCTAAAATGGTTGCTATCTTCTTTTTATCACCTTTTCAAACTGTAGGATTGTTTACGAGCCTGCCAAGAACAGATCGAGTCCCTTCTAGAATCGAGTCTCCGTCAGGCACAGCAGCACAGCGTATCTTCAGAAACAAAGACTGTTGAGGATGAAGCAGACCTCTCTTGCACACCCACTGATGTGCGAGATGTGAACATTTAAGAGGACTCTTATATTTGTGGTTTGCCGAGCAATAACGCAAACAAAGCAAGGGCATCTGGGAAGGAGTCAGCATCGAGATCCCCCTACAGAAACCCTTTCTCCAGGACGTTTTTATACCAGAAGGGAAAGCTTCACTCTCTTTGTTTTTTTTTTTTCTTGCTCTTTCTCCCTTCCATCTGTGACTTAAAAAGCAAACAAAAAGTACCACAAAAACTGTCTTAAAAAAAAAAGAGAAAAATAGTATTTGCATGGCCCTGAAAGGGGGAGGGGGGGATCGTGCTACAAAAATAGAAGCTTTTATACAACAATAATCAACTAGTTTTTATATTAAGGTGTTTATGTCTGTATGTTGTAAAAATAGGCATTAACACAAGAAAGATGTCTCCAGGGGAGGTATTAGATTTGATTCCTTACATGTAAAAAAAATGAGAAAACAAACCATTTTTAACGTAGAAGAGGGTTTTTAGATAGAAAAAATATTCCTTTTGCTTTTCTTTGAAAGCATAGCTTTAACGCAGTTCCTAGGCTTTTCTGTATCTTGCTTGCTTATGCATTTAGTCACTTTATAATTCGTCTGTAAATTTATTTTATTTCGTAGGTTTTATCCTCTTCACCTTATAAATGGTTAATGTAATCCATAATTTAGTGTATCTTAGTATACAGCATTATTTTATGTTAATCTTTTTGTGCCTGTGGATTACCTGTGCGTAAGGCTTATGGGGTGCCAGCTTAGCATTGCCTGAAGAGGCTCAATGTACTACTCATGCGATACTATTATAAAGAGAAACCGAAATAGTGACATAATATATTATATTTTTGTAATCCTCATATTTTTGTAGTTACCTGTGTATAAAGTGCTGGTTTGACCCAAAAGATTTGCAGCCTGCTCATGTCCAGGTTAAATCCACAGCTAGTTTTTGTTTTTATATTCTAAAACCATTCCATTTCAAAGCACTTTCAGTCCATTAGATATAGGAAATACATTCTTTTATTGTGTGGGAAGTTTTTTTTTAAAAATGGAATGGTTTGGAAATATATACGTGCTTGTGTGCAAACTTGGAATTGCAAAGCAAGTGCATTTAACTATGGTGTTAGAGAAAAGGTGAGTTTTTTCGAAGGTTGTGTTCCGGTGAGAGAAAATTGCATTCACAAATTGCCAGGATATATTCCTTTCCTTTTCTATAGAAAAGTTGAAGTTTAGAAATCCTTTGGTGCCAACTGATGTTTGTAAATTAGGGGCCTTAAAGGTTCACCTATAGAACACGTAGTTTAAGGATTATCTCTAGATGTTTTACAACTGAAGGTTTTTAAACACTAAAATATATAATTTATAGTTAAGGCTAAAAAGAATATTTATTGCAGAGGATGCTCAAGGCCAGTATAATTTGTAAAATAATGCAATCTCCCCTTAATTTTAAAATATCTTTCTGCCCTTGATGTTGCAGTTTTAACACAGCTTCTCAAAGAAAGAGACTCTTTTCCAAAATACCTGATTCGGCCCCATTAAAACATTTTCAAAAGCAAGCTAACCATGAGAAACGCCATAGTTAAAAGTGTAGAATTGGTGTACTTGAAAGAAGTTCTTGTTTCAGTGTATTTCCCCCCACCCCTTTTTTTGTTTAGCTACAAATAGAAAATTTGCACATCTTGGCTATGTATCTTTTTTATTATTATTTAGAAAGTAGTTGAAGGGAGGTGGACATAGCTGTTGAAGTTGATGCTCGAGGAGAATGTGATGGTGAATTGTATGTGAGAAACTGCCGTTAAAGGTGTTGATTGTAAAATTAAAAAAAGAAAAGGAGTGGATGATACTCCGTTTTTATTGAGCTGCTATGGATAAATTCCCAGCATGGTTTGAAAGAAATTAACATTGCTTTTCTGTATCTTTGTCATTGTGTTTTGCTGCTATTTTGTGGATCAGTTTTTTTTGTTATACAATGTCATATACTGCCATGTTATAGGTTTTTAATTTTCTCATAGAAAATTATATTATTGATGTTTTTTGTAGATTTTTTTATGTGATCAATTTCTACTTAATGTGATTACTGCTCTATTCCAAAAAAAAGGTTCCTGTTTCACAATACCTCATGCTTCAGTTAACAATGTTTAGACCAGGTGTTAATGTTTGATACACAGTGCCTCATAGTTCTACTGCAAACTGAAATGCATTTGAACGCTATTTTGAATGGGTCTCACAATTTGCAACGAGGTTGCATTAATTTAAAAACAGACATTTCAGAAGATCAAGTAATGTCAGTTTTTTGTTGTTGTGCGTTTATAAAGCTGGATTCTTTGTCTGATCTGGGGTTTATTATCATAGTAGTTTTAAGCTGTGTTACTAGCCACGTTGATATATGGAAGGTGCATTATTATAACTTTGTCTTATATACCAATTTGGGGGGTTATCCTTAGGCGTCACCATTTGGTATGATAGGATATCTTCTGGAACTCTAAGTATTTTGTGTGTTTAATCTGTTATGATATACTAGTTTTTGTTAATAATAGCATACTGCTAATTTAAGAGAAGCCTGTAAATCTCATCATTAAGCCAGCTAACAGAGTTGTATGCTGAAGAATAATCTAGCTGTTGCCTGTATGCTGCTAAACCAAAACAGAATTAGAACTTACTTTGAGGGCAAACGCAGTTAAGATCCTATACAGTGTATACATGCATGGAGAAAACGCATTGCAATGCTACTAGCAGGACCCAGGAGGACTGGATGCATCCTGTCCACATTTCAGGAACATTTCTTACTGCATACCTCAGAACCATTTCTGTTTGTGGCATCTCTGTGTCTCTGAACCAAACAATTATTGAGTTAGTGGTTTGTTGGTTGTATTATGCGTTAAACTCAGTGGCAGTGCGTACTTCCAAGTTTTTTTAAAAATACTGCATGTACTAAAAGGCCAAAGGCTGATAGCGGGTTCATGTGTCAACAGAGATGCTTTATTTGTCACATTATTTACAAATTTGTAACAATCTAGAGTAAGTGAGCAATTCAGATTTGTACGTTTTTATATTGTACTTTCGGCATCCCTGGTCTGAAATGCACATTTTCACCAACAGACCTGTAACAGACAAGATTCCAGCAAAAAAAAAACAAAAAAAAACAAAACAAAAACCAATACAAAAAAAAAACAACCTAAAGTCTAGAAATAAAATTTGTAAAACCCAATGACCAAGCTCTGTGTTATTCATTGACTAGAGAAAAGTCCCCCCAACCCTCACCGTACATTTCAGGAAAGTTCCTGACATTGTTGTTAAAGAGTGATGCAGTTCAAATCATTATTTTTTGGAAGTTGAGGATTATAGCTATAATGTGAGTCCTTAAATAGTAAATTTGACCATTTCCTATTCAACAAGCATCATAACAGCATGAACTCATTATCTCAGCCCCCTTCTGACAGACCAACTAGTGAAAAAAAAGCAAGGATAGGGAATTGGTTAAGGGGAGAGAGACTTGTTAATGGTCCTTTATGAGATTTTTTTTTCCACTCCCTCCCCGCCCTTTGTGGCTTTTTAGTGATTAGAGTGAAAAATCAGGCGTGAGATCACAGGTTTAGCTGTGTAGTATTAGCTCAGGTACTTCGTAGACTGGCCCTTAGCATGGTGACCAGTTTATCCAGATGTGAAACATAATAATTGGAGAAGACAATATTAAAAAGAAGAAGAGTTGTTTCATTGCTTAAAATAGGTTTTCAAGTTTCAGCTTTAGTTTGGTATGACCTGATACATCCCACGGTTGTAGGCCAGTCTTGCAACTAACTTCTAAAACATTAACGATCCCAGACACATAAATAAATTACCTTCCTCATGGGACGAACAAGGCATTCTTTGCTACTTGCCTGCATAAAATGATAGTTATAGGTATTTGTAAAGCAGGATGAAAATGCAGCTTTGTTAAAAGCAACAAATTAATTTGCATATTTTAATTTGGTTCTTAATGTATTAAACATAATTGAGCTACTTTTATAAAAAGATGGGCAGGTGGTTCAAATTACTTTAAAGCAACCCAAAAGAACAACTCAAATCCTAAAAATGAGCAATGTGAAAATATGAACATGACAACATAAACCTCAATTTGGTCACATTACCAAGACATCCTTTTTGAGTGCCTCCATTTTTCTTTAGAACAACTGCTGCAAAGTTGGAGTACTGTTCTTAGCTATTTGGAGTTGTAACCAAGATGATGATGATGATGATTGTATCTGTTAAGCACATATGTGCCAAGCATTATTGGGGTAGATAAAAAAAGCATCAGGTTTGACACCCCCATCTCACATAGGGTTCATAGATGACCTCCGATGTCTATTAGCACGAGACAATATCACCTTCAGCTATAGATGTAGAAGTCAGTTTGGCATGAATCTGGAAAAGGGTGAAACGCTGAAAAGGGAAAACCATTTTCTGGCGGCTATGGGAAAGTTGTAATGGTGGAAGCTTACAAGAGTTGAGATAGTCAACTGCTGAGAAAAAAGGACATCATTCTCTTGCTTAAATCCAGCCCAATTAGAGAAGTGATTATCTGGAATCACAGATACCAGTAATTATCCTTTGAAAAGTGAGGTCTGCCTTGAAGAAATAGGGAGAGACTAACCCAAAACAGGCTCTGTGTCCTCTGAGAGCAGTGGTGAACTTGGGGAGAGAAAGGAAAACCTAACGAATATGGATTGGGTACAATGCAATATCTGACGGGCATAAAGGTTCCTTGATACAGATCACATAGCACGAATTCAGAGTTAGGGGAATTCCTTCACACAACACCACCACTTGCATTCAGTCAATTTTAAAGAAACTAATGGGTTTCTTGAAATTTTTGTGCCAACTTCTGAGATGCATAAAATCATTCCTGTTGATCTTAACTGCACAGGGGCATTCTGGTCTAATTCTCAGCATAATTTCTTGGCGATTTCTCTTACGTGTTTTTTACACTTTGAAGTTGCCGCAGCCCTTTTTTGCTGTGCTATCAATCTGAAAAATATGATGTACCCGATTGTAGGCTGGGGCACAACATTTATGGATTTTCCTTAGCCTCAGCTGTATTCTGTGCTTACAAGGTAAAATTTTCTTGTTGGTTTTTAGCATAAATTGTGTTGGATATTTGAAATTGTCAGGGAACACTATTGTATTTGTGGTAGACCTATTAGGACAAACCTCAAGGAGAATATTCATTCATTCCTATACCTAAAAAATTTACAGCATTTCATTCCCCAAATGAGCACTTAACCCACATTACAATTAATTACATATAGACATTAATAAGAAAAAACAGTTAAGGATATGTCCGGCTCCAACCAGTGCTCAAGACAGCATCACATTTGGCACTGCTGTACAAGAAGATTCAGAGCAGATGCAACTTCAAGGTCCTTGTACAAATGATACTATTATCTATTAATGTTGACCCTTCATTTACAATTGATAATGAAGAGTTCACATTTTCATTCCTTCTTTACTTACGTGGCAACTATACGCAATGAATGTTTTTTTTCTTTCAGGACGCAAATAAGGTCTAAAATTTTTAGTGTGACTATACATATATTGGAAACTAAAATGCCAGTTAGAGAACAATGTATGCATGTGTTTTTAAACTACTATTCGTGCAGTCTGGTCAGGACTGTGTGACACAGTATACAGTGTTTTGTCATCCAAGGAATGTCTTTGATCAAGAGTTTATGCAAGAAGGGAAAAAAAGCCATGAAACCCTAATCCGTTCCCACAGTCCACTAAACGTGAGCTGGACAAACACTGGACAATAGCAGTAAAGCTTGCTCCTTGAACAATAGCAGCAACTAAAAATTAAAGGGCTGCTGACTCACAGTTCCCTACATTCAAGAAAGATTCCATGCAATATTGATTATTCCCTGGATTTCTGATGATGCTGAAGATTAACATTTTGGTTATTATATGGCATGAAAATAGAAAATACAATGTTCCACTCCAAAGACAAATATTGGTATTTATTCTATAAGGACAAAGTCCTGCCTGAACAGAGACCACTTAGGCATCTGATAATCTTTCTTTTAATCTATTTGCAACAAACTTGCACCTTGATTTGAAATTATTTAATGACTATTAATTAACAGTGACATTTAGAAGGGTCAAACTATAAATACAGTGATTTTCTTTTCTCTGGCTTGTGAATGGTTTACTACTAAACACACTGCCTTTTCAAAACAGTACATATGTATTTGAGGTACTACTACATTCCATGTGCTAATTTAATTGCATGAGCATAAGACAAGCTTAGAGCTATGTAAAATGAACCAGCAGTCCTGCTGAAGGTTGCCTAGGATATTAGTGTGGCCTGAATTTCACCTTACGTATATTTTTACTAAAAACCCAGTTAAATCAGGAGTTCCTGCGAAACTTTCCAAATCTTTAAAAATACTTGCCATAGTCTGCTTAGCTCAGGTTCATGAAAGATTAAAGTTCTGTGTGTTTTCAATAATCCACTAGGAAACAAGCATTCCTAACAATCTGAAGTCTAGAAAATGAGGAGTGCATCTTTTTTCCATATTTTAGAGACCAGTCCACTGTTGGAGCTCAATTAATCGGAATTTAAAATAACATCTTTTTGTTATAAAAGCATGTAGCTGCTTTAAAAATACAAAACAAGAAAAGATCTACATGGGAAACACGATGAACAAGACTCATCAATCCCCAAACCACGCCAAATACCTCATGTAATCACTAAAGCATCTGAGGGCCACTTTAACTGGTTGGAACTAGATTTTGGGAGTTTCCAATTCTATTTCAAACAACTATCTATGTGCCAGCAGTTGCTAAGAGACTGTCTGCCATTTTAACTCTTACTTTCACTGTGACCTGTACAGTCAGGAGAGGTTGTCTCTGTTTAGCTTTTACCTTCACATTGCCTCATACGCCGTGGCTTAGCCTTTCTGACTGAAGGCTCATAATCTTGTCTGAGGATATCAGTCTCCAGCCAGGAGCTCTGCCAGTCTCATTTCTTGCCCTGGTGCCCACAGTAAGATCAAGTTGCCTGAACTTTTCCTCATGAATGTTTATTGTCCCTTCCTCCCCCAGTTGCCTTCATGGTATAGAAGTGTCAACAACAGCTGTGATTAAGCATCCAGAGACATGTTCTGCCACTGCTTCCATTACTGTCACAGAAGAGTAACTTCCTGAAGAAAACAGGCGGTCTATTTAGGAAGGGGCTTGGCATCTCTCTCTAATGAAATACTGAAGTTGAATTGATTTGTGAGCAAAAATAGTCAGGCAAAGTCTACCTAACACTAAAGATCTATGCAGTGCATTCATCACAGATATCTCCTAGACCGTGACACCCCACATTTACAATGACTAATGGGTGCGGAATAACCACTCTTCATGAGAGTTATTATGTAGAGAGAGTGGCTGGAAGGCAAAATGCTTGCATCCGATTCCAGATTTACCAAGCATTTGCCCTGGTAATATGGGGCAAAAGGCAATCTCTCAATGTATCAGGTATCCCAGTTGAAAAATAATGTACTAAGCATGATGTCATAGAGCCTGATTTATGGCTATCCAAAAGTACTCTGAGAAATTACATGAAATAATATGTAAAATAAAAATATTCTCACTATAACTTCTTATCAGGTTCCGGCTCCATCCAGTTGTAAAGTTACTTTAAGAATTGCTGTACTTTATTCCTGTGTCAACAGAACGGTCCAATAGAACGGTAAAATTGCTTCTCTTCCTTTAACCTATTTCTGAAATACCAGAGGTTTCCTACAAGAGCAGACAGTTAGACAGTTTCAGGGACCCTGAGGAACCTCCATTTTCAAGTAATTGACAGTGTAGACCACACAAAAGTTTTAGGAAAATCATAGTCCTGAAAAATAACATGGCATGAGTCACAAACCATTTTCCCAACAGTGCCAATATTTTAGAGTAGAAGTAGATAAAAGATGGCCACCTGCAACAAAGGATGTACAATATACTTTAAACACTAATTTTAACTATTATTTCTCATTGTGCCTCATTTATAATACCTTCATGGAAACTTGATGGTAACAGTCTTTACTTTTAGCTTTTCCTTTTCCAAGTAGCAAACACAAATTTTCCCCCTAAAGATCTAATAGAGACAAAGGGCCACACTGATTTAATCCGTTGTCTTCACTTATAAAGAGCATCATCATAGATGTCAGCCGAATACTTGAAGTAGCATTCATTAATAAACTTGTGCTCCCTCTTCTGGCTGGCTTCTTTGGAAGCACTCGCCGCAAGGATTGCAGGAATAGACATTTTTCAGTGGTGGTGATTAAAGATAAAAACAATCTATATTTCAGTCAAATTTGTAATAGAATTAAGGAGTAATATCCTGGTCTGGAATTCCATATTGTCACAATATTCATTTTAAGGTTAAGTCTCTGGCCTGGGTCATAAGCTAAAGGTAAAACTAAATTCCAGGGTTTTTTTTTTCTTTACATATTTTAAGTGCTATGTAAGCAAGGCGCAAAAATATAAAAATATTTTCAAAATAATCTTAGATTTGAATGCCATTCATGTAATGCAATAAAGCCATATTTGTTTTTTGAATATTTTCATAACAAATCAAGAGGCATGTGATTTAAATTTAAATTCATTCATTCATTCAATCATATTTGTTGAGGGCTTACTGTGTGCAAAGTACTGTACTAAGGGCCTGAAAGAGCATAATATAACATCAGACACATAAGTGACTTACTCTTTTTAACTAGACTCTTGTATTTCATATCAGATTTACACACTTTAGAACTGCCAGAAATTCTCCCATGGAATTTCTGAGATTTTTGTCTTAAATTAATATATTTATGCAAGCATATAAATTCTAAATGCAACCAAGATTAAGCCCCTCCATCCACTACTCACTACTTGGCAAAATTTTAAGTGATTCATGTTACAATAAATCTTAGCGAGGAAAAACTTCCAGAATCCATGCAGAATTGATGAAATGAAATAATGCTGCTGGTGATAGTAGTTGGAAAAAAATACTTAACTATAATTTCACTGATTTTAATTTATACAGGGTCTTAAATTTGCATTGTTTCAGTAAAGGTATAATTTAAATTTTTCCTAGATGTAGGTTTATGTGCATACTTGTGGCAGCTGATAATATTTAAAACATCTTTAACAAATGCACTCTTGAAGGTGACATTCCACATTTGGCATGGCCCATATTTAATTTAGGTGAAGGCAGAACAAAAGGTGTTGACAAGCTAGACTGTAGGGATCTAAAGTTTCAAAATGCCTATTCATTCAAATGAATATATTTCCTTTAAAGGAATAACATTTTTGGCTGTAATATTTTAAAAGAGTCAATAGCCTGAGAAAATTTATCACTAATATACCTCCATCTGTCCCAAATATGGACCCAGGAATGCAATGAAATAAAACAAAAGTATATCTTGGAAATAACAGGATTTATTTAACAGACTTGGGATCAATTTGTGTTACACAGTTTACTGGACATTCAATATCTATCCATCTAGACAAGATTTTCCCAAAGATTTACTATATAAAGCCATGATATATCACGGCATGTTTCATCATTATATTCATCTGTTAGAACAGTGGTTGACACACTGTAAGTGCTTAAATACAATAATAACAATGATAATAATAATTAAATTCTCCAAAAGAGTCATTTGCATTAAGTTAAAGTAGTTGGAGGTAACATCATACAATGATAAAATCATGGGTTGAGTTTCTGGGGACCTGTGTTTCCAAGCTGTTAGCTTTGAGTAAGTTATTTAATCTCTCTGTACCTCAATTTCCTCATCTGTAAAATAAGACTAATGACCTATCTCACAGGGATGCTGTGTGGAGAAAATGTGATAATTGATGTGAAAGCACTCTGGCTAAATAAAAGTGCTCTGCCTATTGAAGGTATCATTACAATAAATGAATTTGGTTACCTAAGGCAAACAAAAATATCAGATCTCATGCTTCTTAACAAGCACAAAGTTAGCAACCTTTCTTCCTTTCCAACCAAAAATGTTTGGTAACTAGTATTTGGAATAATTCAGCATACTAAAGCTGGAAAATTCCAGCCTGGTCTCAGGGTAATGGGGTATTTCTTGTGAGATTAACAGTGTGTCTACTCTACAGTACTCTTCCAACACTTCCTGCAGTGCTCTTCACAGAGTAAGCACTCAATACATACTATTGATTAACTGTTTTGGATCATTTCTTCAGGAGTGCTGGCTGATTCATTTATTCATTCATTCATTCAATTGTATTTATTGAGCGCTTACTGTGTGCAGAGCACTGTACTAAGCGCTTGGGAAGTACAAGTTGGCAATATATAGAGATGGTCCCTACCCAACAGTGGGCTCACAGTCTAGAAGGGGGAGGCAGAGAACAAAACAAAACATATTAACAAAATAAAATAAATAGAATAAACATGTACAAATAAAATAGAGTAATAAATACGTACAAACATATATACAGGTGCTGTGGGGAGGGGAAGGAGGTAAGGCGGGGGGGGTTAGGAGCGGGGAGGAGGGGGCGAGGAAGGAGGTGGCTCAGTCTGGGAAGGCCTCCTGGAGGAGGTGAGCTCTCAGTAGGGCCTTGAAGGGAGGAAGAGAGCTAGCTTGGCGGATGTGCAGAGGGAGGGCATTCCAGGCCACGGGGATGACGTGGGCCAAGGGTCGACGGCGGGATAGGCGAGAATGAGGCACGGTGAGGAGATTAGCGGCAGAGGAGCGGAGGGTGCAGGCTGGGCTGTAGAAGGAGAGAAGGGAGGTGAGGTAGGAGGGGGCGAGGTGATGGAGACCCTTGAAGCCAAGGGTGAGGAGTTTTTGCCTGATGCGTAGGTTGATTGGTAGCCACTGGAGATTTTTGAGGAGGGGAGTAACATGCCCAGAGCATTTCTGGACAAAGACAATCTGCGCAGCGGCATGAAGTATGGATTGAAGTGGGGACAGAAAGGAGGATGGGAGATCAGAGAGGAGGCTGATACAGTAATCCAGAAGGGGTAGGATGAGCACTTGAACGAGCAGGGTAGCGGTTTGGATGGAGAGGAAAGGGCGGATCTTGGCAATGTTGCGGAGCTGAGACCGGCAGGTTTTGGTGACGGCTTGGATGTGAGGGGTGAACGAGAGAGCGGAGTTGAGGATGACACCAAGGTTGTGGGCTTGTGAGACGGGAAGGATGGTAGTGCTGTCAACAGTGATGGGAAAGTCAGGGAGAGGGCAGGGTTTGGGAGGGAAGACAAGGAGTTCAGTCTTGGACATGTTGAGTTTTAGGTGGCGGGCAGACATCCAGATGGAGATGTCCTGAAGGCAGGAGGAGATGTGAGCCTGGAGGGAGGGAGAGAGAGCAGGGGCAGAGATGAAGATTTGGGTGTCATCAGCGTAGAGATGATAGTTGAAGCCGTGGGAGCGAATGAGGTCACCAAGGGAGTGAGTGTAGATCGAGAACAGAAGGGGACCAAGAACTGAATCTTGAGGAACCCCTACAGTAAGGGGTTGGGAGGGGGAGGAGGAGCCTGCAAAAGAGACTGAGAATGAACAGCCGGAGAGATAAGACGAGAACCAGGAGAGGACGGAGTCTGTGAAGCCAAAGTTGGATAGAGTGTTGAGGAGAAGGGGGTGGTCCACAGTGTCGAAGGCAGCTGAGAGGTCGAGGAGGATTAGGATGGAGTGTGAGCCGCTGGATTTGGCAAGCAGAAGGTCATTGGTGACCTTTGAGAGGGCAGTTTCCGTGGAATGTAGGGGACGGAAGCCAGACTGGAGGGGGTCGAGGAGAGAGTTGGCTGATTGGCCAAATCATTTGCAAATTGCCTTGTACCTTTGCAACTGCGCTCCATTCTCTTGCCCAGCCTTTCCAACTCTTCAATCAGATCTCACGTCTCTACTTGGATGTCTTGCTGACACCTCAAATTTAACATGTCCAAAAGAAAACAACTCATCTTCCCACCCAAACCCTGTCCTCCCTACAATTTTCCTATCACAGTAGACAGCACCACTATCCTCCCTATCTCACAAGCCTATAACCTTGATATTATTGATTTGTCTCTCATTCAACCTTCATATTCAATCTGTCACTAAATCCTGTCGGTTCTATCTTCACATCTTTAAAATGTTCCTTTCCTCTCCATTCAAACTGCTTCCATGTTAATCTAAGCCTTGATTACTACATCACCTTCCTTGCTGACGTCCCTGCCTTTACTATTCCCACTTTAGTCCATACTTCATTCTGCTGCCCAGATCGTTTTTCTACAAAACCATTCAGTTCAGGTTTCTCCACTCCAACAGAATCTCCATTGGCTGCCCATCCACTTCTGTAGTAAACAGAAACTCCTTACTATCGGCTTTTAAGGCACTCAGTCACCTTGCCCCCACCTATTTTACTTCCTTGATTTTCTACTACAACCCAACCCACAGACTAAAGTGGAGTGGAGTGAAGTGGGCTCCTCTAATGCCCACATTTGAGAGACCATCACTCTCCTCCACCTTATTAAAAACACAACTCCTTCAAGAGGCCTTCCCCAAGTAAGCCCTTTTATCCCACTCCGCCATCACCCTTGCACATGAATTTGTACCCTTTATCCACCCCACCCTCAGCCCAACAGAATTTACGTATATATCTGTAATTGATTTGTTTTACTGATTTATTAATGTCTGTGTCCCCATCCAGACTGTAAGCTCCTTCTGGGCAGGGAACAGGCCTATGAAAAGAAATACTTAAATACCATAATTATTGCTATTTTTAGTTATTATTCGTAAGTTTTCAGAGGAATTAATTTAACTGAGGCCTTGACTTCAGGGAAGTCACAACCTAGGGCATAAAACAAAGAAAGATTTTAGAATACTCAAATTTGGAGAACAAGTGTTGTCTTTCGAGGCAGAGCAGTGGAATCTGTCCCATCCCGAGTTTACAAAGTTCTGCTTCACATGTCCTCTGTCCCTGTGGAGAGGCAAGTTCTTGAGCTTACCTCAAGTTCATGATGGGACGTGCTTTGGTAGAAGTACAAAGAGGGAGTGCAGCCTGCATTTAACTTCATTTAACCTCCATCCCTGTGAAGAAATGAGGCATACACACTGCAAAGTAAACTTTGCCTAAAAACCTCTTTTGTAGAGACTTTAGCTCATTATGGGCAGGGAACATGTCTGCTAATCTGTTGTATTGTACTCTCCATGCACTTAGTACAGTGCTCTGTACATACTAAGTGCTCAAGAAACACCACTGACTGATTGACTGATTACATTCTAATGGTTAGCTAACATTACTCCTTTCCAAGAAAAAAATAAATTGTACATCTCTGCAGGACTTTACGGAAAATCACACTTTCCCAACTCTACCTCCCCCCAAAAATTCAGTACCAGCTTCCCCTTTCCTGAAGTCAAACCCCTGAATCTTTTCCCTTGTGTTCACTGATATATAGTTTATTTCTGAGATTCTTAGAGATCCATCTAAGTTCTTCTAAAATTTAAACTGTAGATCATCTAGTTTATTTTATGCCCAAATTGTCCAAACTGGATAGCAGACTATACACTTCATTGGCAAGGGCTTTTTCTTCCATCATAACAACCACCTAATATGAACTATATTGTTTTCAGTATTCCATAAAAGTATTTTGTACGCTAGTGAGATTTACAAAAACATGTATTTATAAAATGTTTTGTAAATATATGTGCCAGATGTATTTCCCTTTTACCCTAAGAGCCCAATTAAACCTTGTAGGTTGAAAAACAAGCATGTAGTACAGTGTTCTGTACACAGTAAGCACTCTATAAGTACCACTGATTGATGTCCACACAGTTTTTTCTTAAAGACATTTTTTATGCATTTACTATGTGCCAAGTATACAGTAGATACAAGATATTCAGGTTGAACATAGTACCTGTCCCAGTCTAAGGGGCCTACAGTTAAGGTGACTATCCCCAAATTATATTCCATTTACTTCCACTCCCCCAAATATGATAGCCTTATACCACAATTGGCCACATGCTCCCCAGTTCATGGACTTTGTTCTGATGACAAAAACCCAGATCAATTTGTCATCAATAGTATTTACTGAGTGCTTACTCTGTGCAGGGCACTATACTATGGGGTTAAAGGTAAGGGAAGCACCTGAGACTACATACATAAGGGCTGGGGGAATGCGGTGAGTACTTTTAAACATAAGGGGTGGGACTAAGTATATGGATGAGTCAGTAGAGGGAAAATAGGATAGGAGGGGAATGAAAGCTTAATTAGGGAAGAATTCTTGTATTTGGCTAGGACTTTGAAGATGGGGAGAGTGCTGTTCTGTCCAAAAGCATCAGAAAATTGCAGAACAATAACAAAGGCTACTGAATCCAGCTAAAATCTTTGTCCTTCTACCTCACCCAACTCTGTGCTATTTTTGGATGAAGCTGCGGAACTCCAGCCCCCTGGTTGCAGAAGAGTAGGTTGTCGGAGCTGCCTCTGAAGTTAGAATTTTAACTCCATCACCAGTTCAGACTCTTGCTATTAATCTTATTTTACTTCAAAAATAACTATCAGTTGAATATGTTTTTCTCATGTCAATATCATTTTGGATGCCATGTGGTTCAGGCATGGATATGCTTATACGATCAGAGGCGTTAGTCAACAATCCTTGCTTTATACAATCTATTGATTATTTAAAAAAAGAAAAGAAATTCAACTTTTAAAAAAAGTAGCATTTATTTACATATACAGTATTCAGAAAAATAATTTTAGTTAAAAAAAAACTCCCATATGCCCAAGCCCCTGAAATATAACATGGACAATATCATGTTTAATTGGCTATTTACAGGGAATCGTGGAAAAGAGTTGTTCCAATATACCCCAAGCAATCAATGGTCTTTATTGAGTGTTAACTGTGAGCAGAGCAAGAAAGAAGCAACTTTTTAAAGGAAATAGATTAAAGTGTCAAGCTCACCTAGGACTTCCATAATTATGATAAAAATGAGGCTTTGGTTTTCTTAACAAAAGACTCATGTTATAAATGTAATTCAGTCTTTTCTGGCACAATGATTTTCAAACAAATATTTTCAACTGAAAATTTAAAGAATTCTGGAAGCCCAATTAAATGAATGAATTTCACAAATACACACTACCCAGGAGTGATAAACCTGTTAATGTGTTTAATCACCCTATAAATATGATTGATCCCTGTATTGGTCTCTCAAAATAATTGTTTTTAATAATGTCAACATGAATTTTTGGTACCAAGTATATTTCATCTTTTGAAAGCAAACTAAATAACTTATCCATTTTGGAGGAAAATAATAAAATTTTTGCATTTCCAGACCCTAGACTATAAGCTTCTCGTGGGGCAGGGAACATGTCTACCAACTCTGTTGTATTGTTCTCTCCCAAGCACTTGGTACAGTGTCTGCACAGTAGGTGCTCAATAAATATCATTGATTGCTATGCTCTAATCAGTCAATGGCTTTAAAAAATGTTGGTTAATATTAACCTATATTATTAAGTCTCTAGTCATTGTCAGATACCAATATAAATTTATTATAATGGATTAGACAGCATTGCCCATAACCCAATGAAATAATATACTAACCAAGTTTTCCTATCCCCCTACTATTCAATAACTAATAATCAGTTAATTGAATTCTATAGTTTTCTTACTTCAGTCATTTGGATTTATTACTGTAACTGTTCACTCAAGCACTTATATACTACTTTTATTGATGCAAAAATACATGGGGAAAAACCTAAATGAGAGTCAATCCAGATTCAGAACAGTGCATAGCCTCCTATACAGAGGATTATGAAAACCAATAAAATTAATCAGAATTTAGTAAATGTTTTCTAAATTAGGCTTATTTAAAACTGCCAGGCCAGCAAACCTTTAACAAACCACAGGCCTGCACAGACAGGATACAAAGAAAGGATCTGAAGACTGTAATCTGAAAGCCTAGGAGGGAAGTCTTTTCACTAGCCAAACTGTAACCCACCCTTCAGGACAATGAATAACCATGCAATGCTTTGACTTTAATCTCATTTGTAAACACTTAATATACACAGATACTTGGTCCTTAATGCTTCAACTCAGTACATCTCTTATCCTCAAAATGAAAGTGAAGAACATCCTGAACTATTTCTAAAGTCGGGTTGAACATTTAGCAATGAGCAAACCTGAAATGACAAGACATATATGTACATTATGGGCTGCATACATTTTTCAGGAAATTTCTGTTCTAAGATCATGATGTATTCCCGGTTGTTATTCAATCACCTCATCCTTTACCTTTAAGATATGTATTTGTATATATACATATTTATATATGTGCATACATATTTGTGATCAGGTTCTGATAAGACACCAGAAACTGAATAAAATATGTAAATTTATATGAATTTCAGCAAGAAACATTTTTCATTTTTAATGTGGAACCCATCAAAATGAACTATTTCTGATTTCCTCTGCAGAAGTTATATAATAGTTACCTGTTTAAATTTTCCTCTAATTTTCTCTAAGTCTTCTTGAAGTTTGTCATAAGTAGGATCATCAAATGGGAATTTTTGGATCATCCCTATTAATGCTTCTAGGATCTTGATTCTTTTGCTGTAAACCATTAAAATACAGAAATTTTAAAGTGTCACCCAACTATTAAAAAATAAAACCCCTAAAATTAAGCATACTTTATTTAAAAGTTGAGTATAATTCCTTAAGTATTAGAATCCCTTTAATACAATTTCATTAAACCTGGTGACATTTCAACAAGCTCCCATTTTCACCATCATCATATTCATGTCTCACTGATTTTCAGGAACAAGTTGCTTTCCTTAACAATAAATTGGCAGTCTGTGCTTATGTGAGGGTAATGAACCATTAGGGAGATTGATACATGACTAACTGAACATAGGGGAAAAAAATTGGTTATAAAAGAGTTTCTAGTCTGGTGACCAGTTTCTATTTTAAAAGATGTTTCGGTACCTAGCAATAATGGAAATAAAAAATCAGCCACATACATATACATTTTAAAAACATGCCCTTTTAAAGCCAGATATGAAATCAAAACCAGCAGTGTGTTTTGATGGAAAATCCCCTCAGCACCAGGTGAGGGAATCAAAACATCAAAAGGCCAATGAAAACTGCACTCACCACAGAATAAATGGACCCAGTTTCCATGTTATACTCATAGAGGGGGAAAAGTTACTTGGCTGTGATCTTTGTGATGTTCAGAACAGTAATGATTAACTTTTCTCCCTTACTTATCTTCCACTGCTTTAATGGAAAAAAAAGGGAAAAAAAAACTATCAACCTATTTGTTCAAAACAATTGCGGCTCAAATTGGTCATTCACTATTAGCAATTACATGATCCAATAATGGAAATTCAGAAGGTCAACAGAATTACATATGATCTAAGGTGTTTTAGGATGAAGTAAAATATAAGTGGCTACCTGAATCCATAGAAAAGAATCTACCAGAGCAAACAAACCGAAAGCTAATGAAGATCAATCAATGGTATTGAGTGCTTACTATGTGCAAAGCACTCTACTAAGAACTTGAAAGAGTAAAATACAACAGAGTTGGTATTTACATTCCCTGCCCCAACAAGCTTAGAATCTAGAGGGGGAGAAGAGTGATTACATATATTTTAATGACTGACTAGAATAAAATTGACAACAAACCCCCTAGCCATCCTCTACCCTGACCCTTTTCAAAGCCAATTTCAAGTTCATACACTGATCTCTTCCATTAACAGAACAAATGCTAGATTAAATCCCTCATATCTCTCATTACTTATCTCCCAGAAAGGGCAGAAGAACAGGGACTGCCAAATCAAAATAAAAAGTTTTGCTAATTACTTGAAAAAGGCTCAGTGTTTAGCAATTTTTTTAACCTTCACATTACTACCAAGGGGTGGGCAAAAATATTTTTAAAAAATTAACTGCCAACCAAAATGCTCACCAGCTATGTGAAACAGAGTAATTGCTTGCTAGATATCAGCAGAGGAGTATTTCCTCTCCCCATCATTCCTCTACCCTAGATGGAAGGAGCCACTGAAGCTGTTGGAGGAAAGGTCACTCTTTTAGCAGAGGCAGCAATAATCAGCAGATATGGAGAGGGAGCCCTGACTGCAATGTCGGGAAGGTTGAGGACGATGGGAGCTGGTAGCCTCCAGAGAAAGCTAGTGGCCAAAGGAACTCACAGGGAAGGTCCAAAAAATAATAATCTGGACTAAAAAAAAAAAAAAAAAAAGAATGTATCTGGCTGACTGTGCTGCTGAAGACCCCGAAAACATTAATACTGGATTCCTCCATGACTTTGCTAAATTTTAATCTATTACTTGGGAATTTACTATTTAAAACAACTGAGTAAGGGAACAGGGAGTTCTGAAGAACTGAAAAGAGGAAAAAGAGACAAAAATAAAATTATAACTAACAGCATCCGAGAGGGCCCCTAAGCAAAAGAAAAAAGCTGGACAGCTTGCTTAGTCCCAGCTGGGAATACTGTTTGGGGAGGAATACTGAATACTGTCTAGGGAGTCAGAGTGAGGGCTGGAGCAAACCCCACAAGACCCCCGGCTCAGTCAGGCCTTATAACCTACAGAGGAGAAGCAATAGCTCAAGCCTGAATTGATATTTAGACTGAATCATCAACAGATAAATTCCTGCAAGAGAACTTGTAGCCTGGGCAGGGATGTGGCCAATGTCCTTTACCTCTCATATATAACTCTCTCTATATAACTCTATTTATCTATTTTGATGGTATTGACGCCTGTCTACTTGTTTTGTTGTCTGTCTCCCCCTTCTAGACTGTGAGCTCGTTATTGGTTAGGGATTGTCTCTATCTGTTGCCGAAGTGTACTTTCCAAGTGCTTAGTACAGTGCTCTGCACATGGTATGTGCTCAATAAATACGATTGAATGAATGAATGCTTTCATGTGAGAGGAAGAGGTAGTCTGCCTCTCTCGGTACTGTTGACTGATTTATTCATTTATTTTGTTTATCCTCGTTTGTAATTATTTTTTGTCTATCTCTCCCATTAGAATGTAGGCTCCTGGTGAGAATGTGTCTTATGTTTCTGTTAATAATTGTGGCATTTGCTAAGCACTTACTATGTCCCAGCCGCTTTTTATTTTTAATGGTGTTTGTTAAGTGCTATGTGCCAGGCACTGTTCTAAGCATTTGGGTAGATACAAGCTAATCAGGTTGGATGAAGTCCATGTCCGACATAAGGCTCACAGACTTAATCCCCATTTTACATATGTGGTAACTGAGGCACAGAGAACTTCAGGAATTTGCTTAAGGTCACAATTCCTGCCCCACATGGGACTCACAATTTAAGTAGGAGGGAGAATAGATATTGAATTCCAAAGCTATAGAGCAGTTAAGTGATTTATCTAAGGTAAGAAAGCAGGCAAGTGGTGGAGCCAGGACTACAACCCAGGTTGTTGTATTTTCCTGAGCACATGGAAGCCAGTGGGTGCTCAATAAATACCTTACTATTACTTGGTCTGTAAAATTGCCAAGGCCTGGGAGAATACCTACAGTCTTGGCTTAGTGGATAGAACACAGACATGGGAGTCAGAAGGACCTGGGTTCTAATTGCAGCTCTGCCACATGTCTGCTGTATGACCTGGTCCGACCTCCCCAAAGTCTCTTCCCCCCTTTCTCCATCCCCCCGGCTCTCAACACTCTCTGCTACTCTCCCATCCTTCCCAGCGGTATCCTCAGAGGAACTCTCCTCCCTCCTCTCAAGTGCTACTCCGGCCACCTGTGCTCCTGACCCCATTCCCTCTCATCTTATGAAATCTCTCGCTCCATCCCTTCTCCCCTCCTTAACTACCATCTTCAACCGCTCACTCTCCACTGGTTCCTTCCCCTCTGCCTTCAAACATGCCCACGTCTCTCCCATCCTAAAAAAACCCTCTCTTGACCCCACCTCACCTTCTAGTTATCATCCCATATCCCTCCTACCATTCCTTTCCAAACTCCTTGAACGAGTTGTCTACACCCGCTGCCTAGAATTCCTCAATAACAACTCTCTCCTCGACCCCCTCCAGTCTGGCTTCCGTCCCCTTCATTCCACGGAAACTGCCCTCTCAAAGGTCACCAATGACCTCCTGCTTGCCAAATCCAACGGCTCATATTCTGTCCTAATCCTCCTCGACCTCTCAGCTGCCTTTGACACTGTGGACCACCCCCTTCTCCTCAACACGCTATCTGACCTTGGCTTCACAGACTCCGTCCTCTCCTGGTTCTCCTCTTATCTCTCCGGTCGTTCTTTCTCAGTCTCTTTTGCAGGCTCCTCCTCCCCCTCCCATCCTCTTGCTGTGGGGGTTCCCCAAGGTTCAGTGCTTGGTCCCCTTCTGTTCTCAATCTACACTCACTCCCTTGGTGACCTCATTCGCTCCCACGGCTTCAACTATCATCTCTACGCCGATGACACCCAGATCTACATCTCTGCCCCTGCTCTCTCCCCCTCCCTCCAGGCTCGCATCTCCTCCTGCCTTCAGGACATCTCCATCTGGATGTCCGCCCGCCACCTAAAGCTCAACATGTCGAAGACTGAGCTCCTTGTCTTCCCTCCCAAACCTTGTCCTCTCCCTGACTTTCCCATCTCTGTTGACGGCACTACCAACCTTCCCGTCTCACAAGCCCGCAACCTTGGTGTCATCCTCGACTCCGCTCTCTCATTCACCCCTCACATCCAAGCCGTCACCAAAACCTGCCGGTCTCAGCTCCGCAACATTGCCAAGATCCGCCCTTTCCTCTCCATCCAAACTGCTACCCTGCTCATTCAAGCTCTCATCCTATCCCGTCTGGACTACTGCACCAGCCTTCTCTCTGATCTCCCATCCTCGTGTCTCTCTCCACTTCAATCCATACTTCATGCTGCTGCCCGGATTATCTTTGTCCAGAAACGCTCTGGGCATATTACTCCCCTCCTCAAAAATCTCCAGTGGCTACCAATCAATCTGCGCATCAGGCAGAAACTCCTCAGCCTGGGCTTCAAGGCTCTCCATCACCTCGCCCCCTCCTACCTCACCTCCCTTCTCTCCTTCTACTGCCCAGCCCGCACCCTCCGCTCCTCCACCGCTAATCTCCTCACTGTACCTCGTTCTCGCCTGTCCCGCCGTCGACCCCCGGCCCACGTCATCCCCCGGGCCTGGAATGCCCTCCCTCTGCCCCTCCGCCAAGCTAGCTCTCTTCCTCCCTTCAAGGCCCTGCTGAGAGCTCACCTCCTCCAGGAGGCCTTCCCAGACTGAGCCCCTTCCCTCCTCTCCCCCTCGTCCCCCCTCCATCCCCCCATCTTACCTCCTTCCCTTCCCCACAGCACCTGTATATATGTATATATGGTTGTACATATTTATTACTCTATTTATTTATTTATTTATTTTACTTGTACATTTCTATCCTATTTATTTTATTTTGTTGGTATGTTTGGTTCTGTTCTGTCTCCCCCTTTTAGACTGTGAGCCCACTGTTGGGTAGGGACTGTCTCTATGTGTTGCCAATTTGTACTTCCCAAGCACTTAGTACAGTGCTCTGCACATAGTAAGCGCTCAATAAATACGATTGATTGATTGATTGATTGATTGATTGATTGACCTGGGCAAGTCATTTCACTTCTCAGAGCCTCAGTTACCTCATCTGTAAAATGGGGATTAAGACTGTAAGCCCCAAATGGGACAGAGACTGCATCTAACCTGATTAACTTGCATCTACCCCAGCGCTTAAAACAGTGCTTGGCACATTCATTCATTCATTCATTCGTATTTATTGAGCGCTTACTGTGTGCAGAGCACTGTACTATGCGCTTGGGAAGTACAAGTTGGCAACATATAGAAACAGTCCCTACCCAACAACGGGCTCACAGTCTATGCGCTTAACAAGTACCATTACTATTATTCTACATTACCTTGCTAGTGAGCATTTCAAATTGCTACTACTAATCCCAAATTATTTATTTAGAATATTGTGCACAGTGCTAAAATAATAGTTAATTTTAACTTTATTCATTTCAGGAACATCTCAAGACAATGATTATAGTGTCTGGACAAATGAAACAACATGGTGCACTAATGCTTTTTGGGGAAATCACTGCTTTTATGGTTCAGGAAAGAATGTGAAATCTATTTTTGGAAAGAACTATTAAGAGAAATAATGAATAAAGAAGCAGTGCAGTTCTGGACTCTACCTGTCTTTGTCAGTTGTACATTTGTTCAGAAGAAACTTCCATGTAAGTGCAAAACCTTGGTAGTTTCCAATCTGTGAATTTAGAAGATATCAGTTAGTGGAGTCAAATTGATAAGCATCTGCATTTTTCCTAACTAGTTCTTTTGTAAATGAGGCATCGAACTGTGGAATGCTATTTAATTCACGATGACATTAAAAAGAGGATTGGGTTTTCATGGAATTGTATTTTGCCTCTTTGGAGGCAACAGGCTCTGCATCACACAGAAACTCCTTGCCATAGGCTTTAAAGCACTCAATCACCTTGCCCCCTCCTACCTTACCTCACTGTTCCCCTATTACAATCCAGCCCGCGTACTTTGCTCCTATAATGACAACCTACTCACTGTACCTCAGTCTCATCTATCTCGCCATCGACCTTGCACCCACATCCTGCCTCCAGCCTCTTTGTAACTGACAATTTAGTCTCTCCACCTTCAAAGTCCTACTGAAAACACATCTCCTCCAAGAGGCCTTCCCGGACTAAGCTCTCATTTCCTCTTTTCCCACTCCCTTCTGCATCACCCTGATTTGCTGCCTTTATTCACCCCTCCCTCAGCCCCACAGCACTTATATACATATTTGTAATTCATTTATTAATATTAATGTCTGCCTCTCCCACTACACTGTGAGCTCATTGCGAGCAGGGAATATGTCTACCATCATTGTTATACTGTACTCTCCCAAACCCTTAGTACAGTGCTCTGCACAGAGTAAATAAATATGATTGACTGATAAAACAGGCTAAAAATCTGGATCCCTATGATAAAGAACATACAGAAGAGAGGGGAAATAATGAACTTTGGAAAGATTCTCTTCTTTCACTAGTCTGAAATATTCTTCTACATAAATGGATGTTGGCATGACAACCTCTACTACAGTAACTAAGCACCTAGGATACATGCGTCAATCTGAGACAGCCTATAGTACTATTGCATCAGAACTTAAGTAGTCAACAAGGTGTGAAACTAGATAACACAGATGATTTTATTATTTTTCACGACTATAAACCAGCTGCTTACATAATAGCAAGATGACACTGAGGTAATTACCAAGAGCTTTCCTCTTCAAAAGGCATTTTATCTTACCCCTAATTGCAGATGGAGGGGCTAATAATTTTAAAAGTTCTAAAGGTCTATCTCATTTCAAAATCTATTAAACAGAAAATTTGCCCTAGACTAACAAAAGAATTTCCAGGGAAGGTGTCACTTACCTCTACAGCAATTTTGGCACCATGAATTACTCCATATTGCCTTCCCTCTGTTATACCGTAACAGCTGCCTTCCTTATAACCTTCATGATAACCTTCATCATGATATCTGGGCCAAATAGGAAACATGGAGAGTCAAACTAAACTTTACTGAAGTTGCTGTTATCTGGAAAAGTTGACTGTACCATATCAAACTTTCCATTAAGTTTAAATAGCTAGGCGCAGATACCAGGAATAGTACTACTAGCCTTATATATTTTACTCAAATGTTTCATAAAACTTTACCTGGGACACTTGCCTGGGATTGTTACTGGAGTGTAATTCTTTTGATCACATTCCAACAGACTCTAAATTGGGAAATGGCTCAGTGGATTACTGCACATTTAGTTTGGAGTATTTTGGGGTTTTCACCCAGGCTGGGTCAATTTTTTTACTATATGTAGCTACATGGACCTTGCCTATTTCAGAATATAACAGAATAGATGGTAGACATGGCCATATAAATGTATACATCCACAATATCATGAACCATCACTACTATCACCAAAAAACATTCAAACACCTATCTGCAAAGGTTGCGGTGCTCACAAATATTCTTCTACATGAATATTTCTTTTGCATGAAAACTGAAAAATAACTATACTACTTAAGCACTTATTGTGTGCCAAGCGCGGGAGTAGATACGATACAACCAGATCAGACATAGTCCTTGTCCCACATGGGGCTCACAGGCTAGGGGGGCAGGAAAAACAGATATTTCACCCCCATTTTACAGATGAAGAAACTGAGGCACAGATGTCTTGTTCAAAGTCACACAGCAGGCAGAAGGCAGAACTCAGGCCCTCTGATTTCCAGGCCCATGTTCTTTCCACAGGGTCTATGCTGCTACTTACATGGATGGACATAATTGTGGCATTTGTTAAGTGCTTACTATGTGCAAAGCACTATTCTAAGCGCTGGGGTGGATACAAGCAAATCAGGTTGGACACAGTCCCTGACCCTCATGGGGCTCACGGTCTTAATCCCTATTTTACAGATGAGGTAACTGAGGCCCAGAGAAGTGAAGTGACTTGTCCAAGGCCACATATTAGACAAGTGGAGGTGGCAGGATTAGAACCCATGCCCCTCTGACTCCTAGGCCCTTGATCTACCTGTTACACCTTAAATGGGCTTAGAAGCGAAGCACGTATGGCATCTTAATAAACGACAATTCCTTTAAAGTGCAAACAGTGGTATCGATTTGGGGGAAGAATGAACAGCATCCAATCCAGTCTAACCGTCAGCACCCGGAGATTCGTGCATGTGAGCCCGTTTCTAGACTGTAAGCCTGTTGTTGGGTAGGGACTATCTCTATATATTGCCGAATTGTACTTTCCAAAAGCTTAGTACAGTGCTCTGCACACAGTAATCGCTCAATAAATACGATTGAATGAATGAATAAGTCCTGCAAAGACTAGTCAGAGCCATGAGGCGGTGGGCAAATTAGGGCACCTATGTGGTCAACCCATCATCATCATCATCAATCGTATTTATTGAGCGCTTACTGTGTGCAGAGCACTGTACTAAGCGCTTGGGAAGTACAAGTTGGCAACATATAGAGACAGTCCCTACCCAACAGTGGGCTCACAGTCTAAAACACGTGCGCACGGATAATAGCTTCCCGATCCCTCTAATATGAGAAGCAGGGTGGCTCAGCGGAAAGAGCACAGGCTTGGGAGTCAGAGGTCAGGGGTTTTAATCCCGGCTCCGCCACTGTCAGCTGTGTGACTTTGGGCAAGTCATTTAACTTCTCTGTGCCTCAGTTACCTCATCTGTAAAATGGGGATTAAGACTGTGAGCCCACCGTGAGACAAACTGATGACCTTGTCTCCCCTCCAGTGCTTAGAACAGTGCTTCGCACATAGTAAGCCCTTAACAAATGCCACAATTATGTCCATCCATTTAAGTAGCAGTAAGACCCTGTGGAAAGAACATTCATTCATTCAGTCAATCGTATTTACTGAGCGCTTTCTGTGTGCAGAGCACTGTACTAAGCGCTTGGGAAGTACAAGTGTGCAACATATAGAAACGGTCCCTACCCAACAGCGGGCTCACAGTCTAGAAGGGTCTATATACACATTGGAATCCCTAACAAAAGCGATACACACACACTCATACAATATTGACTGTTCATTAGAAACTCCTAGGGTGTGTGACAAAGTTCTAGTTAGCCAACACTCGAGTTAGAAGGGCTGCAAAAAAAAACCAACAACAAAACCCAGCAAGGAGAGTCTTTGGTGAGGTATAAACAACCCCTCAGTAGACTATAAGATTCTAGACTATAAGCTCCTTGTGGGCAAGGAATTTGTCTACCAAAAAATAATAATATCCGTTATACTCTACTTTCCCATGGGCTTAGTACAGTGCTCTGCTCACAGTAAGCACTCAATAAATACCACCGATTGACTGACGTTATTATTATTATTATTATTATTATTATTATTATTGTTATGCCAAAGGTATCTTTTTCCCAGATGGGTATGGGGTAATCCTGAAGGGGCATATATGGCAACAGAAATTTAACGGCTTTGGCCTTACATTCACTCAATCGTATTTACTGAGCACTTACTGTGCGCACAGTACTGTACTAAGCACTTGGGAAGTACAAATCGTCAACATACGGAGACAGTCCCTACCCAACAACGGGCTTACAGTCTAGAAGGAAAACACAGACAACAGAACAAAAGATGTAGATAGGGGTCAACACCAGCAGGATAGACAGAATGATTCCCAGCGGGCACCTTCCAGAGCCCGTTGTTGGGTAGGGACCGTTTCTCTATGTAGCCGACTTGTACTTCCAAGTGCTTAGTACAGTGCTCTGCACACAGTAAACACTCAATAAATACAACTGAATGAATGAATGCTCTGCACACAGTAAGCGCTCAATAAATACAGCGTGGCTTAGTGGAAAGAGAATGGGCTCAGGAGTCAGAGATCGTGAGTTCTAATTTCGCCTCTGTCAGTTGTGTGACTTCGGGCAAGTCACTTAACTTCTCTGTGCCTCAGTTGCCTCATCTGTAAAATGGGAATTAAGGCTGTGAGCCCCACATGGGCTGATTACCTTGTATCTACCCCCGTGCTTAGAACAGTGCTTGGCACATAGTAAGCGCCTACCAAATGCTATCATTACTAAATAGCCCCATCCTCGGACAGCCACTAGACAACGTGTGTCACTGGAGAAGGGGAAAAGGGGAGCCTCAGCAGGCTTTGGCAGGTGTCAGGCTGTGACCCTGACAGGTGGAGTGGGGCCCAAGTCAGCTTTGGATAATAATAATGATGGCATTTATTAAGCGCTTCCTATGTGCAAAGCACTGTTCTAAGCACTGGGGAGCTTACAAGGTGATCAGGTTGTCCCACGGGGGGGCTCAGTCTTCATCCCCATTTTCCAGATGACGTAACTGAGGCAAAGAGAAGTTGTGTCAGCTGTGACTTTGGGCAAGTCACTTAACTTCTCTGTGCCTCAGTTACCTCATCTGTAAAATGGAGATGAAGACTGTGAGCCCCACATAGGACAATAGTAATAATGATGGCATTTGTTAAGTGCTTACTATGTGCGAAGCACTGTTCTAAGTGCTGGGGGGGAATACAAGGTGATCAGGCTGCCCCACGTGGGGTTCACAGTCTTAGTCCCCATTTTACAGATAAGGTAACTGAGGCTCAGAGAAGTTAAGTGACTTGCCAAAGTCACACAGCAGACAAGTGGCAGAGTCGGGATTAGAACCCATGACCCGACTCCCAAGCCTGGGCTCTTTCCACGGAGCCACGCCGCATTTGTATCTGATCACCATGTAGTAATAATAATAATAATAATAATAATAATAATAATAATAGCATTTGTTAAATGCTTACTATGTGCAAAGCACTGTTCTAAGTGCTGGGGGGGGTACAGGATGATCAGGTTGTCCCACGTGGGGCTCATAGTCTTAATCTCCATTTTACAGATGAGGTAACTGAGGCTTAGAGAAGTGACTTGCCCAAGGTCAAATAGCGTGGCTTAGTGGAAAGAACCCGGGCTTGGGAGTTGGAGGTCGTGGGTTCGAATCCTGACTCTTCCACTTGTCTGCTGTGACACATTAGGCAAGTCATTTGACTTCTCTGTGCCTCAGTTACCTCATCTGTAAAATGGGGATTAAGACTGTGAGTCCCACGTGGGGCAACCTGATAAACTTGTATCTATCCCAGCACTTAGAACAGTGCTTGGCACATAGTAAGTGCTTAACAAATACCAACATTATTATTATTATTATTGTTTGGTGGAGCCGGAATTAGAACCCATGATCTCTGGCTCCCAAGCCCATGCCCTTTCCACTGAGCCACACTGCTTCTCTTGTATCCTCCCCAGCGCTTAGAACAGTGCTTTGCTCATAGTATTCATTCATTCAATCGTATTTATTGAGCGCATACTGTGTGCAGAGCACTGCACCAAGCGCTTGGGAAGTACAAGTCGGCAACATATAGAGATGGTCCCTACCCAACAATGGGCTCGCAGTCTAGAAGGGGGAAGAATAATAACTGTGGTACTTGTTAAGCGCTTACTGTGTGCCAAACACTGTTCTAAGCGCTGAGGAGGACACAAGATAACCAGGTTGTCCCATGTGGGGCTCACAGTCTTAATCCCCATTTTACAGATGAGGTAACTGAGGCACAGAGAAGTTAAGTGACTTGTCCAAAGTCACATAGCTAAGTGGTGGAGGCGGAATTTGAACCCGTGACCTGACTCCAAAGCTCGTGCTCTTTCCACTGAGCCACGCTGCTTCTCTTGTATCCTCCCCAGCGCTGAGAACAGTGCTTTGCACATAATAAGCGCTTAACAAATGCCATCATTATTCTTATTATTAAGTGACTAAGTCACACAGCTGGCAAGTGGCGGAGCCAGGATTTGAACCATGACCTCTGACTCCAGGGCTCGTGCTCTTTCCACTGAACCACGCTGCGTCTCTCCTTAGGATGGGTTCGAAGTATTAAAGCAGGCAACAAGGGAGAATTAAGGGCTTAGTGCAGTGCTCTGCACGTAGTAAGCGCTCAGTAAATACGATTGAATGAATGAATGAACTGAGGGGTGAGCTAGCGCTCTTCCTCTCAGCCCTACTGAGAGCTCACCTCCTCCAGGAGGCCTTCCCACACTGAGCCCCCTCCTTCCTCTCTCCCCTCCCCACAGCACCTGTATATAATAATAATAACAATGGCATTTATTAAGCGCTTACAATGTGCAAAGCACTGTTCTAAGAGCTGGGGATGTTACAAGGTGATCAGGTTGTCCCACGTGGGGCTCACAGTCTCAATCCCCATTTTACAGATGAGGTAACAGGCACAGAGAAGTTAAGTGACTTGCCCAAAGTCACACAGCTGGCAAGTGGCAGAGTCAGGATTTGAACTCATGACCTCTGACTCCAAAGCTCATGCTCTTTCCACTGAGCCATGCTTCTCCTCTATATATGTATATATACACATATTATACATAATATATAATATATATACATAATATATATTATATTATATATATATATACATATATATGCTTCTTCTGCTTCTGCTTCTTCGCAGAGAAGCAGCGTGGCTCAATGGAAAGAGCCCGGGCTTTGAAGTCAGAGGGCATGGGTTCGAATCCCGGCTCCACCGCGTGTCAGCTGTGTGACCTTGGGCAAGTCACTTAACTTCTCTGAGCCTCAGTTCCCTCATCTGGAAAATGGGGATTAAGACTGTGAGCCCCACGTGGGACAACCTGATCAACTTGTATCCCCCCAATCAATCAATCAATCAATCGTATTTATTGAGCGCTTACTATGTGCAGAGCACTGTACTAAGCGCTTGGGAAGTACAAATTGGCATCACATAGAGACAGTCCCTACCCAACAGTGGGCTCACAGTCTAAAAGGGGGAGACAGAGAACAGAACCAAACATACCAACAAAATGAAATAAGTAGGATAGAAATGTACAAGTAAAATAAATAAATAAATAAATAGAGTAATAAATATGTACAACCATATATACATATATACAGGTGCTGTGGGGAAGGGAAGGAGGTAAGACGGGGGATGGAGAGGGGGACGAGGGGAGAGGAAAGAAGGGGCTCAGTCTGGGAAGGCCTCCTGGAGGAGGTGAGCTCTCAGCAGGGCCTTGAAGGGAGGAAGAGAGCTAGCTTGGCGGATGGGCAGAGGGAGGGCATTCCAGGCCCGGGGGATGACGTGGGCCGGGGGTCGATGGTGGGACAGGCGAGAGCGAGGTACAGTGAGGAGATTAGTGGTGGAGGAGCGGAGGGTGCGGGCTGGGCAGTAGAAGGAGAGAAGGGAGGTGAGGTAGGAGGGGGCGAGGTGATGGACAGCCTTGAAGCCCAGGGTGAGGAGTTTCTGCTTGATGCGCAGATTGATCGGTAGCCATTGGAGGTTTTTGAGGAGGGGAGTGATATGCCCAGAGCGTTTCTGGACAAGGATAATCCGGGCCGCAGCATGAAGTATGGATTGAAGTGGAGAGAGACACGAGGATGGGAGATCAGAGAGAAGGCTGGTGCAGTAGTCCAGACGGGATAGGATGAGAGCTTGAATTAGCAGGGTAGCGGTTTGGATGGAGAGGAAAGGGCGGATCTTGGCAATGTTGCGGAGCTGAGACCGGCAGGTTTTGGTGACGGCTTGGATGTGAGGGGTGAATGAGAGAGCGGAGTCGAGGATGACACCAAGGTTGCGGGCTTGTGAGACGGGAAGGATGGTAGTGCCGTCAACAGAGATGGGAAAGTTAGGGAGAGGACAAGGTTTGGGAGGGAAGACAAGGAGCTCAGTCTTCGACATGTTGAGCTTTAGGTGGCGGGCGGACATCCAGATGGAGATGTCCTGAAGGCAGGAGGAGATGCGAGCCTGGAGGGAGGGGGAGAGAGCGGGGGCAGAGATGTAGATCTGGGTGTCATCAGCATAGAGATGATAGTTGAAGCCGTGGGAGCGAATGAGGTCACCAAGGGAGTGAGTGTAGATTGAGAACAGAAGGGGACCAAGCACTGAACCTTGGGGAACCCCCACAGTAAGAGGATGGGAGGGGGAGGAGGAGCCTGCAAAAGAGACTGAGAAAGAACGACCGGAGAGATAAGAGGAGAACCAGGAGAGGACGGAGTCTGTGAAGCCAAGGTCAGATAACGTGTTGAGGAGAAGGGGGTGGTCCACAGTGTCAAAGGCAGCTGAGAGGTCGAGGAGGATTAGGACAGAGTATGAGCCGTTGGATTTGGCAAGCAGGAGGTCATTGGTGACCTTTGAGAGCGCAGTTTCCGTGGAATGAAGGGGACGGAAGCCAGACTGGAGGGGGTCGAGGAGAGAGTTGTTGTTGAGGAATTCTAGGCAGCGCGTGTAGACAACTCGTTCAAGGAGTTTGGAAAGGAATGGTAGGAGGGATATGGGACGATAACTAGAAGGTGAGGTGGGGTCAAGAGAGGGTTTTTTTAGGATGGGAGAGACATGGGCATGTTTGAAGGCAGCGCTTAGCACTTAGAACAGTGCTTTGCACATAGTAAGCGCTTAACAAATGCCATCATTATTATTATTATTATGTATACACTTGTACAGGTTTATTACTCTATTTTACTTGTACATATTTACTATTCTCTCTATTTTATTTTGTTAATGATGTGCTTTGCAATTACAATGACGTAACTGTGCATCTAGCTTTACTTCTATTTACTCTGACGACTTGACACCCGTCCACCTGTTTTGTTTCTTTTAGACTGTGAGCCCGTTGTTGGGTAGGGACCGTCTCTATACGTTGCCAACTTGGACTTCCCAAGCGCTTAGTACAGCGCTCCGCCCACAGTTAGTGCTCAATAAATACGATTGATTGATTTTGTTGTCTGTCTCCCCCTTCTAGACCGTGAGCCCGCTGTTGGGTAGGGACTGTCTCATAATAATAATGATAATGATGGCATTTATTAAGCGCTTACCATGTGCAAAGCACCGTTCTAAGCGCTGGGGGGGATACAAGGTCATGAGGTTGTCCCACGTGGGGCTCACAGTCTTCACCCCCATTTTACAGACGAGGGAACTGAGGCCCAGAGAAGCGAAGTGACTTGCCCAAAGTCACACAGCTGACAAGTGGCGGAGCCGGGCTTTGATCCCATGACCTCTGACTCCAAAGCCAGTGCTCTTTCCACTGAGCCTTCCCCACATCACCTGTATATATGTTGGTACAAATTTTTTACTCTATTTATTTATTTATTTTATTTGTACATATCTATTCTATTTATTTTATTTTGTTAGTATGTTTGGTTTTGTCTCCCCCTTTTAGACTGTGAGCCCACTGTTGGGTAGGGACTGTCTCTATATGTAGCCAATTTGTACTTCCCAAGCGCTTAGTACAGTGCTCTGCACATAGTAGGCGCTCAGTAAATACGATTGATGATGATGATGATGAATAAATACGATTGAATGAATGAATGTGGGGGTTTTTGGGGGGGGGGGGGTCACGCACCTCTCTTCCGCCGTCGTGATGGCATCGAACATGTCCCGTCCCGCCGTCATGGCAACGCTTTTAGACTGTGAGCCCACTGTTGGGTAGGGACTGTCTCTCTATGTTGCCAATTTGTACTTCCCAAGCGCTTAGTACAGTGCTCTGCACCCAGTAAGCGCTCAATAAATACGATTGATGACGATGATGACCTTCACAAACCTCCCCTCAGCCGATTTCTCCACAGAACCAGGCCCCAACGCGCCTCCCGGCCATAGGCAAAGAGGCCTTCGTGACGGAGGCCTCGAACAGGCCGCTGAACTACGGCAAGCGCGCTGGTCCATTTCGCCGCCCAAGGAAGCCGCTGCGCATGCTCAGAGCGGGCTGGCCCCTTCGGATTCCCCTCACGGACGCACAATGGAACCTTCCGTGCCCGCTCCGAGCCGCAGCTGGAAGGGTCCACTAAATCCGGGGTGGGGGGAGACGGGGACTGAGCCGTGGGCGGGGCGGACGGGCCCAAAAGCGGGGGGGGGGGGGGTGAAGGCCCGGCTCCTGCCGTTGTCATGGGGGCGCCGCCCGTTTCTGGTGTCAACCCCTATTCAGTCAATCAATCAATCAATCAATCAATCATTTATTGAGCGCTTATTGTGTGCAGAGCACTGTACTAAGCGCTTGGGAAGTACAAGTTGGCACCATACAGAGACAGTCCCTACCCAACAGTGGGCTCACAGTCTAAAAGGGGGAGACAGAGTCATTCATTCAATCGTATTTATTGAGCGCTTACTGTGCGCAGAGCACTGTACTAAGCGCTTGGGAAGTACAAAAGTTGGCAACATCATCATCATCAATCGTATTTATTGAGGGCTTACTGGGTGCAGAGCACTGTACTAAGCGCTTGGGAAGTGCAAGTTGGCAACATAGAGAGACAGTCCCTACCCAACAGTGGGCTCACAGTCTAGAAGGGGGAGACAGACTCATTCATTCAATCGTATTTATTGAGCGCTTACTGGGTGCAGAGCACTGTACTAAGCGCTTGGGAAGTACAAGTTGGCAACATCATCATCAATCGTATTTATTGAGCGCTTACTGTGTGCAGAGCACTGTACTAAGCGCTTGGGAAGTACAAGTTGGCAACGTAGAGAGACAGTCCCTACCCAACAGTGGGCTCACAGTCTAAAAGGGGGAGACAGAGTCATTCATTCAATCGTATTTATTGAGCGCTTACTGTGTGCAGAGCACTGTACTAAGTGCTTGGGAAGTACAAGTTGGCAACGTAGAGAGACAGTCCCTACCCAACAGTGGGCTCACAGTCTAAAAGGGGGAGACAGAGTCATTCATTCAATCGTATTTATTGAGGGCTTACTGTGTGCAGAGCACCGTACTAAGCGCTTGGGAAGTACAAGTTGGCAACATAGAGAGACAGTCCCTACCCAACAGTGGGCTCACAGTCTAGAAGGGGGAGACAGACTCATTCATTCAATCGTATTTATTGAGCGCTTACTGGGTGCAGAGCACTGCACTAAGCGCTTGGGAAGTACAAGTTGGCAACATCATCATCAATCGTATTTACTGAGCGCTTACTGTGCGCAGAGCACTGTACTAAGCGCTTGGGAAGGACAAGTTGGCAACCTAGAGAGACAGTCCCTACCCAACAGTGGGCTCACAGTCTAAAAGGGGGAGACAGAGTCATTCATTCAATCGTATTTATTGAGCGCTTACTGTGTGCAGAGCACTGTACTAAGTGCTTGGGAAGTACAAGTTGGCAACGTAGAGAGACAGTCCCTACCCAACAGTGGGCTCACAGTCTAAAAGGGGGAGACAGAGTCATTCATTCAATCGTATTTATTGAGCGCTTACTGTGCGCAGAGCACTGTACTAAGCGCTTGGGAAGTACAAGTTGGCAACATAGAGAGACAGTCCCTACCCAACAGTGGGCTCACAGGCTAAAAGGGGGAGACAGAGTCATTCATTCAGTAGCATTTATTGAGCGCTTACTGTGTGCAGAGCACTGTACTAAGCGCTTGAGAAGTTCAAGTCGGCAACATATAAAGACGGTCCAGTGACGGGGACGTGTGTTGGGCGGGGACGGGGTCATTTTCCCGCTGCCACAGAGGACACCGTGTTTGTGCCATCTGCTGTTTTAGCCACCCCCCCCCCCCCCCCGGGGAGCCGTCTCTGACAACAATAATAATAATAATAATTTTGGTAGTTGTTAAGCGCTTACTATATGCAAAGCACTGTTCTAAGCGCTGGGGAGGATACAAGGTGACCAGGTTGTCCCATGTGGGGCTCACAATCTTAATCCCCATTTTACAGTTGAGGTAACAGGCACAGAGAAGTGAAGTGACTTACCCAAAGTCACACAGCTGACAAGCGGCAGAATCGGGATTTGAACCCATGATCTCTGACTCCAGAGTCCGGGCTCTTTCTACTGAGCCACTATGACAATGTCTATACATGGCCCTGTTCCCTTTTCTCCCTGCCTCCCTCTGCGCTTGTGGTCTCCTCTCTCATCACCACTCCTTTCTCATCGTTTCTCTTCCCCTCCCTTTGTCCCCCCAACTCCTTCTTTTCGCCTCCCTCCTTTTCCCTCACCCCAACATTCTCTCCCTCAGTGAGCCTCCTTTGCCCCTCACCCTCCATCATCCGTTCCCACTTGAGGGCTGGGATCATGTCGACCCGTCTATTGTATTGTACTTTCCCACGTGCTTAGTACAGTACTGTACACGCAGTAAGCACTCAAAGCTCGTTATGGGCAAGGAATGTGTCTGTTTATTGTTGTATTGTACTTTCCCAAGCTCTTTGTACAGTGGTTTGCAAATAGTAAGTGCTCAATAAATACGATTGAATGAATGAATGAAAGAATAAATAAATAACATTGATTCCCAGCTATCCTTCCCTGATGCTGCAAACAGGGATTTGGGCTCCACATTAAATACCCAATCCAGAATAATAGATAGATAGATAGATAGATAGATAGATAGATAGATAGATAGATAGATAGATAGATAGATAGATAGATAGATAGATAGATGATAGATAGATAGATGATAGATAGATAGATAGATAGATAGAGATAAATGGATAGATAGAGAGAGAGATGAATAGATAGATAGATATAGATATAGATAGATAGATAGAGATAGATAGATAGATAGATAGATAGATAGATAGATAGATAGATAGATAAAAGTTAAGCGCTTACTAGATGCCAGCACTGTTCTAAGCGCTGGGGTAGATACAAGTTAATCAGGTTGGAACCAGTCCCTATCCCACATGGTACTTACCGTCTCAATCCCCATTTTACAGATGAGATAACTGAGGCCTGTAGAAGTGAAGTGTCTTGCCCAAGGTCACATAGCAGACAAGCAGCAGAGGCGGAATTCGAACCATGACCTCTGACTCCCAAGCCTGTGCACCTGCACAGTCACTTTTGTTGTCAGTGGAATTTTCATTTTTGCCTCCTTTTGTTCCCCTTTCACCGATCATTGAGATGCATTTGATGTAAGAATAATTCATTTTTTTCCAAATTGTACCAATTTCAAATAAGTATTTGATTTAGGAGGCTAACTTCTGAAATGGGTAATCTTCAATAAGACTTTTTAGAAGCCTTTTAAAAATCGGTTTGAAGGCTAGTTATGACTACATTAGTTCAGTTCAACAATAATGATCTATCCATCTAAATTGTGAGCTCGCTGTGGGCAGGGAATGTGTCTGCTAGGGAATGTGAGCCCTACTGAGAGCTCACCTCCTCCAGGAGGCCTTCCCAGACTGAGCCCCTCCTTCCTCTCCCCCTCCCCCCATCCCCTCCTCCTTACCTCCTTCCCCTCCCCACAGCACCTGTATATATGTATATATGTTTGTATGTGTTTATTACTCTACTTATTTATTTTATTTGTACATATTTATTCTATTTATTTTATTTTGTTAATATGTTTTGTTTTGTTCTCTGTCTCCCCCTTCTAGACTGTGAGCCCACTGTTGGGTAGGGACGGTCTCTATATGTTGTCAACTTGTACTTCCCAAGCGCTTAGTACAGTGCTCTGCACACAGTAAGCGCTCAATAAATACGATTGAATGAATGAATGAATGTTACTATAGTGTACTCTACCAAACGCTTAGTACAGTGCTTTGCACACAGTAAGCGCTCAATAAATAGAAGTGAATTAATGAATGAATGAATCATTCAAATCTGACAAGTTGATGTATAATGAGGAGCTGCAAAAAAGTCACATTGAAATAATGAAATTACTGAAAGAACTCATAAAGCAAACAATAGAAAACAAGTAAAAGAGAAGGAAGTTTTATAGTCAGAGCTGAACAGGTTCTGTGAAGAATCAGCGAAATTGTCAGAAAATCAACAAAACGCTAGCTTTTTGCTGACAGAATGAATAGCAGTCGATGCATATTTGCCGAGAAACGCGTGTTAAACAGCGAAATGGACACTAGATGGAGCCAGTGACTACGGAAATGTTCATATTTCCACACTGCGTCCTTTTAACTTTGGGAGTCGGTTTCACGGACAACCGCTAGGTGGCACAAGTGCTCTTTGAAAGTAAAAATAGTTTCTGACCACAGAATCGTGCAGGAAAACTCCAGCTACTGTAGTCGTTAGGTTGGCACAAGTGCTCTTTGAAAGTAAAAATTGTTTCTGACCACAGAATCGTGCAGGAAAACTCCAGCTACTGTAGTCGTTAGGTTGGCACAAGTGCTCTTTGAAAGTAAAAATAATTTCTGACCACAGAATCGTGCAGGAAAACTCCAGCTACTGTAGTCGTTAGGTTGGCACAAGTGCTCTTTGAAAGTAAAAATGATTTCTGACCACAGAATCGTGCAGGAAAACAGCTACTGTAGTCGTTGGGTTGGCTAGTCTAGTAGTAGGGGTTGGGACGTGGAGGTAGTGGTGGTGGTAGTAGTAGTAATAGTACTAGCGGTAGTGGTAGTAATAGTAGCACCATTTATTGAGCTCCAATTTGGGGCAGTGAACCATACAACATTTTGAGAAGTACAGAATAATGGAGTAATCACAAGGACCTTGCACCCTAAAGGGGGTTTTATACTATGCAGCCTATTTTTTAACTGCGCTGTCCTTGGGCTTATATGATTCCCCCTTTGCCTTCCTCCCCACTGATAGAATCAAGCGCTTAGTACAGTGCTCTGCATGCAGTAAGCGCTCAATAAATGCGATCGATTGATTGATTGATATGGCTATGGCACCATTCATTCATTCATTCAATAGTATTTACCGAGCATTTACTGCAAGCCAAACACTGTTCTAGGCGCTTGGGCAAGTACAATATAACAATAAACAGACACATTCCCTGCCCACAAAGAGCACCGGATGTCTTTATATTTGGTATTTTTGTTTTCAGCTCTCAGCCTCCCTTCACTTCTGCTCCTGCCACCAAGTTATACAGTTCGGAAGCAGTGACGATGTTCACAAGAGACCTGGGAAGGGAATGCAAGAGCTCTAGATCAACTTAAGTGGTCAGGTGCCCCTGCCTCCGGTTCAAGCTCTAGGTTTGGGTGAATGTGGACATACTCCCACATAATGGTGCATATGTCATCATTTTGTTACACTGTGGGTCTGGCATAACGCATGTGACTTCATGAGCATTTGGGGGATCCAGTATCCAAGAGAACTTGTTAGTGGCCACCTTAATAATCATACCCATACTTGGAGCATATTTCTTTCCATTCCATGCACAAGTACTTTAGGATATTTGATTTATTTATGAGATCATATTTCTACACTTTGCTTTCAAAAGAAAATTCCACCACACCTTGTATACATGTATCTAATAAATGATGCCAAATTGCCACCCTTTCTCCTTGGGCTCATTTAACCAGATAATGGAGCTGAAATCCTGAGAAATCGCACTATGATTAATTTACAGAAAGGTCTTTTCAAAAAGTTTCAGATTTTTTTTATCCAGTTTTACCATTTGCGAAGATCGGTGTGTTGAACCTTTGCTAATATAGTTCTTTCTGAAACAAGTTAATTAGGTCACACAGAGTCCTTGTCCCACTCGGGACTCACAGTCTAAGTAGGCGGGGGAAACAGGTATTGAATGGCCATTTTACAGTTGAGGAAACTGAGGCACAGAGAATTTGAGTGACTTTACCAAGATCACAAAACAAGCAAGTGGCAGAGCCAGAGTGGGAACCCAGGTCCCCTGACTTTCAGGCCCGTGCTCTTTCCACTAGGCCACACCTTCTTCCCAGAAAGACCCCGGTATGCTCCCAGCTTGACCAGGTTGGGGGCAACATAGATCATTCCTTGAGTTCCTGCTTGAACCTGAAGCTAGTACTTGGCCAGACCTGGACTGGGACTGAGATAGACCATTTGTTTTAGGGGGTTTTTTTATGGAATTTAAATGCTTACTGTGTGATAGTTACTGTACTAAGTGCTGGGGTAGATATTAGCTGATCAGGTTGGACACAGTCCATGTCCCACACTAGACTCACAGTCTAATCTCCATTTTGAAGATGAGATAACTGAGGTACAGAGAAGCTAAATGAGTTATCCAAGTTCACACAACAGACAAGTGGCAGAGCCAGGATCAGAACCCAGAGACTCCCAGCTCTGTCTTCTATCCACCAGGCCACGCTACTTCATTTCTCAGATTTCTAACCCTTGCAGGGTTCAATTCTAGGTGCCACAGTCAATGGCAACTCTCAAACCAGGGACTATGCAGAAATTAGAAAGATGCAAAAAGGATAATATTAATCTGCCCCAGTCCCATAGTTCATGATGTACTACCAAATTTCTCAAGCTGATTTCAAACCACAACCATCAACATTCCTTTGGAAATGGGAAAGAATTGATTGTCATTGATTTTGCAGACTCTTAGCAAGGATAGTCAACGGCTCCTAGTGTAATAACATTGGACAACTAGGAGCCATTTCTTAGATGTCCTGTGCTCTCAGTGTGTCTAAGGAGAATCTTACGAGATGAAAACTGGGACCTAATTGATAGCTAAACCAGGACTCCCTGCTTAAATCACAAAATGGACACAGAATGGCTTCTGGAACATTTGCAGCACATTTGAAATCAAACGGTGATTTCCAGCCTGGTCCAGGAGAACACAAACGTCTCAGCTCATCTCCCAGCTGAAAGCTTCTAGTCAGTTTTGTACCCACCTGTTTATCTCAACCAATGGGCTCCTGGTCTTTTTCACTGCCTCCTCACCCTTCTTCTAAAACTAGCTTTCAAAAAGTATTTATTGAAGGTAGAAGATTATGAACAAGAAAAGCTGTGAGCTTTGGTGGAAGTGGCCAAGAAGTAGAACACCAGCAAAGTTAAAAGGAAAACAACAAATCACTGATGGTAGTAATAGTAATTATTTAGGGCTCATTGTGTGCTAAGCACTGTACTATGTACTGGGAAAGTAAATGGAGGTGGATATTAGACATCTGGTTGTGGGAGAGAGGACTGTTGACTGACATATAAGGAGTGATAACATTAAAGCACTAAAACATTGACCCTGTGAGCACCACCTGAGTGTAATCACTCACTTTCAAATGCCCCAAGTTGATTTTATGTAGTTCCCAAGGTCAGTAGATGTGGTCCACCCCAGGACCAATTTTAAACCTTCCCCTCATCTCGACTAGGGTGAGTTGAATAAGAAAGATTTGGATCATGATGAGAAATCTGCCCCCAAACTGCCCGATAGTAGTTGTAATTTAGAAGATATTTTGAATAATGGAAAAGGCAGAGCAAGAACAACATATGATTGAATAGAAGTCTAAATGCTTGTTGGAAACCCAACATAAGGTTCAGGATATGAAAGTTAATAAGCAATTGGTAAATGCAAAGCTCTGCTAGATTGAAAGGTCCATGATGGCCAGGATCATGTCCATCCACTCTCTGATACTCTCCCAAGTAATACAGCACTCTGCATGTGTAAGCACTCAATAAATACTATTGACTGATTAAATTCTGCCGTGACAGGGAAACTGCCAACTTTTTAGGTTAAATGCATATGAAGCCAAAAGGAATAAAAGAGATGTGGATTCTGGCCAGATTCTGAAAGTGAGCCCTGCTTGGGTATTTTGAAGAATTATAAAATGTTCATTACACATTTCCATTCACAAATAAAGCTTTAATTGGAGGTGCTGTTGAAAATCATGCCAGGAAATCAATTCAAATCGAGATTTAAATCTGCAAAATAAGATTTGCACCAGAGAGACTCCCAAACCCATCTTCAACCCCCTACTTCCCTAGCCTATTTCCCCATCAGCTAATTAGGGGATGTAGACTTACCTATTGGGAATTAGCTCTGAAGAATTAGATGAAAATCTTCTCACTCTACCACTCCGGAAGAATTAAAATCGATCAACAGTATTTATTGAGTGTTTTCTTTGTGCAGAGTACTGTAGTAAGTGCTTGGGAGAGTACAAGATAAGAGGCATGTTCCCTACCACAGGGAGCTTAAAGTCTAGAGGGAAAACAGAGACCTTTCTCTGCCTCTACCCAAAGAACTCAGGGGGGGTTGACTCCTTCAGAGATGGCCCCTGATTGTGCTGCAAAAAATGTCATGAGTCAGCCCCCTTCCTTCCTGGGAAATATAATTTCTCCTTTCCTTCAGTACAATTTCCTTGTTAACCTTCAACTGGACCTTTTCGACCCTTAAAACACCCACACCACTCAACAAAGACTGACCACAATATAGCAATTTTACACTTTATATTTTAGGCAATAACACTTGAGATATCATAACACACTGGAAGACTCTGGGCTGAGTGAGTGAAGGGATAGTTTTGTGATATGCAAAGAGGACCAAAGACTTGTCTCTTTCAAGAGGACAGGAGTGTGGTCGGGTGGCTCATGGAGGGAAGCTACCTTGGATTTAGATAAAGAAAGCAATGGCAGTGATGAAATCAATCAATCAATCAATCAATCAATCGTATTTATTGAGCGCTTACTATGTGCAGAGCACTGTACTAAGCGCTTGGGAAGTACAAATTGGCATCACATAGAGACAGTCCCTACCCGATAGTGGGCTCACAGTCTAAAAGGGGGAGACAGAGAACAGAACCAAACATACCAACAAAATAAAATAAGTAGGATAGAAATGTACAAGTAAAATAAATAAATAAATAAATAAACAGAGTAATAAATATGTACAACCATATATACATATATACAGGTGCTGTGGGGAGGGGAAGGCGGTAAGGCGGGGGGATGGAGAGGGGGACGAGGGGGAGAGGAAAGAAGGGGCTCAATCTGGGAAGGCCTCCTGGAGGAGGTGAGCTCTCAGCAGGGCCTTGAAGGGAGGAAGAGAGCTAGCTTGGCGGATGGGCAGAGGGAGGGTATTCCAGGCCCGGGGGATGACGTGGGCCGGGGGTCGATGGCGGGACAGGCGAGAGCGAGGTACAGTGAGGAGATTAGTGGTGGAGGAGCGGAGGGTGCGGGCTGGGCAGTAGAAGGAGAGAAGGGAGGTGAGGTAGGAGGGGGCGAGGTGATGGAGAGCCTTGAAGCCCAGGGTGAGGAGTTTCTGCCTGATGAGCAGATTGATCGGTAGCCATTGGAGGTTTTTGAGGAGGGGAGTGATATGTCCAGAGCGTTTCTGGACAAAGATAATCCGGGCAGCAGCATGAAGTATGGATTGAAGTGGAGAGAGACACGAGGATGGGAGATCAGAGAGAAGGCTAGTGCAGTAGTCCAGACGGGATAGGATGAGAGCTTGAATTAGCAGGGTAGCGGTTTGGATGGAGAGGAAAGGGCGGATCTTGGCAATGTTGCGGAGCTGAGACCGGCAGGTTTTGGTGACGGCTTGGATGTGAGGGGTGAATGAGAGAGCGGAGTCGAGGATGACACCAAGGTTGCGGGCTTGTGAGACGGGAAGGATGGTAGTGCCGTCAACAGAGATGGGAAAGTCAGGGAGAGGACAAGGTTTGGGAGGGAAGACAAGGAGCTCAGTCTTCGACATGTTGAGCTTTAGGTGGCGGGCGGACATCCAGATGGAGATGTCCTGAAGGCAGGAGGAGATGCGAGCCTGGAGGGAGGGGGGAGAGAGCAGGGGCAGAGATGTAGATCTGGGTGTCATCAGCGTAGAGGTGATAGTTGAAGCCGTGGGAGCGAATGAGGTCACCAAGGGAGTGAGTGTAGATTGAGAACAGAAGGGGACCAAGCACTGAACCTTGGGGAACTCCCACAGTAAGAGGATGGGAGGGGGAGGAGGAGCCTGCAAAAGAGACTGAGAAAGAACGACCGGAGAGATAAGAGGAGAACCAGGAGAGGACGGAGTCTGTGAAGCCAAGGTCAGATAACGTGTTGAGGAGAAGGGGGTGGTCCACAGTGTCAAAGGCAGCTGAGAGGTCGAGGAGGATTAGGACAGAGTATGAGCCGTTGGATTTGGCAAGCAGGAGGTCATTGGTGACCTTTGAGAGCGCAGTTTCTGTGGAATGAAGGGGACAGAAGCCAGACTGGAGGGGGTCGAGGAGAGAGTTGTTGTTGAGGAATTCTAGGCAGTGCGTGTAGACAACTCGTTCAAGGAGTTTGGAAAGGAATGGTAGGAGGGATATGGGACGATAACTAGAAGGTGAGGTGGGGTCAAGAGAGGGTTTTTTTAGGATGGGAGAGACATGGGCATGTTTGAAGGCAGAGGGGAAGGAACCAGTGGAGAGTGAGCGGTTGAAGATGGAAGTTAAGGAGGGGAGAAGGGATGGAGCGAGAGATTTCATAAGATGAGAGGGAATGGGGTCAGAAGCACAGGTGGCCGGAGTAGCACTTGAGAGGAGGGAGGAGAGTTCCTCTGAGGATACCACTGGGAAGGATGGGAGAGTAGCAGAGAATGTTGAGAGCCGGGGGGTTGGAGAAAGGGGGGAAGAGACTTTGGGGAGGTCGGACCTGATGGATTTAATTTTGTTAATGAAGTAGGAGGCCAGATCGTTGGGGGTGAGGGAAGGAGGAGGGGGAGGAACCGGGGGCCTGAGAAGGGAGTTGAATGTACGGAAGAGCTGGCGGGGGTGATGGGCATGGGTGTCAATAAGGGAGGAGAAATAGTTTTGTCTGGCAGAAGAGAGGGCTGAGTTAAGGCAGGAAAGGATAAACTTGAAGTGAACGAGGTTGGCATGGTGTTTAGACTTTCGCCAGCAGCGTTCGGCAGCTCGAGCATAAGAGCGAAGGAGGAGGACAGTGGCAGTGATCCAGGGCTGTGGGTTACTCCTAAGCATAATGCTAATAAATACACAATCAAATGATCAAGTCTTTCTTTCATTCAATCGTATTTATTGAGCGCTTACTGTGTGCAGATCACTATACTAAGCACTTGGAAAGTACAATTCAGCAACAGATAGAGACAATCCCTGCCCAACAACAGGCTCACAGTCTAGAAGGGGTGACACAGACAACAAAACAAAACAAGTAGATAGGCATCAATAGCATCAAAATATATAAATAGAATTATAGATATGTACACATGTATATATATGTATATACAAATCAATTGTATTTACTCAGTGCTTACTGTGTGCAGAGCACTGTATTAAATGCTTGCAAGAGTACAACACAACAATATAATAGACTCAGTCCCTGCCCACAGTGAGCTTACAGTCTAGAGGGGGAGAATGATAGATATAGTGACACTCCTCTCTTTTTCAGAGGTAGTTGTTATTGTGTATCTGTGTGTGTGTGTGTTCGTTCATTCATTCAATCATTTATTGAGTGCTTATTGTGTGCAGAGCACTGCACTAAGCACTTGGGAGAGTACAATATAAATGCTTAGTTCAGTGCCTGGCACAGAGTAAGCACTTAACAAATACCATAGTTATTATTATTATGTGTGGATGAATGTGTGGGGGGGTAGGTGTATGATCCTGGGCTCTGTGGGAATCTAGAATCCTCTGTAAGGAGACCTGTGATTTAGGGTGCAATGCTTTTAGGTTTTATCGCTCTTGATGCCAACTTTTTATTTTGATTGTGGGGTTGCAAAGTGAGACAATATTTTGCGGGAGAGAGCAAGTGGTATTGTTTTCGGTTTTTTTTGTGTGTGTGCTATGTGCCAGATATTGTACTAAGCCCAGGGTAGACACAAAGTAATCAGGGTGGACACTGTCCATTTCCCACATGAGGCTCACAGCTTAATCCCCATTTTACAGATGAGGTAACTGAGATTGATTTTCAAAGAGCCCATATGTCAGAAAGACCAGACTTTGTAGCTTTTCAAGCCTACTTAATAGCATAGAGTCCAGCCACAAAAAGCGGTGGAGACAAAAATAATGGAAATTCCTGGGCGCAAGGGTCGCGGAGTTGGCAATTGTGCTTTGTAGGTGCAGGAAGGAGGAGCAATAATAGTCAGTCACAGCCTCTCCTCCCAGCCATGAACACCTTTAACTCAAGCCCTGAGTTCTCAATGGGCTGTGCTCTCTTCTACCATACGCAACGTGGCATTTAGCTTTTAATCTATCATTCTTACCATCTCCAGCAGCTGTACAGGCATTATAGGACCTTGGACAGGGAGGTTCTTTCTAAAATCTGAGAATTTTTTTCTAAAATGTGCTTTGTCACTCATTTCACAAAAATCAAGGTAACTGTTGGTCATGAGTTAAGTTAGATGCCAAAAGCCACAATCCAGATAAACTGGCATCCGGACGTTTTTGTAATAATTACCAATTATTGAGGTAAATGTAAATGCCATGTGAATTGATTCTCATCAACATCCCACTTTCTGTCTAGTACCATGTTGTATGAATTTAACTTTGAATTGCTCAAAAAAATTATTCCAGTAGCTGTTTGAAAAAGGAAATTTTGTTCTTTGGCAGCTTTGAAAGGATTAAGTTTTGTACTTTCAAAAGAGCCAAGATAATACCCATGACTGTTTCTGTAAAGTGCCATGAAGGCAAAATTCAGATGATCTCTTTTTACTCTGAAATAGTATTGCAAAAGTGACCAATTTCCTTCTATGTATTATATTATTAGATTTAGTCCTTTTTCTTTTTCTAAGTGAGAAAGAAATACTGCCCATATAATAATTATGGTATTTAAGAAGCGCTTACTATGTTTTGTGCACTGTAATAAGCCCTGGAATAGATATAATTATTCTGATGGTATTGACACCTATCTACTTGTCTTGTTTTGTTGTCTGTCTTCCCCTTCTAGACTGTGAGCCCGTTGTTGGGTAGGGACTGTCTCTATATGTTTCTGATTTGTACTTCCCAAGCGCTTAGTACAGTGTTCCGCACACAGTAAATACTCAATAAATATGACTGAATGAATGAATATAAGATACCAGGTTGGATTAATCCCTGTCCTTCTTGGGGCTCAGTCTAAATTGGAGGGAGTAGGATTTAATCTCCATTTTACAGATGAGGAAGCTGAGGCACAGAGAAGTTAAATGACTGGCCCAAGGTCACACAGCAGACATGTGATGGAGCTGGAATTAGAACCCAGGTCCTGTGACTTCCAGGCCCGGGCTCTTTCCTCTAGGCAATGCATTTCCCCTATATGTAGAGAGATCAATTCATATTATGACTATTTTGATCGGTCTTGAAATTGTTAAATAATCAATATCATCTCTTCATTAAATAAATATTTGAAAATTTAAACTAAAATTTGGGTGTTTTAGTCCAAAGACTATTAAACCTTTCAAATAACTTGCATCCTAATAAAACTCTCCTGTAGGTATATTTATATAGCACCTATTATCTTTGACAAGCCTGATATTTTATCTTTACACAACATTAGTACTATACCTTGAATTTATAAAACACCTTCCTTCTGAGGAGTTCAAAGCAATTAAGATATCATTTATCTTCACATTATCCCTCCAGGTATGGAACATGTCTTGGGGCAAGGGTGTTTCCGAGGATAGAACTTTGCTTTGAAGGTAGTTTCTGCAGACTTTTCTGTAGGAGGATAAGCCTAACTCAAAGGCCCAATCAAACAGTAGTAGACTTAGTGCTGTGTAGACCCCAGGGACTTAAACAAGCACACATTACTAGCCCCTAGCACCCTGAAATCATTACATCTGCATCTGAGTTCTAACCCCAGCTCTGCTACCTACCTGATGTGTGACCTTAGACAGGTCACTTAACTTCTCTGCACCTCTTGATTTCCTCATCTATAAAATTGGGATTAAATCCATGATCTTCCTCCCCCTTAGGCTGTGAGGCCAATGAGGGGCAGGTACTGCCTCTCAACTGATTGTCTTGGATCTGGCCCAACACATGGTGTTGTGCTTGGCCCATAGTAGGTATTCAATCATCATCGTCATCATTACAATTACGATTATTCTGATTACTATTATCTTTATCTGCCTAACTGTTCCAGAACACTCAGTTGCCTTACATTTGCCATCATTTACAGTTGCCACAGTTGCCATCTTGAGGGACTTCAAAGCCAATTTGCAGAAACCAGGATTCTTGGGCCACAGGAGACAGATAAGAAGCAATCTCACAGCAAAAATCTCTGCCTAACACTTTCTTTTTCATCAGTCAATCAGTGGTATTTATTTAGCATTTACTGTGTGTACACCACTGTACTATGCACATGGAGAGTACAAATACAAAATTATTATTATTAATTCTGTTAAAGAAGGAGTCGGTCTAAACTAGAAAACAGAGTTTGAAAATTGAGGCAATTATGTGATTATTTCAGAACAAAACTGACTCGGGGCCTGAATTATCCCATGTTTACTTCATTTCTCCATTTCACATTGCTAGGGTACACTAGGCTTATGTGCAGATACTAAAAACACGCAACAGATTTTGGTCCTGGAGGACCTTCTGTATGTACTTGAGCCGGAGATCTGTTTCCATTCTCTAGGATTCCCCAGATTGGGTATTGTAATCTGTCTTCTTCTCTCTTCTATTCCTTAATTTTCAGAAACATCGAATCACTACCAAAATATTCACCAAGCAGTGCGTCACTATGACAACCTCGAAATACCAACGGCACCATACTTCGTAACAAAAAAGTCACAGTAAATGTAGGTACAAACAAATCTCATTTAATGTAGAAAACAACTTCTATGAATACATAAATAGAATTTTAAATAAAGTAAGAAAATAAAGAGATGTCTCTATTCAAAATAAATTACTTATAAATACATTGATAACTAAGTGCGAGGAAAAGAAAATTCTAAAAATTCCCCAAACTGTTTTCCATTGAACAGTACCTATTGTAAAAAGCGAATTTCCCTGGATTTTTTTTTTTCCTAGAAGAAATTGTCTTCATTTCCGATATACATTAGGTGGTGTACTTAAGATAGGAGTTAAAAACATCTATACATTTAGTAGTGCCCTGAATGATCTCTAGCATTGACTGAAGGCAATAAATTGGGTTCACGTATGACTTCTCATACATGTATGAAGCAGAGTTGCAATAACTGTGGAACACTTTAGGTAACAAAAATTCTGTTTTCATGAAATAACTGAGGTATAGAGAATAGGGGAAGAGAAACAGAAAGGAAGCCAAGGGTATGAATTACAATGTTATTCGAAGGGCTAGATACCAATTTTCCCTCAAGCGGCATAAGTAATTCTCCTCTATTTAATAATTTGGGAAATCCCGAAGGGTTACATATAGAGTGAGAACGGGCTCTAAGTTAATACTATGTTGTTACCTGGTTACTTTCTGTTTCTCTTTATATTTCTTTTAAGAAGGAATGAAGTGATCATTAACTCAAAACCTTTTACTTTAGTTTTTTCCTTATTGATGAGACCACAGCTCAAGAAAAAAATTCTTAGCTCGTAGCAGTGCGCAGAAGTTTCTGAAGAGCTTTATCTCCTAGTAGTATTCCTATACCGCATAGAATATCAAAAGCTTCTCTTCTGTTATCTTTGCAAACTGGGACAAGGAGCCTACTTCAGAAATCAAGAGAAGATCCAGGACACAATAATAATAATAATAATAATAATAATGACATTTGTTAAGCACTTACTATGTTCAAAGCACTGTTTTAACCACTGGGGAGGATACAAGGTGATCAGGTTGTCCCATGTGAGGCTCACAGTCTTAATCTCCATTTTACAGATGAGGTAACTGAGGCCCAGAGAAATTAAGTGACTTGCCCAAAGTCACACAGCTGACAATTGGCAGAGCTGGGACTTGAACCCATGACCTCTGACTCCCAAGCCCGTGCTCTTTCCATTGAGCCACGCTCCTTCCGGACTTAGCTTAGCCTTTGCCTTTTGGAAGGATCCTGGGGAAACCAAACTGATCATTTGAATAGCGATTTCAGGGACATGACTTGGTTTAGCATAACCAGGCTAAAAAGAAGTCCACCCTGTATGTTATTAGACCTAGTACCGCCTAGGCATAACTTATTCAGTTAGCAATTATCTGAACAGAAGGAAAGAGAGGGGACCAGGTTTAGGGTATGATCTAGTTAATCGTCAGAAAGATGTGGAATATTGCTTATTTGCACATTCTACACATTGCTACTGTTCAAACTAAATAGTACCTCGGTCCCGAAATGATTTTCTTAAAAACATTGTCTACGACTAGCCTGCAGAACTCACTGCAAGAGGGTTGCAGGTGGCTCAAGAAACAGGTCTCTTCCTGCAGTCCATGCTCAGTGGTCAAAATCCTGATTCCCCCATTCTGTTGCCACAGTTGAGACCCAGTGTCAGCATGAGTTATTTCTGAAAGCTAGGGCTCTTTACAGGAGACAGTTTAGGGGCAATTCTAAATGGGTCCATGCTGTCAGTTTCCAGAGGTGAGGAAAATATATCTGATTCAAAGTAATCGGCATAGTCCCCAAACTCTGCTGGCTCCACTGGCACTGTGTTGATCATTGGCAAGAAACGAGAAAGAGGTAGAAAGTCTCTTCCTTTGAATTGCTGCCTTTGTTTGGCGCTGCTTAAAGAAACCGGAACACCGTATTTCTTAGATTTATACACATTGTAGCCATCTGGACGTATTTCCTCTTCAAAAGCACAGTCTTCAGCGGAGTACCAAATCTGGGGAGAAAGAACCAAGTAGCATTAAATACATACATTTTTCTATAACAATTCATATATATATATGTATATATAAATATCATTCCAACTTTAGTGTGGAATGATTAGTGAATGGTCAAAGGAGAAAATCATGGAAATGCAGGTAAAACCTTTGCACTAGAGATCATCTTTATCATATATCGAGTAGGCGAATTGAGAGTTTATACCTCATATTTATCCAAAACATGGATGATATGTTTTATTCAAGGATTATGCTCATTTAGCTACCAGTCCCAAAATAAACCATTTTCAGGTTACTAATCAAGTTTCCAAACACTAGTACATATTTAATCATTTCTAATGATTTTGAAAACTTATTTAACTTATCACTTAATGTTGCTTTTAACACTAAGCTCCTACCTTTCTACATCATTTCTGTAATAAAGGTCTTCTTACAGCTGCCATGTTATTTTTGTCACAGTCAATAAAGATTACTGAACTACAGGTCAGAAACGGAGAGTTGCTGACTATGTCTAGGTCTTTAATGATGCAACATATTGCTCCCATGTTAATTTGTAATAAAGTCACTAGGATATATTGGAGGCTGCTAAATTTTGAATGTCTTGATCATATTCTGACAATGATGAAAAAAATTGATTGCATGGAGTTCTTTAAACTGAAAATGTAGTTTAGGGAATTACGTATTGGTCATAACACAGCAGCATATTGCCAATTAAGAGTACCTAGAGAGAATTACTTAAAAATTAGAATTGAACTTCTAATTTTCACTATGCTGAATGTGAGTAGGTAAGTCAGATGACCTACCTTGACCAGGGTGGATTCACACACTCTTGGTTTCTGTTCGTATACTTTGGTTTTATAGCCATAAAAGCACATATTGTGCTCTCCCAAGCACTTAGTACAGTGCACTACACACAGTAAGTGCTCAATAAATATGATTGATTGATGTATAGGTAACTCTCAAATGGAATTACTCTCACTTCCCACTACAGTGATCACTATTACATTAGCCTCCATAAAACTAGTACAACAATGCTGACAGTGCTCTGCACACAGTAAGTGCTCAATAAATACGACTGAATAAAATAACAAAAGTCAGAAAGTCAAAATTTGAAACAACAAATGCTACAACAGCAGTTTTAGAGTTGTGCTAGCAATTTAAATATAAATCTTAGATTGTGATTTGAATGCTTTAACTTCCTACTTCCCTTCACAGTCCCTTAACCCATGAATTCAGTGTAATAATATTATTTTTAACATGTTAATACCAAAAAGTGATGCCAAATGTTATACAAATGAAGGTCTTGGACCCAAAATTAAATTCTGTAAGAAAATAAAAGCTCGTGTTGTATTTCACAGAAGGGTTTAATTTAGGTCAATCAAAGCAGGGCATTTAGTCTCAGAGAACATTGTTTTTATAGTACACATTTGACTAGGTGTTGCAAGACCACCCCAGGCATGCTAGCCCACATGAATGGATTGCTCTGGAAACATAAGGAGTTGTTTACAACTGAGTCTCTCTCAAGAACTCAGGTTTTCTATTTTTTCATAGTCCAAATGAACCAAATGGACACTGTTGAGAACAGGTAAATGAGAGGATGGGTGATTCTTTTTTTCTTTGAGGGTGTCTTTGTTCTGTGAAATTCTAGCTAAAGAAACAGAAGTCTCATGTTTCTTTGACTTACATACGCTGCACCAGGGATCATTTCATCCCATCTTCTGAGGCTTTATGGATGGTCTCCTCTAGAAGTAAACTGAGCGTGAAGTGAATAACAGAACTCCCTATACTCTAACACTAGATATATTCCATTATTGTTTGGAAGATCAGAACTGCAACAACTCATACATTTTAGAGTAGTGTCATATTTCTGACAAAAATATATTCATATTTTTAGAACTGGAATTAAAATAGATCTGTATTAATCAGCACCAGGCTTATGGTGGAAATTTAATTTGATGATGCCATTCGGGATTAATTAAAGCTTGTTCCAGGTAACAATTATAACAAACCTATAATAAACAACCTTTTATTCTGTGGCTTTAAATCACTTTTAAAGAATGGAATTGCTCAGTTTGTAGGCATGAATTTGACTTGGTTTCCTGGAAAGAGCAAACACTACTTCATTTTTTAAATGGAAACATTTTGGAAAACTGCCTGATTTTCCTCCTTAACCAAAACAGAACCTAATCCTGGGTTCTCACGCGCATCTTTCCTCTGCTTGGGGAGCTCGACTCGGACCTCGTGGGATGGGTGTGCAAGTAAACATGCGGATGTTTGATGTGAACACTGCCAGCTCCCCTAAATTGAATAACAATCCCGGGATCTTCTGCCTTGTTTTCGCCTAGCCGGTCATGCAAATGTCCACCCTTCCCTCGTCTCTAATTCCTTTAACTTTTTCTGATAGTGGTAACTGGTGACCCTAAGGTAGCAAAAACTCTCATTCGTACTTCACTCTCCCCGCCTGGTTGGAGGCCCGCCGGCTCCGATTTCCCATCCAGGGGTTCTTGAGGAACTCACCTGCCCATGGAGTTTTCCATCCTCTTCCATGCAGAGGTACCGAGAGCTGTGGACCCCTTTGATAGCCACTGTGCTCACCGCCACCGCCTTGATCTCCAGCAGACCTAAGCAAAGAAACACAAGGAAACCATAGGCCCCGGGGGCGAGAAACGGGGGAGGGGGGAGAGGGCGTGTGTGGGAGGGGGACTTTCCAACCAAGTTGGGCAAATCGCTCTGGCTCGTTCTCCTTTCACATCAGCAGGGGTAATAGCGCTCATCAAAAGCTTACTGTGTCCTGAGCGCCGAAAAGGATTTCAGAGTTGAGAACGGAACGACTGTGTGCTGAGCGCTAGAAAGGAATACAGAGTTGAGAACGAAACGGGCAGTGCTTTCAACCAACCAATACTATATATGATTGAGCGCTTACCGTGGCAGAGCACCCCAGCGCTTAGAACAGTGCTCGACACATAGTAAGCGCTTAACGAATCATCATCATCATCAATCGTATTTATTGAGCGCTTACTATGTGCAGAGCACTGTACTAAGCGCTTGGGAAGTACAAATTGGCAACATATAGAGACAGTCCCTACCCAACAGTGGGCTCACAGTCTAAAAGGGGGAGACAGAGAACAAAACCAAACATACTAACAAAATAAAATAAATAGAATAGATATGTACAAGTAAAATAAATAAATAAATAAATAGAGTAAGAAATATGTACAAACATATATACATATATACCGGTGCTGTGGGGAAGGGAAGGAGGTAAGATGGGGGGGGGGGGATGGAGAGGGGGACGAGGGGGAGAGGAAGGAAGGGGTTCAGTTTGGGAAGGCCTCCTGGAGGAGGTGAGCTCTCAGCAGGGCCTTGAAGGGAGGAAGAGAGCTAGCTTGGCGGATGGGCAGAGGGAGGGCATTCCAGGCCAGGGGGATGACGTGGGCCGGGGGTCGATGGCGGGACAGGTGAGAACGAGGTAAGGTGAGGTAACGAATGCCATAATTAGTATTATTATTACTAAGAGCTTGAGAGAGTCCTGTGCAAAAGTGTAGATACAGACGATCCCTGCCCACAGGGAGCTAACAGCCTAGGGTAACAATTCCAGGGAGAGAGAGACGGACTCCTATCTGCGTTTCTATCCGAGGGGGCAAAGACCTTGGAATTAATAAAAACTGTGGTATTTGTTAAGCGCTTACTACATGCCGGGCACTGTACTACGCGCCGGGGTGGATACGAGCAAATCGGGTTGGGACTGTGAGAAGAGTTGTGAGGAAAATGAATCCTTCCTTGACGCTGATTCCGACTCTACGGGGTCTTCAGGTCCAGGAATAATAGGAATAATATTATTAATAATAATAATAGGTCCGGAGCCCTACCCATACGTCCGTCCGTCCCCAGCCCCTGACCCAGAACCCCAAGGAGGGGGGAGTCGTGGAGAGGCCGCTCGTCCCTTAGACTGTAAGCTCGTTGTGGGCAGGGGAATGTGCCTGAGATACTATTATTATTAGCAACATAATAATGGCATTTGTTAAGCGCTTACTATTTGCCAAGCACTGTTTAAGCGCCGGGGTAGATACAAGGTAACCAGGTTGTCCCTCGTGGGGCTCCCAGTCTTAATCCCCATTTTACAGACGAGGTACCTGAGGCCCAGGGAAGTGAAGCTCGTTCCGTCGTACCCTCCCAAGCGCTTCTTGCAGTGCTGTGCACCCAGTGAGCGCTCAGCCCTGTTATTAACAATAGCGTTCGCTCTGTGGCAAGCACTGTCTAAGCACCGGGGTAGATACAAGGTAACCAGGTTGTCCCTCGTGGGGCTCCCAGTCTTCATCCCCATTTTACAGACGAGGGAACTGAGGCCCAGGGGAGTGAGGTTCGTTCCGTCGTACTCTCCCAAGCGCTTCGTGCAGTGCTCTGCATCCAGTGAGCGCTCAGCCCCTAATAACAATAATAATAATAATACTAATGATGGCATGTGTTAAGCTCTTACTATGTGCCAAGCACTGTTCTGAGCGCTGGGGGGAAACAAGGTAATCAGGTTGTCCCACGAGGGGCTCGCAGTCTTCATCCCCATTTTCCAGAGAAGGGAACTGAGGCCCAGAGAAGTGAGGCGACTTGCCCCAAGTCACCCAGCTGAGCAGCGGCGGAGGCGGGATTCGAACCCACGACCTCCGACTCCCAAGCCCGGGCTCTCGCCACCGAGCCACGCCGATGGGGGTGGCGGCTGGCTGGCTGGCTGGCAGATCAATCAATCAATCAATCAATCAATCAATCGTATTTATTGAGCACTTACTGTGTGCAGAGCACTGTACTAAGCGCTTGGGAAGTACAAGTTGGCAACATATAGAGACGGTCCCTACCCAACAGTGGGCTCACAGTCTAGAAGGGGGAGACAGAGAACAAAACCAAACATATAAACAAAATAAAATAAATAGAATAGATATGTACAAGTAAAATAAATAAATAGAGTAGATATGTACAAGTAAAATAAATAAATAGAGTAATAAATATGTACAAACATATATACATATATTCAGGTGCTGTGGGGAAGGGAAGGAGGTAAGATGGGGGAGATGGAGAGGGGGACAAGGGGGAGACGAGGGGGAGGTGGGGAGAGGGATCATCTGTCAGATACAAAGAGGAAGGATGTTCCAGGGCAGGAGCAGGACGTGGGTGAAAGATAGGCAGGATGTGGGCAAGATGTTGGCAGGGAGATAGATGAAACTGAGGCAAAGTGAATAGATTGGCATTAGAGGAGTGGAGTGTATGGTCTGGGTTGTAGCAGAAGAAGAGAAGCAGCGTGGCTCAGTGGAAAGAGCACGGGCTTTGGAGTCAGAGGTCATGGGTTCAAATCCTGGCTCTGCCAACTGTCAGCTGTGTGACTTTAGGCAAGTCACTTAACTTCTCTGTGCCTCAGTTACCTCATCTGTAAAATGGGGATTAAAACAGTGAGCCCCCCGTGGGACAACCTGATCACCTTGTAACCTCCCCAGCGCTTAGAACAGTGCTTCCTTCCTTCCTCTCCCCCT